>NC_047168.1:14431668-14738226 GCF_009819705.1 Hippoglossus hippoglossus
TGCAGCTTATTTAAATATAAATATTGATAACTGCAGGTTTAACTTCCACCTGCTACTGTACTGAAAGTTACTTGGACATGAAACGAACAATATTTATAATAGATGGTAAACAACAGATGGACGATAAGACTCCACTTCCTCCCACAATCCACTTCCTGGACATGAGCGCTGCCATCCTGTGCGTTTGGAGTCGGAGCCATCGTGTCGTCCATCTTCATATACAGCTCTTTTGTATTGATAAATTAAATAAACCTGTGCTTCCTTTAGATCATCCCCGCCTTCTGTAAAACTGGAGGCCGAGAGAGACGTGACATTACACACACACACACACACACACACACACACACACACACACACACACACACACACACACACACACACACACACACACACACGTTGTAGTTCAGGGAGGTCTACAACCGTGCACAATAGCTCTGGGTGGTTGCCATGGCAATGTGTCCAACCAACAGTGAAATATGATTTTTGTAAAAAGAGAAAATGTTTCTCCCTTTGGCTGCAAGAAGTAAGAAGTGTGTGTGTGTGTGTGTGTGTGTGTGTGTGTGTGTGTGTGTGTGTGTGTGTGTGTGTGTGTGTGTGTGTGTGTGTGTGTGTGTGTGTTATCACATGCAGTTTTCTCTTTATTTATGTTACAGCTCAAGAGCGAGCCCAAGAATAAAGTTAACCGACTGTGGACGTGAACTTGCTGACAGCAGTGTGTGTGTGTGTGTGTGTGTGTGTGTGTGTGTGTGTGTGTGTGTGTGTGTGTGTGTGTGTGTGTGTGTGTGTGAGAGAGAGTGTGTGTGTGTGTGTGTGCATTTGTGTGCATGTGTCAGGGAATGTGCCGGGCTCTGGGTCAAGACAGGAAGTTGTTAGCAGGTTTTCTTCTCCGACTCTTTTACCTGAATCTACGACTCTCTCTGGATTCCAAACAATGGCACTTTCTCTCTCTCTCGTTAATTTTAGCGCACACACACGCACACACACAAACACACAAACACACACGCACACACACACACACACAAACACACAAACCCACACACAGACAGTGATTTACAGACACAACTTTCTGCAGCTGCCACATGTGAGTGTGATGATACAGAAGAAAACACTGATGTTTGAGTCGGAGCCGAGAGAAGAAACAACTTCTTCTTTCTTCTCCGTGTGAACCGTCCCCGTGTGACGTCCCACCGTCGTTAACCTGCTCGACAGATGGCTCGTTCCACGGGACCATCTGGGGAAGGCTTCGCCGGAAAGCGCTTGGAAAAAAGGGCAGACACTCTCAGAAATGACTTTGGCAGGTGATTGGATGAACCATCTGTCCGTCACTGTCTGTCACGGCTGCTGAAGTCGGTCGGGTGAGGAGAGGAATCAGTCGTGTTTCTACTTTACTGCAACTTTGAAAGATGTCTTTTTTCTATCATTATCAAGATTATTCATAAAGTTTCTTCAATAGGTTACAGCTGCTTTGTATCTTTAGAGATGATTTAACACCTGAACGAAGTCAATGGGTCCAATACATCAGTATAAGATCAATATATCTGATGGAATCCAGCAGAACTTGGCCGAGAGAGGAGAGTTAGAGACAGAGACTGAAAGGAGGGCAGCGTCTCGTCTCGCTTGAAGACTATATTGTTATAATGAATAATTTAGCTCATGAGAATCTGCTTCTGGTGACTTGGCAGCTTTGAATATTAAATTTCACTAAAATCTGAATCGGATTCCTTAAAAATAAAAGCCCTGTTTTGTTTCGGAGTGGTGGCGGGGGGAAGTTTCTGTTTCTGCTGCTGCTGCTGCTGCTGCTGCTGCCCTCTGATTCACCGCCAGTAGGAAGAGAGGTGGTGGGGGAGGAGAAGTGAACATTTTGACACTGAAAGGATTTCGGAGCCCACAACCTGTGCGTGTGTTTGCAGGGCGAGTCTTCCACCGCCAGTGGAGGCAGCGCGGTCAGAACCGGCGTTTATCTCCCCGCGTCGGCTCAAAACAAGTTTGCAGGAGGCCGAGCTTTCGCCTCCCGTTTGTAACAAGCCTGCTGAGACGTGTGAGGATGGAAAGAACGAAGTGAGGCAGGAGGAGAAGGGGAATTACAGAGGGGCCGGCAGGGAGGGATATTGAGTCATGAGGTTGACGTCCTCTCGTGGGAACGAGGGAGGAGAGAGGGAGGAGGGGAATTAGGGAGTGAGAGAGAGAGAGAGAGAGACGATAGGGAGTAAAAGCTGTTTCTTTTCTCATCAAACCGTTAGATTGTCATAACTTTGGAAGGAAATGAGTCGAAAGAAAGTGACAGGCGATCCCGACCGTCGACCGCCTGCAGCACAGACACAAAGCGCAACGCACTGAACTCTGGACGTTCTACGTGAAATCGTAAAATGTTTGACATCTTTCCAAACTTTTTCCAACCAGCTCCCTCGTAAAAATCTCTGGAAAATGAGGAGTCGCACACGTAGAAGACGCAGACGTAGAAGACGTCAACTTAGAAAGACGACAACATTCAAGACATTCGGTGATAAGGGCCGAGGCCGGTTCCCCTCGCCTGAACGTTCCCCACATGTTCCTGTCGTTGCTAACGAGTCTGACCCGGACAATCTCCTGCTGCTTCTTCACATGTGCCTGAAAAACTCATATCACCAATTCCACTAAACCTCAAAAGAGAGAGAGAGAAACTTACGTTGGGATGTTTGTTCAGCAATACAGCCACTAGAGGGCAGTGCAGAGTCGAGAGTTTTCTGACAACAACAAACGGTGACGGCGACGGTGGAGAAGGCAAAAGTCTCTCGTCAAAAAGTTCCACCATTGTTGAAATTTCTTCCTCGTGTCCGATGGTAACCTCTCTTGAACTAACGTTGCACATAAATGAGGCTTTAGGGCAAATACCTGCTGCGATATCAACGACTGGGATTTGTCCAAAGGAGAAAAGTGCTTTTAATTACATTTTTTATTCTGTCTGTTGATTCCGCGCAGATTTACGCTTTAAAACAAACTCGCCATCTACGACTGTGAACGTCAAAACGAGCGGGAAACATTTTAGTTTCAGGAAACTTCAGCAAAATCAGCCTGTAAAATCTGTTGTGGGTCAACGGAAGAATGTGGTTTCTCACAGAACTGAGTTGGAAACAGGCACCAAAAGAAAAACACAAGACTCTGGTTCCTGTTCACATACTTGGGAACTGAAGCATGTGAATCTGAGCGGGCACGACAGAGCGAGAGCGGCAGGAAACGGAGCGAGCGAGAGCTGCAGAGGACAAATTCCTCCGGTCCAGGTCGTCCTGAGCGACGGCTTCCAGTCGACACACACTTGTGATATCGAGCTTTCCAACGCCCGCTTCCTGTATCGGTGTGACTCTTCCCCCCTCGGCCCCAGGAAGAGGAAACCAGCTCAGATCCCGCTCCTGTACAAACTCTGAACCGGGTGGAAAAGAAAGCCCCTCACGCAGGAGCTGGAACACGTGGTTCAACGCGACATTATGCAACTCGGACCGAGCTCGGCTTTTGTTGGCAGGTGGACGGGGGGGGATTGTCAGCGGCTGTTTCTGGAGGAGAAGCTCACGTCCTCGAGTGAGGGAGGAGAACGCAGGTTCTTCTCATCCTCACAAATCTGAGCCGCCCGAGACTCACTGAGCTTTAACCATCGCGGCGGGAAGTCGGTTTCAACTCGTCCAATCAGCTTCATTCAAATAACATCCAATTTCAGCTGGTGTGGATGGACGGATGGATGGATGGATGGATGGATGGATGGATGGAGGGATGGACGGACGGATGGATGGATGGACAAAGTAAAAACCACAACGTGACCACGAGGATCCACAGAACTACACAGACACGTGAAATTAATACAAAGACACGACACAAAACACAAAGAGACACAAAAGTACACAGGGACGAATATAATCCACACAAACCACGAGGAGACATGAAAATACAGAGACACAAAACAGATACACAAAAATGGTTGTAAAGAGACGCAAACGACACCAGAGGGACGCAAAACTACACAGAGACATTGCAATAAGACCAAAAATGACAAAAGGGGACAACAAAAGACACAAAACAGTTGTAGCTGCGCTGTCGTCGTGTGTTTCTTCCCATCATGTTAAATTGAGGGAAGACGTTAAACTCCTCTTCATCAACACACATGACAACGTGCATTGTGTTATTAAAACGTGAGTCAGTGAAGATGAACTCAGCGAAAGGAGGAAGAACCCAAACGTTTTTCTTTTGGGTGGAAAGTAGATCAATGTTTTCCATCCTCGCTGAGACAGTAGGAGGCGAGAAACACGGGGAGAGGCGGCGGAGCGAGGAAGATGAGGAGAGATGAAGGCTCAGGCCGGATCTATTGATTATTGAGCCGTGTGCTGCTGCTGCTGCTGCTGCTGCTGCCCACATGTTAGAGATACACAGAGCCCACACACAACTCAGAGGACGAGGGAGAAATCAACACGTGTACAGTGATGAGTCTTTCACACACACATGCAGAAACACACACACGTGCAGAAACACACACACACGCAGAAACACACACACACTCAGAAACACACACACACACAGAAACACACACACAGGCCGACACAAGTGTGCGTTCGCTCTTAAAAAGTAAAGTAAACTGAACGCTGTTTTTTAGTTTTATGCTTCATCCTCGTCTCTCTCCAGCTCTACATCTGGTCTGTGTTTAGAGGGACTCTCTCTCTTATCATTCTGTACGTGCTCACACTCACACACACACACACACACACACACACACACACTCACACACACACACACACTCACACACACGTTGCCGACAGCCTTGTAAACTCACGGACGGCTTACTTTACTCATACGTGCTCACTCTTGAGTTGTAACGCAAACACAGAGCGAAACCGTCAGCGGCAAAGTTTGTGCAAAGTTTGCAGGGGGGGGGGGGACAGGTTGGCGAGGAAAAATCTCCCATCATGCATCTGGGCTTCATGAGGGTGAAAGGTCGAGCTGAACCACAGTAGCTTCCCCTGCAGGTGACAGAGGAGCAGGACCAGTGTTAAACTGAGGATCGATATGGATCTGCATTGTTCCGCAGGCTAACGTAACGTATCACGAGCTAATTTTAGATTATTGATTGTTATCATGAGTCGTCGGAGTCGTTTCAAAGATCGAAACCATCAAGCTACCGTCAAACTGTTTCTCTGGGAAGTTAAGGGCCCGGAGCTGTTTGAGATATTGAGGGAAAAGTTTTTTAAAAAATGGTTTTAAAAGTTTTCATCTAATCTCAACATTTGAAATTGGTTTCGATCCACACTGAGTTTAGACCAGCAGGTTTGAGTTAGTTTCATAAACTGTTGGACGTAGACTCCGGGTCCAGAAAGTGAAGCCAATGTGGAAATACCTGAAACCTGCATACTCTCACATGACCAGCAGAGGGCGACTTCCTATAGAATGTCTCAATCTCTAGTTTCAAGGTGAGAAGACAATCCCAAAAAATGTTGCACTGTGTTTAACATGACGTCCAACTCTGAGTGACTCCAGCGTTTCCTCATCATCAGTGTTGATGTGCACGAGTTTCCACGTCACACTTTCCTCCAAGTGACACCAGCATCATCCTGAATCTGACCTGCTGTCACTCACAGCCGGAGCCACGAGGCCACCAGAGGTCAAAGGAAGAGGAGACAGGTGGAGACTGGGACTGCTGCCTTCAGGGACATCCTGTAAACCTGTACACCCTCGACCTCAAGGCACAGAAAGTCACTGGAGCAAGAGGTGGTATTAAATCCAGGTGTTTATGCACAATTCTCACTTTTCCCAGCAGAAATTATAATTTAGAATAATTTTCTGCACAATTCAAAGTAAATCCTGATGTTTCCTGCATCAACTGAAGCCTCACACACGCAAGCCATCCCATAATAAACTCACTTATTAGGCTTGAGTTGGCCCGTGGCCCCCCAGTGGCCCCCCAGTGGCCCCAAGATGCGTCCTGAACCAAAACCTCCAAACCAAACCACAAATCTCTGCAGAAACCAAGCAGCAATTTCAGCCCGAACTTTGACACCAGTCCCTCGGCTCCACGGGGACAGAACCAGAACCTGCTCCAGCTCCGCTCCTGCGACCAGCACCGTGCGTAAAGTGGCCCCAGGTGAGTGTTCGATTCCCGCTTACCTCTCGGCGGAGGCTTGCTGAGCAGCTCCGCGACGCTCCTCTGCAGCCGGACCAGCCTGCCCTCCAGCGCGCCGGACCGGTGGCACACGGACACCAGCTCCCCCTCCAGCTCCTCCAGGATGCTCACCGAGTGCCGGGACAGGTCGGACAGCTGCCGCAGCACCGAGCACAGGGAGAAGCCGACCACGTCCGCCAGGTCCCCGAAAACCTCCGGCGGCTGCCGCGGACGCGCCTCCCGCAGCCGCAGCCCTCCGCGGCCGGGCTTGCACACATCTTTGGGAAGTGTCGTCCTCTTGCAGAAAGGCATCGTTCCCCCCCCCACCCCACCCACCCCAGACAGAAACACAAGGTAACAAACTGAGTGTGGAGGAGCCAAGTTAGACCCCGGAGCTGCCGCTGCCTCCGCCGGGCGCACGGACGCAGGCCACGGATCCTGCGGGAGGAGAAACTCGGCTCCGCTGGGAGACGCTCGGTGCGAGTTGCGCGTCGTGCGCCCTCATTGTTTTTGAGCTTTTCTGTGTTTTCTGCGCGGAGGAGAGACTCAGCTGCTGCGGTCACACCGACCACACTCACACACTGAGGTCCGGTTCCAACTCTTCACAATCAAAGTCTGTGTTTACAGCCCTCAGTGAACTACCTGTGTCACTGAGGATTAGAGTTCCTCTGATAAACACTGACACAGCCAATAAACTTAGAGACAATACAGAGAAACTTTACCAGATTCTAAACACAGCTGAACTCAAAATACATTTAAAGGCTTTATTTTATATGTTTATTTGTATAAACATACATATGTTAAGATGTTTATACTTAAAACAGATTTAAACTGAATTCTTTGACTTTCTAAGTTAGGTTTTTGGCTTTATTCTATATGTATATTCTATGTTTTTTTTAAATCAAATTATACATTAATACTATATGTTTATATGTTTTCTAGCTAAATTCATAACATCCACATCAGCCATATAATGTCTCCCCCATCATGTGTCTCAGTTTGTCAGGTCCTGACTCACATTATATCTGTTCTTTTACTTTTATTTCATTTTGGTGTATTTGTGTTTTTCAGAACTGTCCTCACAGCCCCCCTCACAACTTGTTGTGCTTTTATTTTGAAGCTCCAAAGACCCAACTCACACCTTGTTCTCCTCCAGCTTGACGCAGTGCAACAGTCTGGTGTTTCCCCGAGAAGAGGAGGAAACCTGTCTGGAGGAAGAGGAGGAAGAAGAAGAAGAGGAAGAGGAAGGATGCTGATGAACTGTCCATAATGGACAAGACAGGTGAGACAACACGGAGACATTGAGGAGACATCACAGGGCTGGAACAGATGTTATGTCAGAACCTAGAAATAATTAACGATAGAAAAAGTAAATTAAATTAAATACTTTCCTGATTAGGGATGTTGAAGCTGGTTAAAGAAACTGAAACAATACGTTACATACATTTAACTTAAGTACGAGTTCAAATGAATAGAGACAAATTTATTCAAGAGTAAAACTTTAACGTTTCTACTTGAGTAAAAGTAAGTAAGTACTTGCTTCTAAATATACTTAAAGTAATGAAAGTGAAAGTACTTGGTAAGCAAATTAAAAGTTAATCTACTTCAGTACATAAAGGAAGTAAATGTTCTTTGTTACATCAAAAATCAATGATAAATCATCAATGAACTGACAGAACTCGTTTCTCTGCTGAATCCAAACGTCCACGACTGAAGTAAATCACCGACTTGACCCCAACGTTTCCCTCCAGTCGTTATTTCCACGTGACACCGGTTTCCCACGAGCGTGACCCGAGGTCAGAGCGACCACAGCAGCCGTCAGAGCGGATTACTCATCAGCTTCATTACATAACCGCAGTCACAAGATCCTCATTAGATTTCACTCGGAGGAACTGGAGTCACTTTCTGCTTTTCCTGCTTTTCCTCCTGGTCCCTGAACACGTCCCCGGTCCAAGCCAAATCTCTGGTGAACCGACATGACCAGCGTCTCCCTGTGTTTTCCTTCCTCCCCACAAAGTGACAGCAAGTGCACAGTGAGGAGAAGTGTCCCACCGCAGAGGTTCCTCCTCCAGGAGGCTCTCAGGGGACAGGACGTGGCCCCTGGGCTCCGAGGACCAGGGCGGAGGAGACGCTCTGTGCTCCCTCTCATGGGAGAGGACCCACAGATTCACATTTTAAACCCAAAAATGACATGTGAAGGATCCAATACTAATTTTGAATGATTTGTTTGTTTTAAAATCTCTCTCCTCTCTGTTTTAAGCTGTTTTCAAACCTAAGCTGTGAACATGTTGTCAATCATCAACACGCCACATTTTCTCTCCTCTGACTGTTTTCATCTGAATAATTAGAAGAGTCCCAACAAAGTTAAACAATCTCCAACGTTTAATGAGAACAAGACAAATATTGAGGAGAATTCTCGAGAGAAATAAACAATTCTATGTTGCAATCTTGTGTTTTTCATCCTCCACCCCCACAACAAGGGAATTAACATTTAATATGTATATGGTATCGAGGATTTAACGTCGAGGAGAGCGATCACTTTATCATCTGAGGGGTAAATCTGCACCGTGATTTAATTTGATTGAGCCTTTTGAATCCTGTAGTGCCCCCCCCCCTCGACAAACTATGGTTCAGGCCTCTGCAACACTTTGCCTTCCAGGACCCTCCACTTTCTGCAGAACCCAGTGGAACTCCCCCGTTCCTCCTCTCGAGGCTCGTGAACGTAACCCTCCTCCTTCCTCCTCCCCCCCCGAACCAGCCCCAAAAACAGCACATCTGGTCCTCGGAGCGCCCCCCCGGGCCCCCTTCAGCAGCCCCTCCCAGACGTGAACTTGGCTTACCTAAATGTTTTTGTTCATGCAGTCTGAGTCTGTCGTACGGAGAGGGGGGGGGGGGGGGGGGGGGGGGGGGGACGGAGAGAGAGAGAGAGAGAGAGAGAGAGAGAGAGAGAAGGAATTTCAACATAAACGGCCTTTTATTGACACTATTGAAAACATCAACATGATGTGGGGGAGATTGTGTGTGTGTGTGTGTGTGTGTGTGTGAGAGAGAGGGTGTGTGTGTGTGTGTGTGTGTGTGTGAGAGAGAGGGTGTGCCTGTGTGTGTGTGGGTGTGCCTGTGTGTGTGTGTGTGTGTGTGTGTGTGTGTGTGTGTGTGTGTGTGTGTAAGAAGAAGACATGTGAAAGAGGAGAAGAAGGAGGATGGGAGCGGCCACATTACATCATCCACACACTCACCACGGCCTCACACTCATCATATCAGCATTGTTACTCCGCCCAATCAGTTGCCACGACAACCCCAGGTGTCAATTAATCAATCAACCAACCAGCTGGTCACATGGAATCGACCGATCGGTTTAAACCGGGCGTGAAACCCCACCGGGCTCTCTGACGGGCGACCTTGACTGTCGAGGAGCCGGTCGACCAATCAGCCGACAAGCAGTCAATCACATGGAAGCAATTGATTAGAAACAGCTGCCCCCCCCCCCCCCCCCTTCCTCCCCCCCCCCCCCCCCCCCCCCCTTCCTCCCCCCCCCCCCCTTCCTCCCCCCCTCGGATGACTGACTTCATTGTTTCAGCAGCTCACTCCACTTCCCTCGCCGAGTTCACCTCCATCACTTCGTCCACTTGGATTTGCTTCCTCGCTCCGTCTCGCCTTCGCTTCCTCGCTGTCGCTCTGCAGACGCCTCAGTCAGCTGATCTGGTTTGTCTCACACACCCAGTTCGGTTCATGGTCTCGTCCACTGGGACTCACCCGGGGGATTAGATCCTTCAGTGATTCACAAGACTAGAATCACTTAAGCATCAATATATCCCATGATTCATTGCAAGCGCTCAGCTGAACAGCTAACGAGGACGAGGCCCCTGAGATACAGCTCTAATGAGGAGGAGCAGGGGGTGGAGCCTAAGACACTGCACGCCCACCTACACCTGCCACCTGCACCCATTGGACGGTCCTAGCTGTCAATCACACTGTGGTATTTACTAAATGAACATCAGCTGTATTGAAGAAGACTTGAAACTGGAGATTGAGACATTAAATCTTTAGGACAATGTTAGTGATGTTATAAATCAAGAGAGAAGAAGAGTAATTTTCTCATAGACCCAGTAGAGTCGCCCTCTGCTGGTCAGAGAGAGAATACAGGCTTCAGCCACTTCTGTATTGGCTTCACTTCACTTAAATGAAACACCAAATAAAGTGGTTAAGATATTGTTATCTTATAAGTTGTTGTGACCTTTGACCTCTACATGACTCCGGGCTGCAGCGTGAACACACGTGTTTGTGAAGGTAACACACGGTGAAATGAAAACACTTCAAGGTTTTGTGGTTTATTAACAAATCAAACATGGCAGCGTAGTCCCCATTTTTTTATCGGCCTGGGACCAGTTCTTGTAAACAAATAAGTGCACACACGCACACACACACGCACACACAGTCTTTGAACAGTGGAAATATGAGACTCACCAGACGCATGCTTTGCTCCGGTCCTGCTCTGCATCCCCTTGTGAGCGGAGCAACAATCACATTTGATTCAGACACACACACACAGACACACACACAGACACACACACTGCACAGTCACACTGAGGCTTTGAAGTGCATTTGGCTCGTTGGTGAGAAAAGCAAAAGAAATGTGAGCTGCAGAAAACAAACGTGTTGAATTATCTTACAGAGGAGGCAGCGCACGCAGAGAAACACAACAGGCCTTCGGTCTTTAGAAAATCTAATATATTCATATTTATTATTATTATTATTATTCCTCCTGCATCAGTTGTGTGCACGTTGCAAGAAGCTTATCAGCAGGTGATAAGTCTGAAAACGTCTCTGGAATAATCCTGAGTTAAAGGTGTGGAGAAAGTCCAAACGTCTCCTTTGTCTTTTATGTTCACTAACACAGTCTTTCCTCTCCCATCCTGTTTGTGGTGTAAACTGTTTATAATAAAAGACTCCGGGTCCAGAATGTGAAGCCAATGCAGAAGTTGCTGAAACCTGTATTCTCTCAAATGACCAGCAGGGGGCGACTCCACTGGTTGTTTCTATAGAAGTCAATGAGAAAATGACTCTACTTCTCACTTTAAACGTCAGTAAACATTTTCCTCAGGAGTTTATGTCTCAATCTCTAGTTTCAAGTCTTCTTCAATACATCACGATGTTCATTTAGTAGATTATGATCCATTCAGAGTCAAATAGACCATAAAGCTCTGTATGCATTGGATACTGCGTGATTGACAGCTAGTACCGTCCAATGGGTGCAGCGTCCTTGAGCTCTCGGTCAGGCTCCACCCCCCCACTCCTCCAAATATGGCTACTTCTGGTTCCAAAAAACAGAAATGCCGAACTTGAGGCTTCCAAACGGCAGCTCACAACGACCTTCAGTGTCCTTGAACAACGCTGGTGAGTCGAGGGTCGAACTCAAGACGACCACAAACTGTATTTTACACATTTTTTAAAGCCTGAACTTTTCCCTCCTCGTTTTAAAAAGCTGCAGATTCACCGTCCTCGCTGCCACAGATGATGGATCACTGCACTGTTCAGTGTGTCAGAGAGCAGACGGTCATGGGAGCGAGCCGTGGCCCCTCCACACACACACACACACAGACAGACACACAATCGTGCTGCGTGTGTGTGTTGTTGTAGCATGGGTCATGTGCTGCAGAGGCGGGGTTGGAAATGGAAGTCACGAGTTCTTGGTCGTGTCGATCTCTTGCTCTTTTTATGTAAACGCACACAGTCACAGGAGAAGATGAAGGCCAGGAGAGGAGACACAACACACACACACACACTCACAGACACACACTGAGGTGGCGAGTGCCAGGCCAGGTTTCCGCAGCGCAGAGCAGGCTGGATCTCAGCAGTCACCATATGGACTGGTACTGGAGTCGGAACACAGATGAAGGGATGCATGGATGGAGGGATAACGGGTGGATGAAAGGGAAGGATGGAGGGATGAAGGGAATCAGCACATGTAGGGAAAGGAGGGGGAAAGGAGACGGGATGAAGGGAAAGCAGGCGAGAGGGAAAAAAATGAAATTGAGTGGTGTGAGGAAGGATGGAGGATATTAAGAGAAAGAGGGAATATTTAAAAAAGGGAATATTAGGTGGGAGAGAAAATATAAAAGCAATTTGAGAAAGATGGGAGGAATAACAAGGAAAGGGAGGAGGAGAGTGGAAAAAGAAAAAGAGAACAGATGGATGGTGCATGGTGGGATGGAGGGAGAGCAGGATGGAGAGAGGGAGGAGGGGCTGACTCCAGGAGAAGGATGGAGAGATGGTTGTTTTGAGGATAAAGCTGGTGAAGTTGCCATGGTAACGACCACAGATCAAACAGACACTTCACCTAAAACAAAGAACTATTATCAAATTACAATAAGGAAACATTTTCATCACACTTAATATAAAGTGTGAAACTATCCAAATATGACTTGTGTAAAAAACTAAATCCTTAAGGTTTAATACATTTTCTGCACGTTGTTTAATTTGCTTTAAAGTTAGGACAGGATATAAAAACTTTATGAAAAGCATCAGAGGGGCGAAGCCTTTGTAACTGATGACTAGTGATTGGTTAACATGAATAAAATGTAGATGTCAGTTATTGATTGATGCATTACTTCAGTATGTGATGTCATACCAGCTATACAAGTTATTTTTGATCTATTTACATTTTCATTCCAGTTTTTGACTTTGACCGACTTATTTTTCATCAGGATATTTTGCACACAGGTGAAAATACCATTTATTATAAACTGGTTAATTAAGGCGTACCAACTTTAACAGGTTGAACTTTTTAAATAATGAATCTCTAAAGAAAACAAAGTCCAGAGTAGAGCAGAGGTTTATCTGCTCTGTGAACTTCCACGTTACTCAGGAAATCCTTTAAACACTTTAAACTGTTTGAACCGATACTTGACAGAAAACTTTATTCCAGGAAGTAAACGACTGAGAAACCACAGGAGGAGATCTGGCTGTTTTGTAAATAACAGTTTATTTTGAAAACCAGGTGGTCTGTTCTGTGGCCATTTAGCTGCTGCCCTGCTTGGCGGCCAGCCTCTTGTCTCTCTCCTCGGCGATGGTCAGACGGATTCCCTTTCCTCTGGGCACGGACACCCACGGCTTGTTGCCCTGCAGGGGGACATTAGATGGTTAATGTTCAATCAAGACTGGTCACGTGACGCAGACGGGTGAAAGACAAGGTTTGCTACGTCAGCGGAGAAACGTGCCGCTGACAGATCCTTATGTCAGACGGTACTATCAGAATCAATAGTCTGTTTACTACACGTGTGGTAAAACATTAAAACAACTTGTTTCCATGAACCTGAAATGAGTTTACTTCTACCAAACTTCATAGATTTGAACTGACTTGCACAAAACTTGAGAAAAAGCGTCAAGGATGAAAGTTAACAAATTGTCTTTTCGCTGAGCTCAGAACTTCTTAGAGGACAAATGGGTATTCTCATGACTGATCAACACCATATGAAGTCATCCTTGCTCTATCACTTTGCTCCAGACTGGTTTCCTACATGAAACTGGTTTGGTCCCAACAGAAACAGTTTATAATCCTCACCTTGCCAATGACAAAGATGTTGGAGAGCCTGGTAGCGAAGCTGTTGCCCGTGCTGTCCTTGACGTGCACCACGTCGAAGGATCCGGGGTGACGCTCCCGGTTGGTGATCATACCGATACGCCCCAAATTGGCGCCACCAGTCACCATGCACAGGTTGGCTGCAGGGGGGGGGGGGATTACAGAAGAATAGATTAGAGACCATTTCCTCACACAAAGATACATCCAAGATGGACGACAGCGAGTTGAACGCACCAGTATCAAACTTGATGAACTCTGTGATCTTGCCGGACTCCAGGTCGATCTTGATGGTGTCGTTGACCTTGATGAGGGGGTCGGGGTAGCGGATGGTGCGAGCATCGTGGGTCACCAGGTGGGGGATTCCCTTGGTTCCAACCATGAGCTTCTTCACCTTGCACAGCTTGTACTGCAGAGCGAGGAGAGGGATGTGTACACGTCTTAGAGAAACACTTTACAGAGTGAAACCGGCAGAACTTTAACACAACCAGCAGTTTGCAGTTCTTACCTTGGCCTCCTCGGCGGTGATGCGGTGGACGGTGAAACGTCCCTTCACATCGTAAATCAGACGGAAGTGCTCACCGGTCTTCTCGATGCTGATCACATCTGGAGAAACAAACGGGTCGACAGTCTCAGCATCAGAACCATGTTCTTCTAAGCACCAGCTACACAATTAGGACTAATACAGACGTCAGTTAAAAAAGGTAAATGCAGTCAGCTTTGAGCCGTGTGGACAAAATCATTAACACTGTCTGCAGCAGTATTTACAGAATTTTTACAAGTCCACTCCAAATCAATGTCTTTTCTTTTACCAGCTACTAGTTTACAATGTTAAATTAACTTTAAGACTTAGACCCGAGCATCATGTCACATCCTTCTCAAAGACTTTGACCACCAGAGCAGAGAATAAACTCATTTTATGAACAACTAAAGTCCTTTTCAAGTCAATTTCATCCCAAAAATGTCTTGACACCCAACTTCGATAACGTCTGCACAAAGTAATGAAAATGCCAAATACACCAGCTCAATTAACTGAATTTATACGAAACAGTCAAATGGGTTTATAGAATATATATATGGATAAAATATCAATAAAGTTCTCCAGATTTAAGTGCATATAAGACTTTTTATAGAACTGGTTTAGGAATCATCCTCACAACTCCTGTCCCACAGTATCAGTGTTTTCACCGTGTATGTACTGGGTATAAATAGGACGCTTGTCCCGCTGTGAAGACTTCCCCTGGATTCGGAAATTAAAACGCCACACCTCCACGTGAGGCTGCTGGTGGAGAGGGAACTGACAGTGACTGGGACTGAGGTCATAACCACTCTGAGGGGCCTGAAGCCAGTTCTACTAAACTGGTCCATTCCCAGTACTGATTAGAGCTGGGTCAGACTAGTCCTGGTCTTTATAAACTAGCCTCTTGTAAACAGATAATCTCAAAGACAGGAAACGCGCGATGGCCAATGAAACTCAGCTAATTCAACAACTTAATCTCAAGTGACACTTATAATATCCGTGTGGCAGCTGGAGCTCAGAACTTCTTAGAGGAATCCGTCATGTCATTGCTGATCAAAACCAGATATTCATCATTGCTCCTCCTCAGATCCACTTAAGTCTACATCAGACCCGTTCAGCCAAACCCCCTAAGAAGTCTCCCGTGGTCCCACTCACCCATGAATCCAGCCGGGTAGGTGATGTCGGTGCGGACCTTGCCGTCGATCTTGATGAACCTCTGCATGCAGATCTTCTTCACCTCGTCCCCGGTCAGGGCGTACTTCAGACGGTTCCTCAGGAAGATGATGAGGGGCAGGCACTCCCTCAGCTTGTGGGGACCGGTGGAAGGACGCGGGGCCTGAGGAGGAAGAGATTACACTTTGAAACAAAGAGTCACAAGTCAATGAATCAAACTTAATAATAGATGGTGTCCCTTTTCCATTTAGGCTTCATCAAAACCACTAAGGTTAGTCTGAGGCATGTTTAAACCTCCATGTTATATTGTTCATATCCAAAATCACTGTTAGACTTAAACTTAACTTTCATAGTTGCTTTTTTAACACATCTCCTGCAGAGATTAGAGAATTAGTGGATAAATTGACTTTAGAATTATAAAGTTCATCTGAGGAGCCTTTATCTAAGTTTTGTCCCGTGTGACAGGAATCTTCAAGTTGTGATTCTGATTATTTGATGTTTGATTATTATACTTTTGACGTCATTTCTTTTGAATTGATGAGCATTTATTTCATTTAACAACACTAGGAACAAATATAACTTGATCACAGATCTAGTTTCTTGTGAGTGAACAGTGTCAGAGCCTGGGTTTGAATCCCGGTCCATCTTTAACACACTCAGTCAGAAGGTTTAACAATTGATATATAAACAAATTTCCTATTTTTGAATACGTGAAGCCCATCACGTCACTTAACGTGTCTGAGCAACACGCTGCTGTTACACATGACACTGCAGCGGACACACACGTGACACGACACCATCTCTGTACACTGTCGGGCATCGAACCCACACACACAAACACACACTCAGTGATCACACATGTATCTCGGGCGGGTTGAGGCAGCTCCACTTACGAACACTCCGGTGAGCTTGTCCAGCATCCAGTGCTTCGGCGCCGCGACGCGCTTCAGGTGCTTCTTCGGTCCTCTTGCCTGGAGGAGACACACACAACCCGGTCAGCAACAGGGCAAAACAACCGGAGACAGTGAAACACACAACCGGGTAAAACACAAACATCCCCCGGTAAGAAAGTAGGTGCAAAGCTGGAAATGATAAAGAATATAACGGACCTGTTAGCATGTGGGCTAACACCGGCTGCGGCCTAGCAACGCTACATGTAGCAGAATTAGCATGTTAGGAATCAAACCTTTTTATTCACTATTAACACGTGTAGCTCCGCATTTTAAAGAAAAGTCGCGCACGTTTGCGCACAAAATAGCGACATTTCCCCCCCACCCCATGTTCGGTTCATTCCAGCTAGCTAACCCCAGCTAGCCACATTGAGGCTAACGAGCCGTGAGTTTTTTCAAATGACGCACAAACATCGACCATCGCGACTTTCTGCGCTCGATACAAACACCGACGCTTTAATAACGTGTTGTATTTTTAACTCGGACGCGTGATTTCGCGGCGACACGGCGCCGAGGCGCGATGTTTCCCGATGAGCGGCCGGAGGAGTCGCGAGGCGGAGGCGCTCACCATGTTGGAGTCTGCGGGAAAAAGGACCGCGTCTCTTCCGGTGTGCGCGGATAAGGCCGAGGACGGCAGAGGGGGAGGGACACGGGGCACGAAAGTCGCAGCGTAAAAAGAAAAAATCGATCAGATTCGATTAATGTTGTTTGTTTTTTTTAGCTTAAAGGGGAAATTATGAATGAATAAAGTTCTGCGTGGATTAAAGTGATGAAATGAACCATTCTGATCCAATGGGAGTTATGGTTGTTTACATTTTACATCCAGTGCAATGTATAATGTGTGTTTTGCACAAACAATACATTGCACTGATACTTTATTGTACATATTTATATTTTCCATGTGTGTCCACATACAAAACGTTGACTGTAAATAAAGATGGACAACACGTCTCCTCTTCCTACTGCCCAAATATACAGTCTATGGTCCATGGTGTGGAACTAGAGGATCACAAACGTGTGGTTCATCATCTGTGGACCATGAATGTCTGTACAAAAGTTCACAGAATCTCTCTACTTAATAAAAGTCATATTTCTTGACGGACATCTGACTCCCTTCACGTCTTCTCTGTGTTTCCGTCTCGTTCAGGAGACACCAGCGTGTCGGGCAGATCTCAGTCCTGTTCACACTTTACTCAGATGAAACTCCTCCTGTGAGTAAATCAGACCCACGAGTGTCTCTGAACTCTTCTCCCCCGAAGGGACAAATCGGGACAAACCTAGAGTTTATTTATACGATGATATTAAAAATGCTCCCTTGTTGATTATTCACACATTTATCTCTGGTGACCCACTTTATTTTCTTATTTTCTCCCCTGGAAGCATAAATCACCAGAGCACCGTGCACAAGCTCCTCAGTGAGAGTTTCCAGCAGCATCAACCCACTGACCCACATTTGTATTCAGGCCACTTTTACGTTTTGCACAAACTTGGAAGGACTTCACAACATGGCCTGTGGCCAGCGGGGAGTCGGGGATCAATCCACGGTTTCTCTCTCAGCTCAATTTCCTGACCCACTTCTGACTGCGGCGCCGGACACACGATCCACAACCCGGGAGGATTCAACACAGATTTGTGGAGTCGTTTTAATAAAAGGTGCGAGAATTAAGAGGCAACATAAAGCTACAGACTTTAGAGGAATGTCCCCCAGGAGAGAACATAACTCTGCCAAGGCCCAACAGTCCCCTTCAATTCAATCAAGCTGAAACACATCGCACACACTCATAGATATCTGTCCTCTTAAGAGTTTCATCAAGATTCATCTATTATTCCTTTGGAAATATGTGAAAATAAATAAATCAAAACCTGCAGTATTTTGTCGGCTCTGTATCCCAAAAATACACATTATTATGATACACAATCATGATTTATTAATCTTCTCTCTGTTGTGTGCAACTGTTGCTACAGCCACGTGAAATATTTGCCCTTTGTCATATATAAATCAATTTAACCAAGAAATTACTATATATTCAAATGCATTTTTACAAGGGTGGTTAAGACAACATGTCAGAGTAAAGTCATTTAAAACATTAATTTGTTCAGGATTGTTTCTGTTCTCTGTGTTGAATAAAGATCTGTGGATTCAGTCATGTTAATCACCATCAACACTACGGCAGCAGTGTTGCAGTGAACTGTTGAGTTTATATCCAAGACGGATAATTGTTGTTTATATGTAATTCAGTTTCCAATTATAGATAAATTGTGAACTTGAAAACAACAGTTTCAAAACTCAAATAATTAAAACAACAGAAATAACAAAGTAAGAATTTTCTCCATAAAATAACACACAAATCACAAATAAGCTCTTACAGGGTGAATCTAAAGAGGTTGTTGAGTAGAACAGATCAATAAAATAAGATTCATCCTATTTTAATATATTGAAAATGCAAAGAAAAGATACAGGATGTGTTCAACTGGGTTTAATTATGTTCTTGGGTGAGTTCCAGTCATTCTACGTTGTGAACACTTACCATCACATACCAGCAGATGGAAGCACTGCATTAACTAACTGACAGAAAGGGACATATCCACAGACTTTATCAGCCACAGACTTTTGCTGGTGATTATATTGTCTTATATTTTGTGTAAGGTGCATATATCTTTTGATAAATAAGTATGTGTTTTATAGGAGAACTAGAAAAATGACATTAAAAAGTGTAGCAGTCAGTAGAAACTGTTTAATGACGCATGTTGACTCCAGCTCAGATTTCAATTTCTTTATTTCTCCCCAAATCTTCAGAGGCATAACAAAAATACAAGCATTTCTCAATATGATCTCAGTCATTTACATATTCATATGGATGTACAGTGAGCAAAAAGTGCTTTAAAAATCATCTTTGAATAATATTCATTTTGTCATTAGGAAGGAAAAGGACAGAAACGGCAGGTGGAACCAAAACAAAATCACAAAGCACGACTTTAAACTACAGGTTTAAAGTTAAACATGATAAAGAACCAGGAGTGAATGAGTGACGGGCGGAGCAGCCGAGCACGAGGCTGAACGTGTTCATGACTGTGGAGAGGAAACCGTGTACCAGGGGCCTTTCAGGGGATGTATCCTCACGGGAGTCAAAGGTTTCCTCTGGGCCTTAATACGTTGGGACAGGTTTCATGACCCTGAGGTCCGGAGGCGGCCGAACGGGCAACAAATCACTGTTTCCACGTGGAAACTGTAACTTTACTTCATGAGTTTGTCAATATCACGCAGGGTTTACGTGGACTCGGGCGTCGAGAAGAGGAAAACACATCGAGAGAGAAATAAAAACACATTCAACAAGTGTCTTTCTGATTTAAGAAGAGTTTGTTATGTTGTAAACACAATTAAGGCTTCAACATTCACTTTCACAACAAATTGATTTAAAATGTAAAATTATTATTCAAGTGTTTAAGCTTTACATGTTTTCTTTAACTGCCAAATCAGAAGCTGCAAATCTGAGTCTAAAAAAAAAAGCGTAAAAGCCAGAGGCCAATTTTATTAAACAGTCAGAATGCTGTTTGCTTGAAAAACGACATAATACGTAATATCATAATAAGTAATAGTTGTGTTGAAAGAGTTTTACGCTCATTTTGTCGACTGTACTTTGTGCTTGTATTGATTTAAATCAAATTAAAGCAGGAAATCCCATCAGTAATGGTTACTCATGAATAATGAATCTATAATCAAACTTTCCGGTGGTGACTTCTCTCTGGGCTGAACAGTCCCGGCTCGCACATGCATTTTCAAAAAGTATATTTCTGTGACCTGAACTTCTTTCATGTGGTTTTCCAAAGCAAAGTGAAATCAAAATGAGGGATATATTATATATATATATATTTTGCGTTGATTTAAGTTTCTGTCGTTAGAAACAAAAGCTGTGAGATGTGTTTTGTTGGGTTCACAAAGGTCTTGCCCCCAGGGGTTAACCTGCAATATCAGGGGGGGGGGGGGGGGGGGTCAAGGAAAAAGAGGAAATGAAAGACCTCAGACGGTTCAAGCATCTCGACCGGGCGACTTCTCAGGGGAGGGGATGGGGGGGTGGGGGTCGTTCGTCTAGTTCACACAGCAAAAAATAACATTCACTCAGCTGGGATTAAGGCCGGACTGCAGAACAACACACACACACGCAGAAAGAAGAGGGGACTTTAAAACAATGTGGAGCAGATGGAAACAAACACGGGGCTGTCTTAAATCTGAAGAATGTTATTTTGACCCGTTCGGGGCGACGGGGGCCGAGGAAGAGAGGAACCAGTGTGTCTCCGGGTCGGATTTGGACGTGATGAGAAGCATCTTTATTTCTTTCTCTGCGAATCGCCGTGTGTGTGACAGTCAAGTGAAAAACCCAGAAAATCCCTGAGCTGAAAGGATCCTGTCAAATTAGTCCCTCAGCGGCTTTTCATTAATCTCTGCTTCTCTTGTTTCATTAAAGAAAGTTCTGTGGTCATTGACTGTAACCATGTGTGTGTGTGTGTGTGTGTCTTTGTGTGTCTGTGTGTAAGTTGTGGAAAAGGACTTGAGGAGTTTGCCTTCCCTCCGGAGGAACTGAAGTTTCTGTGTTAGCGGACCGATCGTTATCATTAACTTTATATAACGGTGGACGACATGACAGCCCCCCCGAATGTGAAGCCCCCTGGTGGCTTGCTGCAGTATTGGTCATAAGCCCCGCCTCCTCCATGTTAGCAGATGGGACATGGAAGAAATTAAAAAGTCAAAATACACGTTAACGTTGTTTTTTAGGTAGTTTTACCACGCTGAGGTATGTTTGGTTTTAATTTGTTGTTGTTTTAACGTTAGTGCAAGATGGCGTCGCCCGTATCTGGGATATTTTGGCTTCATTTTTGTACAACAGGAGGAAGCAGCGACGCGTCGTCCATCTTTTCTTTACAGTCACTGATCTGAAGCCCCAGTGGGTTGTGTGTTTTCCCTCGACCCGGGGTCTTCATGTGGGCCGATTACTCGCAGCTCATATCACACACACACACACACACATTTTCTCATTTCGGACTCGTACATCAACCTCTCACTTTCTCACCATCTCCTTTCACACACACACACACTCACGGCCCCGATACCCTGTGAAGTCTGAGTAACCGAGCAAGTGCCTGTTTCACGGCTGCTACTCCCGTTTCCCCGCTGTAACACCATCCCCGCGCTCCTGTGCCGTGTATTTCCATGCCTTTGTGCGCCCGCAGCCAGCCGCTCTCGGCGTGTACCTGTTTGTTCGGAACTTCAAGGTGCACGCGGGTGTTTCGTTGCAACCTCACGTACGTACACATGCATCCAGGTGTGTTCTTTTTTTGTGTGTGTGGTCCAGGAGGAGACCCACAATGCCCAGGATGACAGACAAGCCGGGTTAAGGTGAAAGGCCTTTGTTAGACCGCTGCCCCCCCCCCACTCACCCTCCACCGTCTCGTCTTACCACAACACATAGAGCCCCCGTCCTGACTGCACCCATCTACAGGCAGGACGCAGCAGCACGGTAAAGCTCCTATAGGGGGTTGGCTGGGGGGGGGGAATCAGACCGACAACCACATCTGGCTGCACCATGGAGGTCCAGTGAGGATGAGATGTGTGTAAATAAAGCACATAAACATGGGATTTAACAGCCAGGCAACAAAAAGATTGTGTTAACATGCCTGTATTCAGTCCAGAGTTATTAGGGGATGGTCAATTATCAATTCCTAAATTAATTGAATTTTAAACGGATCATTACTCAGGAGGTGTGTGTGGACACCTCTCAGGATCGAGTATCTAGAAATCGAGGCCATAGTTACATGACTTGCACAACACGATCTTGGGAAATCATCCGTCCATTCATGAGCTTTGCTGCTTTTCCTTGACTTAGTTTGCGCAATTTTAACAAAGACCTCACAGCCAAGTTTCACATGTGAGAAGTCCACATATCCCACAGGCCCACGTTTCAGATACTCAGAACATAATGGATGTATTGAAACCCTGACACATGTAAAACATCATTTCACTTTCAATTCGTCATCTACTTGGTTTTTTCGCCGCCTCGACCACATCACGTCTCAGTCGGCCGACGGGAGTTGTCTCAGTTGACACCGAGATGGATTTGACATGTGAGCTCACACAGCTGTTATGATATAATCCGACCGTGTTCGCTTACGAGTTCATTTGATTGACTCCGGAGAGAGAGATCTGGAAACAGCTTTAAAGGATGGTTGAGTTTGTGAGATTCATCTAAACTTAATATTATTGATATTGTATATAAGTTTTTTATTTTTAGTAGCCAGAATTAAATTGCTCAGTGGATAGAGACCTCTACGAGTACCTCCACTTGTCAAGATGTATCGTCTTTATACATTTATACATATATGTATCGGCTGTATATAAAGATTTGGACAACATGACGGTGTCTCAATCGCCCCCTGGTGGTTAGCTGTTGTTACATGGACCAAACTAAAAACTCAGTCTACGGATATATGACAGATTTACCTCCAGCCCTTTCAAACCTTCCTTCTAGTTTCTGGAAACACTGAAACCAAGTGTGTGTGTGTGTGTGTGTGTGTGTGTGTGTGTGTGTGTGTGTGTGTGTGTGTGTGTGTGTGTGTGTGTGTGTGTGTGTGTGTGTGTGCGTGTGTGTGCGTGTGTGTGTAGGTCAAAGCCCGTCGTGCAAGGTGCAAACACCGGCCTCCAGCCCCATTGATGACAAAACAGCCGCGGCTTCCTTATCGGCAGCGTGGATGTGCAGAGATAAGTCTGCTCGGGGTTGAACAAACTGTTTTCACGTAAACATCAATGTGGCAGAACAGGAAAAACAAAACAAAAAGACTGAGGACAAGTGAATTCATCATGTTTTTCTCATTTGGTTTATGTCCACACACACGTTGACAGAACCTTGTATCCTCCGTGTAGAAGGCAGTGCTATCCACGATCATTGACACAGGTTGGACCCGACTGCGGGTCAGAAAACACATCACGTACATGTAGTGGCAGCTCACATGACCATAAGGCCTCTATGGTTTTTAATCAGGCTGTGCTCCGGAGCAAGACGCGCTCCATTAAGGTCCCGTGCTCGGAGAGATTCCCCGTCTCTTGATCTAATTCATTGTGCTGAGAAAAGTCGGAGCGATAATAGACGTTGCTACAGAAGCTCTCCTTGTCCAAGTGGCCCGATGGATATCAGCCTCTGTCTTAAATAACATGTCCCGTGAAAGCGTCGGCTTGAAGTCGATTCAAACAAAAAAGAAAGAAAGACAGAAAGTGAAAGAAGTACATTGAGATAACCAATTCTCAGACAATCAGCGTCTTTGTGGAGCCGAGAGACAGGAGTCTCTTTCCCGTGAGACCGGAGTCCAATATTGTCCATTAAGAAAACAGGAAACATAGTGTTTGTCGTCCTCCGCCAATCCCCCATAAAGTCAGGTTTCCCATTTTCTTTTTCCTTGATGGAGAGAGGACAGCACTGAGGAAAAGACGGGGACCAGGTCCAACAGGTGTGTCTTTGTCATCTGTCCTGCTTGTTTCCAGGAAAGTGACCCGAGCGTCTGAGCCAAACCTTCTGGATTTGATAAAGCCTGCAGCAGGGAGCGATGGGAAAAAGAGGACAGAAGCAATCAAGTCTCTTTGGTTTTCTGCTCATACTTTTGTTTTTCTTCTTTAGATGAACAGGAAAAATGTAAAATGATAGAGGGATGAGGAAAAACATCTTAATCCCATTAGACTGGGTTTCGATCACCAGTGTCAGTGTGGAAGAGACAAACTGAAAGGTCACGCCTTCTTTTATTTCTGATGAAATATCAAAAATGTCCTTTTCTTCACCGACTCCTCCATCTGTCCATAAAGAGAACAAAGCCAAATAGAAGCTGGAGTGTGTCTCTGATCTCTTTCTCTCTTTCACACTCAGTGTCTCTTCTGTTTCCTCATTTTATCGACCAATGAAAAGGGAGGAAAGAGAAAAACTAAACAAGGGAGAGAACGTCTTCTCTCTCTGCGTCCTCCCGACCGTCAGCATCCAGCCGGCACATCTGACATGAAATCAAACTCGTTCTGACCCAGCCAGAGCTCGGGCAGCTCGTTGGCTCGGTCCAGGCCCAGTTCCACCACCAGAGACATGAGAACCTCCTCGTCCACGGGGTCAAAGTCGATAATTCCACCTGCACCGGCGCTCTGGGTCCCCATGGTGATCCCGACCCCCATCCCGCCGCCGCCGAGGCCTCCAGTCGGCCCCAGGAGCTGGTTCCCAGAGCCCAGAGGCGAGGGTCCGAAGCCCCTCTGAGCTCCGCCGGGCGCGGGGTGTCCGGCAGAAGCCCCGGTGAGGTTCTGGTAGTGCGAGTTGAGCTTCTGCAGCTGCATGCTGGCGATGAGGTGAGGCCCCGTCTGCAGGCAGAAGGGCTGAGGTTTGGAGAGCGGAGCCGACGACAGCGTGGACCCCGGCGAGGAGGCGGGGCCAGCAGACGGGGAGAAGGGCGCGGCGGAGGTTTTGGAGGACGGGTAGTGGAGCAGGGTGGTGAGAGGAGAGGAGGAGGAGGAGAGGTCCTTCATCGCAGCGTGGGCGTTGCCAGGGAACAGCAGTGAGGTCATCACCGGGAAAACCCACAGAGCCTGCGGTGGAGAAAAAAGGGAGATGTTATCCAACGTGGTCAAACTGGGACGTGAGGAGGAAGAGATAAGGTGGTTAGATAAACAGAGGCCTGCTCCGATGGCAGGTGACTTCACCCAGACTGCCTTTCAGTACAGATCTACTGCGAGAGAGGATTCAGGGAAATGCTGAGGCCGGACCTGCAGCGCCAAGCAGCAGGAGATGAAGATGATCGTGCTCTTCATCGTTCTCTGCTCTCATACATGTGGATAAAGACAGAACGTCATAAACACACGTCCTATTGGGGCTGCTTGAAAATGGAAGACGAAGATAAAGCATTAAACAGTAAAACAGCGTCTTTGTTAGCTTCCCTGTCCCGTAAACGTTTTACACGCGCATGTTAACGGCCGAACCCACGAGTCACTGTGCACAACACACTCTCATGTGGGCAAAACAGATTAACAAGTGTGTTGTGTTGAGCATTTGACGACTGGAGGACGGATGACTCATAACTTCAGAGGTTCTTTAAGAAGCGGTTTCCTGACCAACACGCGGCGGCTTCAGACCTCGACAACACAAAAAGTGTTGTCGACCTGAGAGCCGCTCGCGTTCTGATGACCCAGTAAATCACTGGAGTCAGATCTGTCTGGGAAACGCACAACGTGGCGACCGGTGCCTGGACGGCTGCATGACTCACCGTGCTCAGGACTGATTGTGTGTCTGTCTGTGTGTGTGTATTCGCTTGATGTCTGCTTTTCCTCTTGACCTATTGAGCAGCAAATTAACCATGAAAAGGCCGCGAGGAGAAAAGCCCGTGAGACAGACGGGCTTAGAGAGTGTTTATAGGTCCGTGTGTGTGTGTGTGTGTGTGTGGAGTTCACAACACAACGGGGCCTTTGAGGACCTCGAGCAGTGATTGGGTCACATGATGGATAAATACATATGGGTCCTGAGAACAGAGCATATGTGTGGTCATGTGGGTGTGTGTGTGTGTTTGTGTGTGTGCGGAGGTAAAAAAAAAAAAGGGCCAGTGAAACACAATGTTTGTGTGTTTCAGTGTGTGTGTGTGTGTGTGTGTGTGCGTGTGTGTGTGTGTGTTACTCAAGCCCTCTTGCAGAAAGACTCCTAGAGGCTCATGTTAAAGTCCCTGAGCTGGTTTATATTACACACAGTTCAAACAGCATGTGTGGATTAATACACACACACACACACACACACGCACACACACACACACACACACACACACACACACACACACACATACACACCCTTGGACTTCTATCTTTGTGAGGACCCTCATTCATATGATCCATTCCCGGGCCCCTCACCCAAACCCAACCCTTTGAAAATGTCTCCGGGAGCGAGGACCGTCCCAAAACGTCCTCATTCTCCGAGGTTTGGGACTCAAATTGGTCCTTACAAAGATAGACTTGAAAGGAGACACACACACACACACACACAGACACACACACACACACACAGAGCGGGCCCCTCCTCCCAGCGCTGGCTCTTATTTAGCGAGAACATAATTGCTACAGGCAGGCATGCAGCTGCACTCGACTGATAGAGTTAACACACACACACACACACACACACACACACACACACACACACACAAAGATACCAAACAGCTGTCAATGGCAGGTCTGTGTGTGTGTGTGTGTGTGTGTGTGTGTGTTCATTATTCATTGACTGATTACTGTCAGGGCCAGGCTGCACATGGTGTCTCCGCTCAGCAGCTTTCCACCACACTGGGTCCAGGAGACAAACAACAAACACCACAATGAAAAGAGCGTTTTCACATTTTAACATCACGTGACAACGACGAGGTTTCTCTGCGAAATGCGATAAAATTAACTTAGTAGCGTGAAATCTTCGTCAGCTTGGATTGATAAAAACAACAATTGATTCCGAAAACAAACAAACAGCAGAAATATGAGTCAGAGCATCAAACATCTGTAAACACACGTCAGAAAAGAATCTGGAGCAAAACACAAAAGCACCAAATCTCTTTTTAACACTTTTGTTTATTCTGGTTTTCGACGCCGTCCCTTTGTTTGTTTGGAAGTTTAAACTCTACTGGAAACCATTAGAGTTGAGGATTTGTTACTTCGTGATTTAAATAGAAAATGTTCTCCATTGATAATCCAACATTTACACAAACCTACGCAACATTAAATACCTTAAACTACAATGGTCTCCATTGTTGGGACCTGTTTTTGAATGTGATTCAAAAATGCAATCCCGTCCCTGCATGACACTTCAAGGACATTTGTCAGATTGATTCCTCATTTTTAGGGGGTTTGGCTTGTTTAAAAGAAAAATGTGTTCATAATTCAAAGAGTAATGTTTGTAAGGTTTTACTTTTGGTCCATTAAGAGCTTCACTTGGTTTTAATCGTCTAATAATTCATGTTTAACTAATATTCTGCACATCAGGAATCTCTTGGAGACACTGAAGAGAAGGAAATTAGCCCCATGAAGCTTCCAGAGGAATCATGGTTTGTTTTCATTCTGTCATGAGTGTGATTTTAAAACCTGATGATTGCTGAAGCACATTTAGGACCAAAATCAATTTGTCCACAAAGTTTTATTCTGGGTTTGTCCTCAAACGCTCCAGCTGATGATTTCCATTAATCAAATGAGACCTTTTCTAAGAACTCGTGGGACTGAGGACGTCCAGAAGGGAGAAGTTCTGTCTGCAGCTCAGAATCAGACTGTGAGACGAGGACAAGTCAGACTGAGGACGTCCAGAAGGGAGAAGTTCTGTCTGCAGCTTGTGACGAATCAGACTCAGACTCTGGGACGAGGACGAGTCGGACTCAGACGTGTTGGGACTGTTTGCTCCTCTCGTGCAACAGGAGGGCGGCTGACCGGCCCCGAGGAAGGACGTGGTATGAAAGTGCTGGACGAGGGCCAGTGTTTTTTCCTGTTCACAGCTGACCTGATTCATTGTGTTCTTCCACCACTTTTATGAGATTGTGAAATTGGCCCCGCTTCAGTTTCCCTATAAACGATTTCATTAGCAGTCTCGGCTGCGGACCGGTCTGCAGTTACTTTAATTATGAGCAATCAAAGTCCGCTGCCTCTGCCAGACCGGCAGCTCTTCCACAGAACAATAAAACAACTCCACAGTCATAAAATCTCAGTTATGGATAATTATTTACTCAGAAAAATACACACACGCCCCGTCACAGTTTATTAGAGCCCGAGGTGACGTCTTCAAATTGATTCTTTTATGCTCCGGAACCAAAATAGATGAAAGTCACGGTCTCACGAAACAGATAAAGACGACAAATCTCCACATTTCAGAAGCTGAAACCAGTTTTCTGTCATTTCACTACAGGCGATTAATCAACTGACGGTTTCATTGTGAAATCTCATATCATAACATTATATATAACATTATCACAAATGATAAGAGAAGACAAAATGACAGACAGTTCATCAGATCCCTACAAACTCGTTAGAAGCTTGTTCATTAATCATTTTAAAGAAAACAAAAATACAAAGTTTTCTACTTCCAGCTTCTGAAATGTGTTTTTCTTTGTTTGGTATCAGTGTCAATGGAATTTCTCTGTGTTTTCACCTGTTTGATGGACAAAACAAACCAGTAGGTTTTATATTATTTAAGGGAATTATAGGAATGCTTTTAACGATGCATTTATCAAGAGGCAGCAAACACACACAGACACGCACACACACACACACACACCAACTACAGAGGTTTCAATTACACAATTAAAGCGTGACAAGCAAATTGAAACGTCAGTCTGTCTGTTCCTTTCTCTTCCACACACCCACACACACACACACACACACACACGCGCACACACACACACACACACACACACACACACACACCATATGTTGTCCCAGCGTGACGCATTCACTGCTTTAATTGCTTCCAACATCCACAATTAAAACGGTTAATGAGGAAAAACAGAAACTTCACTTCCCTCAAGTTTCAATCTTGTAAAACTTCACTGTTTAAAATAGGAAACATTCCAATTAATATAAAAAAATCTAATTAATAATCATAGGTCACACAACAATATACTGGTTGTTCTTGCAGGTGAAATGTAATTAGACTTATTAAAACTGGTTTTGCAGGAAGTCATTAATTTCTGCAACGGAGATAATATCACGTGCACATAAACAGAGTTAAACTGAGTTTATCCAAGAAACCGAACAGAAAATGTAAATTGCACATGAGCTTTTTCCTCCAAACCTCTTCAGCTCCAGGCTCAAAACGCTTGACCTCATTTAAAATCTTATGTAAACACTCCAGGAGGCAACAGAAGAGGAGAGAGAGAGAGACAGATTTACAGCACAAACACAAACACACAGTGACACAGACCAGGGAAACGGACCAACCTTGGGAGGAAAGCTCCTGGAAACTCAAAGTGTCAGGTCCAGAGAGTCCAACGTGTGTGTGGGCATGAGAGCAGGAGGCGGCGGGCTGCAGCTGGAGTTCTGGAGAAACGACGAGAGCTGACACCCGGACTGTCTGCAGACCCTCCAGCTCCTCAACGAGCTCCTCACTGAATAGAAACCACTTTGTGCAGCTCCCTCTCCTCACTGACCAGCCTGCTGTGTGTTTGTATTGTATGAGTGTGTGTGTGTGTGTGTGTGTGTGTGTGTGAGACTGGCTGCCTTTCACAAAACCAGGATCTGGACTTCCAGAGGATCAGGGTGGAGAAGATCTTACAAATTATTATCTTCAATAGAGTTTTCTTTGTAGTGTTAATCACAGAATGTAGATAACGATGGCCGACACGTCTCCACTTCCTCCCACTGTCCAAAACTGAGATCAAAATATCCCAGGTGACATTTGGAGTAAAGCTCGGGCCATGATGTTCTGTCCAAACATTTTTTTGGACCAGTTTGGGTCGGGTCTCAACGCTCAACATGGCTCAACCCGCTCAACAAGGGGATTGACTCACTAGAGGGACGGAGCCGCAGTGCAGGTCATTAACCCCGCCTCCTCCATGTTAGCAGATGGGACATCGAGTAAAAAGTCAAAGTACACGTCAAGTTAATATTATAATAAGTAGAAAATGACAGTTGTAACAACCAACACCAACTACGTCTGTGTTTATTTATGTGTGGATCAGGACCCTGAAGCAGCTCAATGGAATTCAACCCAATCGTCCTTCAGATGATTTGAAAACAAAAAAAACAAATAAAAGGATCACATCCGGATCCACATCTGGAGGAATCCGTCCTCCGGGTTTTCAACGCTGCCGCTCTGCTGCAAAACAAATGAACCACTTCAGAGGACTGTCTTTGTCAGTGTCACTCCACCACAGAGAGGGGGGGAGGGGGGGGGGGGGGGGGGGGGGGGGAGAGAGAGAGAGAGAGAAAGTCTGTGTGTAGTTTCTCACATGACGTCTGCATGACATGTCTTCACTAATGAACAGGTTTTCAGTGTTTGTCTTCTGCTTTGGTGATTTTGTATTGTTATCGTCCGGTGTCGACACACAAATACAAAATATTTTGTCATAAAAACAACTTAACATTTCAGCATCAGTCATTTAATCTGAGTCGTGGAGGCGTCAGGATGTAAATATTAGTTTGGAAATGTTTCCTAAGATGTCGTCATCAAACTCTTATAACAGAGAAACAAAGTGAGGCCAGAAAGTTCTTGAAATGAGATGTTTTTATATAGTAACACGTCACAATAACAGTCCCTTGTTAAATAAAGTTTACACCAGAGAGAACTAGATAATCAATTAATACCAGAAACACGACCAACTAGTGAATCTAAATATAGTTTTATTAAATTTGGTCAGATCTGCAGTGTTGGATCATTTTAATGTTTGGAAGTTTGTCACCTGGAGAAGCTTAAATCCAGAATCCTGTCACCTCACGGGTCAACTTCGTCTATTTTATTCATAAGGGACAAACAAAAGGCTGTTTGGGAAAAAGAATAATCACTGAAAGTGTTGTTGGGGGGGGGGGGGGGGGACCTCCCTCCCCCACCCTCCTGCTAAACAGCCCATTACCCATTCACCGCTGGTTCAATAGTCTGCGGAGGGAGGACGTCATTACGCGCCAACAACGTGGGGCGACGCGGTCAAGTGCCACGCGCTCGGCCTCTCTTCCGTTAAGCAGATAAAAGGTGGCATCTGTCTTTATTGTGCGAGTAAATCCCCTCCGCCATTGACCGCAGACACTTCACATGTTGATGAGGAGGAGGAGGACGTATAGGCCGAGGTCCCCCCCCCCCCGGCGCTTTGTTCCCCCCTTGAGGGAGACGTTATGCAAATTCAAACAAACCGTTTGTGATTTCCATCTCTGCACACAAATAGTCGTAGCATGTTTGGTCAAACTGCCGGAGCGCGAACCGGACTTTTGTCTCGCAGGATGAAACTGCATCTCAGACTCTGCACCTCTGGACACGAGATCTTTGAAGATTCACACAAATGCTTCACAACACTGATGCAAAAATGTTTAACACAACTGATTAAGGTCTTCACCAGGGGGGGAACCACAGAACGTGAGAGGGATAGGAAGAGGAAGAGGAAGGGGAAGGACGGGCCTCTGGTTTATCTCAACGACTCTTTGGGTCAAACGCACGATTTGCATACAAGTCGTTGGTAAAGTTTTCTCTCTCTCGTAGTGAAGGTGCGTTCGATGCAACAAAGAGAGGCAGAAATAAAACACGTAGAAAGTCTTCAAAATGTCTTTTTAAATAAAGCTCATGGGTCACAGTCGGAAAACTGTCCTCAGACTCCAGAGGGTTAAAGGACCTTTGCTTGAAAAGTCTAAGAAGCAGGTTTAATGGAGCATCCGGATCTAACAGTGATCCAAAGTCACCAGGCGCCAGGATTCAACTGCACTTAAACCTGTGATGGAGCCCGACTGGATCCTCAGTCCAACACCACCTTCCATTTTCATATCGGAAAAAATAAATCTGTGTGCGTCTGGAGGGAGACAAACGTGCGCCAGAGACAAATTACAGCTCGGCCCACTGGCAGAGAAACGCTCCGTCCTCGCCACGACGCGGACGACAGCTTTTCCTTTTCCAGAGCGCGTTGCATCACTCGGCTGGTTTATGTGGGGCTTTTAAAAAAATGACAGAAAAGCTCCGCAGACTTGTTTCCCAGTCGTTTAGATTCCAATGCAAACGAGAGCGGGGATAAAAGTTACGCAACGCAAACTGCTGAAGTTTCTGATGCTGTCACGTGATGATTAACGTCTCCTCTCCTGCCTCTTTGTGTGACGACAGTTTGATGGAGAATGTTAGTTTTGGTAGAAATGAACTCAGATTAACACCAATTTCTCACCCAGTAAATCAGAAAAAGACACGAAACAAAGACTTTCTCTGAATCTTCTTGCACCTTCGTTCCTCTCGCACTCATTTTTTCGGGTATCGGTGACACTTTGAGTTTTGTTTGTCTCTACTTCCAACCGCAAACAACCCAAACACCCGGTCTCCTCCCAAACTAAGACCACCTGGGTCAGAACCCGACCCCCCCCAAAAAAACTAAAAGAGCACAATCCAGGATTTCCAGTGGTGCCCTGAAACCTCCGGGGGCCCCTCGGGTTTTTCTAATTTGACTCTTCAGAGCAAAAAAAAAAAGAAAAAAGAAAAAGTGCATAAACACACACAAGTCTCTCCCATTGCTCATGATTACAAAGCCCCCCCCCACCCCCCCACCAGTTTACAAGATAGGATTTCAATGGCCTCTCCTTTCTCTGAGCTCGTAAACGGTGTAATGAGTTTCATTTGCTCCGGCTACGTTGGGCTCAAACCGCCACGGTGACCACAGCAGTGTTCGTAAAGATCACAGGGAATCCTCGCACGCGCGCGCACACACACACACACACACACACACACACACACACACACACACACTTGTAAGCTCACTTCTGTGCAGCACATGCCAGCTCTCGAGTGGCGACTCCTACATTTGGTGTGAATTTCCAGGCCATTAATTTGGGGGAACATCACTTCTAAAGGAACCTGCCTGACATTTGTGGTTCCTCTTTCAAACGCTCGGCCCCATTAAAGCCTCCATTAAGCAGCCGCGGCAACATAAATCAAGTCTTAAAACACAGAGGAGACACATGACAACAACATGCCGTCCTGTCCTTTATTTCAACACGTGTCCGTGGTGTGCACATCAAACCACTCGGACAGAAAACAAACGCATAAAACATGTCAAAGTTATGAGATTCAACCTTTCACTTTTTTCTAAAATATTGAAGATTGAACGTTTATCTGCAGTGGGTTTATAAAAAAATTGGTCGAATGACAGATGGAGTTTTGTCACATACATATATATATATAGAGAATCAAACACGAGGGGAATTTAACTTTTTAAATGTTTAGTTTTCCTTTGATGCCAAGTTTCCAAGAGACGGGATTTTCCGTTAGTCTTTATACTTATTTTAAAAAAGAAACGTGCAAGAACAATAAAAAAAAATACAAAAACGAAAACAGTTATTGAGATGTGAATATTGAACAGTAACAAATAACAGATTCTTAAGTCGTCAGGATTTACTGAAGATCCACTTACTGAGTTGGAACTGAGTTGGAAACTGGGGAAAACATCACAGACAGATGAAAGCTCCTCAGAAAGGCCGGTGTGTGTGAGTCAGGATTCACTCTGTCAAACAGTTTCAATGCTCAGTTGTGTACTTTATTGTGCACTTTACTTTTGTGTATTTCGTGGTACAGAAGAAATATTAGTCATTTCAAGTTTGTTTTGTGAAATGAATGAACCTCACCAACATGTGAAACCAGCTCCTGACTCCTCTCTCTGTCTAAATCCTCCTTAAAGTTCATATGAGCTCTGTTATTGTCTGTCTGTGGAAAAAAAAAAAAAAACTTTTTAAACTTTCCCTACATTTCTGCCATTTAAAATTCCAAACTCTATCCAGATGTTTAATTTGCAGATTGTTGCCCAGGGGTCAGAACAATGTGGCCGAGCAAATAAACTTCAAATCTGTAACCGGCTGTTTTCCAAAACTTCTCCAGACCGTTTGTTTGTAAACTTTCCAAGAGTCTCCGGACGTCTCCGATGCTTTTCAGGACTTTTCCAGACCGGCTCTGGAACCCAGGGGGCGTTTTTTGGGGAAGGTGGCCGTTTGGTTTTATGTCTGTTTTAGCGCTTATGGGTCCTCGGGGGGGTTGAAATCACAGCAGCACCGGGGTGAACGTGAAACCGGACACCTGAGAAATCTGTTTTTTCCATTTAGGTTAAAACGTGCAACTGACGGACGCACACAAACGCATCCCCCCCCCCCCCTCCCGACACCGAGAAACAAACGGGCGCACTGACTCCGGCTGTAATTCAACGTTTACATAACCTCACTGGAAACTGTAAAAACTCTGTCGTTCACAGGAAACGCACAAACTGTAGCTTCTCAAAAACACAAAACAAAAAAAACACAGGATTAAAAACAGCGACCACATCCCCCCCCCCCCCCCCCCCCCCTTATTAAACTGTTATCCTCTGGAAACACTCGGCTAATGTTTTCCAAAACCTCCTCTCGCTGCCTCCATCCCTCCCTGGTTCGCTCCGCGCCTCGGGGCCGAAGGGGTCCGCTCCATATTGTCTTCATTAAAGCCACCGAGCGTCGACCTGGTTTGGAAACACGGTGTGTGTTTGTGTGTCTGAATGTGTGTGTGTGTGTGTGTGTGTGTGTTTGTGTGTAGAGGAGGCCGAGTCCGCCGGCTCCTAAACCACATTCTTTAAATTCCCTGTAAACAACAGAAAGAGAGAGAAATGAGAGTTGGGGGGGCGAACACACATGTTACAACACACATGTACACAACTAGCAACACCCCCCCCCCCCCTTCACACACTCACACTCTCACACACACACACACACACACAAATAGGGAGGAAGGAGAAGGGTCAAACATTAAGTGGGATTCAAAACAAGGATGAATACACAAATGAACAGGAAAAACCAAACACAAGATGGATGCAGTGTGGATGAGAAACACACACACACACACAGACACACACAATACACTGTAAACAGGAATGGAAGACGTAGCGATCGCGGTGTGGAGAGGTAGTATCGAGGTCAGAGACGCGCGCCGACGAATCGCGAGTCGATCTCAATAACACGTCGTCGATCGTCTGACGATTGATTAGCCTCTGAGGGAAAGGGCCAATAATGTGAGGCTTCTGGACGAGACAGTGGAAATCCAGTCGCTCCCGATGACACACGAGAATGCAAATACAGGATCAGAATGGAAACGACAACGCTAAGTAACACAAAGAGCGCACACACACACACACACACACGCGCACGAGCCGACACAATAGCCTCATTAAAAAGTCTAGTCGTCGGTTTACTTTCTATGTAACGATGCAACAATGCCTCTTTGTTGGTCTATTGTTATGTTAAATTGCCTGCTTGTGAAAAATAAACATGTTGTACACACACACGGACACACACAGACACACACACACACCCTCTGGTTGGATGAGTAATTGCCCCCCCCGACAAACGCAGCCCTTCACTGAGGCAGTGAGGGAGGATGTCCTGTCAGTGGAGTCCTGTCATGTTCCGCTGCCGTGACAACAGCAGCTTCATCAAAGAGCTCGACAATCAACTGCATCGATCCTTCAGTGTGTGTGTGTGTTTGATCTCTGGGTTTACGTCACCTTTAGTTTTTTTTAATTTTTTATCTGAAGGCAGTTTAACGGTCGACGGTTGACAAAAGCACGTTATCTCCATACGTGCACTGTTATCTTCACACGGGCCAACCGAGGACAGAGAGCCGCTGACGAGGCCGTTTTGTTTCTACTACAACAAGAGGAAAAGTGTCAGGGAATCACGGTGTGAGCTGAAAACAGGAAAAAGAGGAAGTTTGCTCCCGGGCAGAGCCTCAGGTGCACTGACAGAAAAACTGCCGATGGGATATTTACTTTAAAATATCACACAATTGATTTAAACGTGAACTTTTATCACCGTCTCAGGACGAACTTGTTGTTCTTTGTTTTTCTTTTGTCGGTTTTTCAGCTGTTAAAACAATAAGTCAACAGACAGAAATGTTTTAATAACCCACACTTCTGATGAGCAGAGGGGAGAGAAACAGATCAATAAATAGTTTGAGATTCTTAAAACGTGTTTTGAATCATTGTAAACTGAACATCTGAGGGTTTGGGGATCAGGGGTCGGATCAAACAAACAATCTGACATCACCTTGGAGTTTGAAAACCTGCCACGGGTGTTTAAAAGAAAAACCTAATTTCTAACAATAAACGATTGATGTAGAAATATGGTCTTTCTTCTTGCTCTCCCCCTGAATCCACTCTCCCACTTCTCTTTGCTTTCCAGATGTGGACAACGGGGAATTGTACCACGGATATTTACTACCTGGACAAACTTCATCCATCACAGCGTCTGTGGGTGTGGAGGCAATTCTCCAGTTCAGGTATGAAGGTGAACATATTTCTCCCTGGTTTTGTGTCCTGCTTGTAAATCTTTGTGTGAAAGTCGAGTTTATTTCCTCCTCCAAAGAGGTTGTGTCCCCCCCCCCCCGTCCATTTGTGTGTTTGTCAGCAGGATGACAGAAAAACTACTGAGCACATTTGAAACTCGGTGGAAGGATGAGACCGAGGCCGAGAGAGGAGACGTTACATTTACCGAGCGGCTCTAATTAAATGATCTATAACTGCACTCGGGAGCAAATCCTGGAAAACCAGGTCGCTGAATGAGGCGCATTGTTCAGAAGTGTCTTAGTCTCTCTATGAATCATCTGTGTGTTTAAGGTGTAACAAGGAATTAACCAATCACAGTGTAATCTCCGGGTTCCAGGTGTCCTCTCAATAAAAGCAAAGGGCCCAAAACAAACAGGCAAATATTACTATTGGATAATTCCCCCTGAATAAAAACACAAGACAATGCTGCGTCGTTGACTTAGGACGAGCTCCCTGCTGCACTGAAGATAGCGAAGCCCCAACAATGAGCCGGACCACACCTCTTTGCATTTGATATTTAAACAACGTGGGCGCTGGACCTGAAAATGAGAACAGTGTGGGTCTGAAACTCGCAGTGACTACACAGTGGCTTGGTGCTGCTTTGCGTCAGATGTAAATTAGGACCCTGTGAAGGTGTGTGTGTGTTATAGAGTGTGTGTCTGTGTCTGTGTGTGTGTGTGTGTGTGTGTGTGGGACATGTCATCACAAGGAAGAATAAACGTGCAAAAGCTGGAAGGATGTAAAGATGCTGCAGTATTTCCCTGCTGACACACACTGATAATATAAGATACAATCACACAGTAACGGCTGGCAGTTTATACACACACACACACACACACACACACACACACACACACACACACACACACACCACAGACACACACACACACTGAGTCTCACACACACACACAGACAGGCCCGGGGGAAATCACACTAGCAGAGCCTCGTAAACAGAGGACAGTGAATACACAAACAGCTGCTGTCGCCTCCGACAACCACCGAATAAAAATCACATTTTAATTAATACAGACGTTTTACAAGCCCCAGTGTGTGTGTGAGGGGGAGAGAAACAAAAGGAAAGAGTGAGTAACTCCCTCAGAAGGACATTTAAAGATACATAAAGCTCACTGGGTCTTGTACTTTTTGAATTGTCTCGATGTTTTAACGCTCGTAACAGTGGCTGTAATGTGTTCAGTCTCACAAACACACTAACTGGACAGTTTATGTCGGAACACCAATAAAAGCCCCGACTTTTATTATCTGAACCGAGCTGAACCGGATCGACTGGGCGTTGGTGACACTGCGACTTTTCATCTAGCGCCACCGGCCGTTAACATTTAAACATGGACGCCGCCACACGCCAAATATCTGCATCGTCGTTAACATACATGTAAATAAGTCAACCGTGGCCACGTTAGCGTGCTACTTAGCCACGGACTGTAAATGAAATTACTTCAACGGTGCAAGATGGCGGCGTTCGTATCATTTCTGTTTGTAATTCATTAAAAAAATCGTCCTGCATCATTTAAAAAACTGTGTATTCTGCTTTAATCGTCACAGTGAGTTCAAACATCTGGCTTCGAGACATCGCACATGCTGAACGACGATGGGAAGAATAGAAAGGATTTGGGGGGGATTAGAAGTTGAAGATTCAAAACGTTACAGTTCATACGTGCCAGCAGACAGAGCAGATGTGGACACGCACACACACACAGACGTGCAAACACACACACAAACACACACACACGCACGCAAACATACAAACCCTCACACTGCCCAGTTTCTCAGGGAAACCAATGTTTATAAGCAGTGCAGCACTTCCAAAACCAGAAAAACACTTATCCACCCCAATGAGGTCATGTGGATATGTTTGCCTAGAGGTGCGTGTGTGTGTGTGTGTGTGTGTGTGTGTGTCTGCATTAGTTGAGTTAGCAGACGTGTGGATCTTTTTCTTAATCGTAGGCAGAAACAAAAAGACACGTACGTTTAACTGCACGATATTTAAAATCCTAATGCCCTCACGTTCCTGATGAGGTTTTTGGGTCGGGGTCCTGCTCGCTGTGCGGTGAAACGCTCTGTGACACAACCAGTTTCTGGTGAAAAGTGGTTTCTGACATGACGGAGGTGGAGGAGAAAGAGAGAAATGAAGGAAGAGAGAGAGAGGACATTAAACAGACGTGACAGGTTGAGAGCAGGATGGAAACTTCAGTGGGAGAAGGACAAGAAAGAAAAAGTCCCCCGGATTCACATACTGTAAATATATTATACGTACGAGGCTGAAAACGAACAGATGAAAACAAATGGTCGTAAGAGTCATGTTGAATCATCTTAATGATGAAATTAAAACATGAATCCTTCCCTAACGAGCAGTCGACAGTTGACTCTGACCGAGCAAAGGGAAGAAAGAGAACAAGCGATCTGATAAACGACAGGAGAGGCACCAGGCCCGTCTCTCTCTCCGTCTTTCGGCTCGTCTGCGTTTCATTTCTCATTTCTCCTCCTTTTTCTATTCCCTCCATCCGTCCGTTTGTTCATCCATCCGCTCCTTCTGCCCCCCCCCCCCCCCTCTAATAGAAGCCGTATGACTGGAAACCAGCGATACTTTCAACCCCTCTGGTTGTGATGATTTTAACGCGAGCCAACAGACCCAAGTGGATTTTGTCAAAAAAGAAAATAAAAGAAAAGAGAAGAGAACTCCTGTTCCTCTGATTTGATGTGACCTGGAGTTTTTCAGAGCGCGGGAGCTTAATGCTGTTTGGATAAACCGCCCCGGCATCCAACATGGCTCTTGTTGTAATTTGCTGCGGTACAACGACTTGTTCTGTTTGAATCCACGAAGCTTCGGTTGCTAATTGAGTCCATGTCCAGTCGAACGTGGACGAAGCCGGCTCTCCAATCCCACCGAGCAGCAGTTTCCACCATTAAAGTGGAGATTTGAAAACTTCCTCTCCAGTAAACACATTTGAAAACAACAGTCCCACCTTTATAGTTTTATTATTTCACAGAATACACGACAGAAGTGGTTGTCAGAGTTTGCAGTTTGGTGTCCGAGCCCCAGGTCGCTGCAGTCTGTGTTCGCCGGTGCAAACAGGAAGCAGAGTCGACTCCACAGTTGGTTTCAAAAACACGACGCACGAGGAACAGCGGCGGTGGAAATGAGAAGAGGACGAGACGGAACTGCGAAGCGTCGACAGCGTATCGAGTGACCGATAAGAAGCAATGAGGAAGTGAAGGCGAGCGTTTCCAAACAGTTTCAGGCACTTGAAAGCCCCGGAGTGGTCGTGTGGCTGGCAGGTGTAACCGTAGCAACGCTGACGCACTTTGAAAAGGGACCTGATTCAAAAGAAAGGAAGAGGTATTTCCTTTGGGCCTGTGGCTAACACGTCTTCCTACTTCTCTAGAAATCTGGGCTGAGCACGGTTTGGTGTTCCGGGGAGTGAACTCGACCCGTAGCCGCGCTCCACGCTTGTTTCTTTTGCGGCGAGTTCCCGACCTCACATCCAGTCACTCTCTCCCGCCGCTCAACCCCTCGCCTCCGTTTCACCCGGTCGGACGGATCTCGTCTGGCTGCTGCGGGCTGTCAGCGCAAAACACACCAAAGGGCCGGAGACACACGCTCACAGAAGAACATACAAACATAAAGGAATATATATAGAAGGACAATGCTGCAAAAATAGAAAACACCACATGTGTGGAGACCCAGACTCGGGTCAAGGAGGCTTGTGGGTAGAAGAGCCGGGTCGATGGTTTGTTCACACACACACAAACGGCTGTTAAAGAGCCACAAGGACGAGAACAAAACAAAAAGAAGAAGAGGAACAAGCCGCACAGACGAGGACAGAGCACGAAACCACAGTTAATAAAGAGCCGTGCAGAGACAAAAGGGCTGTAGGTGAGAGAGGGTTCAGGGAGACGCACACAAACAGACACACATCTGTTTACCCACCACGCCCTCAACCACACCAGCAGACACACCTGTGCATCCACATCACACCCATCCAGACACACACAGACACACACACACACACCTTTGATGGTGCCGAGGACCTGGTCCAGGTGTTTGGTGTCGTTCCGGTCCGGTCGACAGCTCGGGCTGATCTCCAGCGAGTAGTCTGGTCCGTATTTTGTAAAAAACTAAACACACACAGAAAGAGAGAGAGAGAGAGAGAGAGAGAGAGAGAGATCATGTCACAAAAAAATCATTATAAACACATTTAGATGGATTGGTTTTTGAAATAACGTTTAATTTCTCTCGTCCTCGGTCAAACGTTAACATCTGCACTCAGTCGCTGCAGCCGAGCGCCAAAGAACACTTTCTCCTCTTTGTCTCCCTTTCTCTTTTTTTAAAATTTTTTTTTAAAGAATGCAGCTGCTTTCCTGGAAAATATCGGAATACGTTTTGGACTTTGAAGAATCCGACTGTGAAACTGACTGATGATGAGTGTTTACTCAGGCTTTCACGGATCATTCCCTAAAAAGAAAAAGAAAAGGGAATTACACCCAAAACGGTGGGAAATAAAGAAATCAAACCAAACTTTACAAATATTGAGCAACAAACTTGTTTCCCCTCTGCTTGACCAACAAATCCACTTTTATCTTTTACTGATTTATTCACTATATTGTGCATTATACACATTTATTTAAGCTCCACACCTAATTCTGATATTTAACCAGAACCAGATAAAAGTAGTAAAAAAGTAGCCTCACGATGGCGCGAGAGGAAAAGTCAAGGGAATCACTGAACTCATTCATCCTCTGGGGAACATGAACGTCGCCAGAACAAAGATTTCAGACGGACACATGTTCTTTATATTCCCTGAACCCCGTGTGTTGTCTTGGATGTTGCATGACACGCAAACGAATGTATGAGACAGTCATGTCTGGTTCACGTAAAGAGAGAAAACGTAACGCGGAGCCCAGAAGACGAACCACAAATCAGTCAAACCTCCACTGAGACAGCCCGATGCTCACCAACTTGGATAAATAAGTCTGAGATGATTTCAGCAAATACCAAAGGCTCCTGGCAGCGTCGGCCCAATTCCATGAAAACAAAACCAGCCAACACGAGAAAAGAAAAAACAGGTGGAAATCCAGCGAGTGGGTTCAACCAGAAGTTAAAAACCGGCGCACGTCAGTTGAAAAAATGCATTTCTGGGGAATTAGTCGTGACTCCGTGCCACGGGAGCAAAAAACAAACTCAGCGGCCAGGTCCGACCACAAGTGCGTCAGTCCATCTGCGGCCGAGTGTTGTGAAAGCCCCGGACTCTGAGGACTCAGCAGAACCCCGCGCAGCAGCCCGAGGTGACGGAGGCCTCGCGCTGAGCGGCCACACGTCCGCTTCAAATCACCTGTTCGGAAATTACCAGGAAAAAAAAAACCAAGCATGGGGAGTAGGAAAGTGGAGGAAGAACTTTTCACTCAAGCTGCACTTGTGGCTTTTTTTTCTGAGCTTTCCACTGTGGGTCATTGTCTCTTTCAGCAGAGGGTTGTGATTTCTCCCCATAGATTCCACCACATGATGTAATTGTGATGACAACAGAGCAGGAGATGTGGTTTAAAGCTCTGAAAAAACGAACCTCGGGTCCCGAATTGTTTTTCTTGAACATCACATACGATGGAAACCCACGTATGAAATAAGGGATTATTAGATTAATAGTTAGATTGGCGAACTGATTCCCGAAAACATGCTGGAATAATTTCTACCCTGATTCCATGGAACATTTTAATTTGTGTCACTAGAGAAGACTTCAGAAGGTCTGTTGGCGACACACACACACACACACACAGACACACACACACACACACACACACACAGGCCCGAGCAGATGTACACACAGCTGAGCCGAGCCAACGTGCACAAGGAGTATACTTATGTTTACTTGAAAGACAAAGGCTACTCTGTCTTTGATGAATAGCCCTGAGCATATGGGCGTGTGAGTCGGGGGGGGGGGGGGGGGGGGAACTGATGCTGGTGCGTGTTCTACAGATAGTTTAGATAAATATCAGCTGCGACGCTAACGATTGTGCTTCCCACAGAGAAGGTCGAACGGACGTGAGCCGACACGGAATCGGGATTAAAGGGTCGAAGCTTTTACGATCCGTGCAGAACCCAGACTGTAGGAGGCAGTGTTTCGAAAAACAGGCTACGAACCTGTAACTAGCACCAACGTGTAGCTGAGATCATGAGGATTCAGTCTGGATTCAGTTTATATGCAAGTTCAATAGTTTTTTAACTATATCCATACTAACAATATCTCTAATGTGTTTGTGCATGCAGCAGGTGAAAGAACCTGCACGATGAAGTGAAACTCGGCTGTTGTTGGTTTGTTTGCTGACGTCGAACCGAGTTTACAAGAGAGGAAGCTTTGCCAAAAACTCGATTGGCAGATCTTTGGTAGGAAATAAAGGTAGATGAGCGGTGTGTGTACGTACACGTGTGTTTTTGTGTGAATGTGCATGGGTATGTACAAAAGGTAAGGCTCTGTTGTAATGTGTGTGTGTGCGTGTGTGTGTGTGTGTCTGTGTGTGTCTGTTTCCAATTAACTCCGATGAGTTTTTGTGTCTTAACCTCCGGTCTCAACTGAGCTCAACATGAGAGTACTTAACACACATGCACTAGCACACCGGCTATGTATTCCCATGAACCCAGTGCTCTGTCTCCTGCTGTCCAGCAACACACACACACACACACACACACACACACACACACACACACACACACACACACACGCGCACACACACACACAAATCACACAATCTCCTGCTGCCTGCTTGTTTGCCTTGGATGACCATGGGGAGAAGAGAGACAGAGGAAGCGAGGAAAACAGAGGTGCAGACACTCCTAGAAGAAATACTGGTTTTCCTACAATATCTCTAACATTTTTATATTATTCCCGACACTTTGTCCACCACAGACGCCTGTAGAGCGAGAGAAGGACATCACCTGGACAAGGTCACGAGACAGAAAATACCCGCTGACCGTCTCCGGCAGGGAGATAAATACTGAAAGGTCTCTGCTTATTTAACTCGGACCCTCTGCCCATCACTCACTGCTGGTATGAGCTGGTTTGTATGAGAAACACGGCCCTCGACTCAGAAAGCTGTGTGTGTGTGTGTGCATCAATTTTATTAATGTTTTTCAACTTGTGCTTCAGACAGAGATGTAAAAATAAGTTTGGAAACACTGTAAGAACAAATATTCATCGTTATTTGACTTGTACTGTTTGAACTACAGCCTGACAAACATGGATTTTTGGAGGCGGACGCTGATATTAGAGCGCAAAACTAGTTCCGATACCAATATACCATCATGTAAACAAGTTCAGGTTCATGTGCACTTAAGGCAAAACATGTGTGTTTGTGAGAAGGTCAGAGTGTGTGTTCATGTGTCCATCTGTGGACAGTAATGTGTGTGTGTGTGTGTGTGTGTGTGTGTGTGTGTGTGTGTGTGTGTGTGTGTGTGTGTGTGTTTGTTTTCACAGTGACCAGCAGGATCTCAGTGATGAAGGACACCGAGCTGCACAGCGGAGGGGAAAACGTCTCGGAAAACAAATGGACTCTGTCTGCTATCACGCCGCTATCTCATAAATGTTTTCAACAAGGAAAGAAAAAAGAAAAAACGGCCCGATGCCCAAATCGCAGTCACATATCGCACGTACACCCCCCCCCCCTCTCACCCTCCCTGACTTTTCATCAGTCCATATTTTCTCGAGACGACTGTCCAGTATTTTAGTCCCTTTAAGAAACTATACTCCATATTTAGCATTTGTATGTTTTTGAAATTACTCATGTATAACAAGGACAGTGGGTTTAAAAAACACCAAATGGGAAAAAGTTAAAGTGAAGAGAACCAAGTGAACGATGGTTCCATCTTCTCGGATCAAGTCGGTCCATGAACTTCATACACGATAACGTTCAGAGATGCAGCAGAGACACGAGTCCCTGAAGGGAAATAGAACAGGAAACTGACTCTTTCAACTTCCTGTTTGTGAATCGCAATATTCGCCAGAAAATCTAAATTTTCTATGGAAGAGAATCAATAATAATTAATAATCAGCTTCTTCACACAAATCATTTTTCTGTGTCATTTTGTAAACAGACAAAATTTCCACAGGTCTGAACACACACACACACACACACACACACACACACACACACACACACACACACACACACACACACACACACACACACTTTACACCGGCGACGTTTCCGGTGATTGAGCCCGTGACTCTGGGAGCCGACACAGCCAGCGAGGGGCAGGACAGGAAGTGGCTGCAGACAGGAAAAGAGGAAGTAGAGGGGCGGGACGCTTCCCCCGCTGCCAATCTGGGACATGGGACCAGAGACGTCCTCCCTTCCTGTGCGGCTCGGAGACACACATTTGTATGTACGTTGGTTGCGTTAACACAAGGCTAAAGGGGGGGGGGGGGGGGGGGGGGTACAGCGGTCGGGCAACTGATGATTTGCTTTCTACCTGTTCCAATAAGCTGTTTAACATCTATCTGCAGGATAACCATCGGTTTGTACAGTAACAGATGTGGAGAGGAGAGCAATCACTGTCCATATCTCCACAATCAAAGGTTATCGACCCAAGAGCTGGCGTCCGCGTCACAGGCCAATTATTTCTGATATCCAGGAAAGAAGAAAAACATAAATGACCTTCTGGGGTCAAGCAAGTCCAGGTTTCTACATGATACTACTTTATGGGCTTGAAGTAGAGGCAGCAAAGAGAAGAGCGTCGGAGAGAAGGTGAAATATGTGACAGAGGATATGAGCTGGTTCGGAGAACGTGGTCGATGCGTGTTTGCCCACTGAGGCAGCGGGGCGGCCGCAGGAAGTTATGATCTGTGGTTTGTTTTCATCAAACCACAGCACGGCTGGAAGGAACTCAGCTGCTGGGAAATGACCGAAAAACAGAATCAGGGAGGAGGAGGAGGAGGAGGGAGGGGAGGGGGGGGGGGGGGGGGGGGGGGTGCAGGTTGAATTATTAAAGAAAGGCAGATGGGCAGAACTGGCTGTTTACCAAACACTGTTATTAAACCTCACAGCTGCACGGCTGACTTAAAAGTATGGAAAAATATTCTCACAAATAAATAAAGAAAATAATTTGAGATCATTTTAGCTTTTTTAACAACCCCAATATATTAATTCCCGCGTATTGACGTCATTGAAAAGACGGCAGAGGTCAGCGAGTTACTGCAGCTTGTTTACCGGTCTGGTAACGGTTACACCAACAAATCAAGGTTAACCTGCGAAGTCCCAGCTCCGAGCTTCTGCGTGAAGAGAGCGGCCTGGAAAGGAGTCAGGTTCCCCGGCCTGAACCATTGTCCCAGTCCGGCCCCTGGGCTCGACCGCCATCACACAATGGGGGGGGGGGGGGGGTCAAACGCGTATCAGCAAACGACTGACACACAATACAAGTTATCGGCGAGGGGTTAATGACTTTCAACCTGGCAGCGCGAACTACAAAAGGCACGTTTACTTGTGTTTTTGTGAGATACTGCAGGAGAATGCGTGCGGTAGGAGCAGGGGCATTGTGTGGGTTATCTGCAGAGTCATATTTTGTCTGGTAATCAGTGAATATTGCAGCACTATTGTTGATGTGACTGGGCAACTCTGAGTGATGGCTGTGTTTTTAGCACTAGTATCTTTAGACACATTTGCCAAGTAGACGTCAGAAACTTTTGGATACTGAGAAAAAAGACAAGATTGAGTGCAAACACATTTAGAACAAATCAAACCGTATTTGTTTGGGATCAATATCAGGAAAATTTGAGTAGATGGATGTTTGAAAAACATTATTTCACTTCTACTGAAGTTGTTTTCATTCTGGAAAAACTTCACCTTGAGTGATTTCCTCACTGATAAATCTGCAGGTGTTTTCTCCACTTTAACAGTAATTTATCATATGACTACAATGCTAAAAATATATATATGCACATAATCAAACAAGAGCAAGTGTAGTCATCTGGGTTTTTGTCTACAGTAAAGCACAAGGGTGGACACACACACACACACACACACACACAGACACACACACACGGGTACAAAGGTAGTTTTTGTTCCCCGTGTTGCTGGAACTTCAGCTTTGCTTGGTCATCATGGATAAATGCCCCTCTTATCGAGCACAACGGGCACAGACAGAGCCCAGACACACACACACACACACACACACACACACACACACACACACACACACACACACACACACACACACACACACACACACACACACACACACACACACACACACACACACACACACACACACACGTAATGTTGTGTAATACTACGACTTCAGGAATAACTTTACCTTCAAAATAAATCTTTTGAATACATAAAAAGAATAAAAAAGTGAATGAGCACTTAGAAAGGTGTTTGTTTAAATGTGTGTGTGTGTTGTGTTGTGTTGTGCGTCCCCTCATCTTCATCGTCTGTGGCAGCTGCCCACACTGATAGTTGCTTTGTTTTCAATGAGTGCTTCTTAATGAGGTCAAAGGCTATTTAGGGCCATTGGACGCTGACGAGGAGAAACAAGAGGCACCTTCATCACGGTCAGAACACACACACACACGCACACGCGCGCGCACACACACACACACACACACACGCGCACACACACACACACACACACACACACGCACACGCGCGCGCACACACACACACACACACACGCACACACACACACACACACACACACACACACACACACACACACACACACACACACACACACACACACACACACACACACACACGCACTCTCACAGATACACACAGCTATTCATTACATTTGACCAAGACAAGGTCTAAAAAATCAGCTGCTGGAGAAAGAGCCTCTTTGTGTGTGTGTGAATATCCGAGCGGCAGAGACAGATGGGTGGACTGATTTCTATTTGGAGAGAGGACGGCTCTATTTGATTTACTAGTTCACAGAATGAAGAGCGCTCACATGACATTTCTTTCACAAACATAAATTACCGGGGCATTTTCCTCCCCTCACTAAATTAAACCTGCAGAGAGAAACTTTTGTCCCCCCCCCCCGTCAAGCAGCGATGGTTATCGCACAACTACTGTACGTGTGCTCATAGCGTTCGTCCGAGACGTCCATCTCCTCGTTTTTTAATCATTCCTCCGACTTCACTTTCATCTGGAGAATGGTTCCGATGGTTGCTTCCCTCTTCAGCTCCGGCAAACCAAAACCTGCTAGTTGACATAAATGCATCGGCGCCTGAAGGTTAAATGTGGGAACGACACCAGAGACACCAGGTTCAAAACTCAGGTGGACTGCGACGCACCAGGAGATCGAATCAGCCTTTTGTGTCCTTGTTTGCCAAAGTCCTGCAGTCCAGCTTTGTTAACGTCAACACTGGGACATTAATAACCAGATTAAGTTCCAGTTTAAGCGTTTACATGGTTCCCAGTGATCTGATTTATAAACCAGAGGTCGACACGTCATGTTTGATCGTCCTGTTAAAAACAGGAAACTTCATCTTATTCAGAAAGTCAATTAAAAGTATTTCCCAAAGTAATCAAGTAATTATTTAAGTTATACTTACAAAAAAGTGTATTAAAATCTGTAATACGGTAAATAAAAGTTCACCTTGCTAAAAGATGAGATGTAAAGACGTCTGTGGTAGACGAGGCGAACGGAAAGAAATTGTCAACGCTACTACAATTCAGTTTTTTTAACAAGCACACACACACACACACACACACACACACACACACACACACACACACACACACACACACACACACACACACACACACACACACACACACACACACACACACACACACACACACACACACACACCTGGAGACAAACCCCTTCACTGAGAAGTGGGCGGCCATCCTTGATTAGCCGGAGTGACTCAGCAGACGGCGAGCACAAGGGGGTGTGTGTTTTTTTTTGGTGGCTTTTTGTGTGACGGTGCAATGAATGAGCACATTTGTGCTCATGTGGGAATATGTAAATGTGTGCGACTATGGCCATAATAGAGAGAGAATGTGTTGTTTTACCTCGTGGTCTGGTATCTCGGAGGAAAGGGTCTTTCCCAGAACCGCTGCCGTCAGATACGTCCAACAGCGAGCCGTGTTAGCCAGGTTATAACCTCCTGGTGAGAGAGCGGAGGAGACGGGAGTCAAGTTAGGATGAAGAGAGGCTCATTATTATTATGTGGTTACAAGCTGCAGGTACTGAACAATCGTTTCTCCTGAAATCCAAACCTCTCAACCTTTATCTGATCACAGCTTAGTACCGGGAAAGTTCTTCAAAGTCAGACGGACAAAACAAATGTTCTAAAAACCTTACGTGAAGTATAATTCGCCGAAGAGGTTAAGTGTTGTTTGTCGTCAGCCGGATTACACAAAAACTACACAACAGATTTCCAGGAAACTTGGTGGAAGGATGAAGAAAGAACTCAATTTAGGCACAGATGTGTTGTTTGCTCCAAGTTTCATGGAAATCTGTATCGTGGGTTTTTGTATAATCCTGCTGACAAACAAACAAACCAACCAAGAGACAAGAAATAACACAACAAAGATCCTTATGTACAAATCTCCTTCAGCCCACGAGACCGGGAGTTTGAAAACCATGAGATTCTTGTTTTATTGTCATGTTTGCTAAAACAAGACATTTAGTCTTTAATACAATATCCTCTGTTTATGCTGATTTCTTCTGGTTCTACGATTATGAAACACTTAAGTTGTTGCTTCGGGGAGGGAACTTTTCTGCGGTGGATTTTATTTGCCAACATTGAGAGAAAAGGCAGAATATTTTTGGTTTTAAGGCAGAGCTGTAAAATAATCTGTAGTTTTGTATTAAGGGAAATTACAGTGGAATGTTTGAACACTGCCACTGCAGCTTTTGGTTTCTTGTAAACTCAGGAGGGTTCGACAATTTACTTTAATGCATAATAGGAAAATAAAACAACTTCAAGTCAAGATCAAGACGTGGCCACAAACTGGACGCTAACGAAATAAAACTGCTGAAAATGTATCGACACGGGAAAGACGAATAAAAAAAGGGTGAAGGATGAAGAGGAGCAATATAAAACCCCAAAAAATAGAGGAGGATGTAATGAAGAGAAAGTATGTAGGACAGAGAGGGAGGGAGAGAAAGGAAGAGAGGTGGGATTGTAGTTGAGTAAAATGGCTTCATTGTGTCGTATAATTAGTCGCTATCATCTGGCCGAGGGCTGAGGGGTCTGGAACAGAGCACGGTGTGTGTGTGTGTGTGTGTGTGTGTGTGTGTGTGTGTGTGTGTGTGTGTGTGTGTGTGTGCGTGTGCGTGTGTGCGTGTGTACTGTATGTGCGTCTGTAAATGTGGATAAGTGAGTAAATCACTGACGTTCAAAGCAAAAACAAACAAATACAAAGATAAAAGATGATTTCATGAAAACATTTTACACACCACATGCATATACACTCATATACAGGGACACACACACACACACACACACACACACACACACACACACACACACACACCTATGCAAACACACACACAAACACAAACGACACCCGTACCTCCTCCCAGCAGCAGAGTGGGGAGCTGCCACTGCAGGACGTACTGCAGGCACTTGCCCACCCCCACCGGGGTCATGTTGAAGGAGCACATGGGGTCGCCGGCCATCGTGTCAGCACCCAGCTGCATCACCACCGCCTCCGGGTTGAACTGCGCCCGCACCTCCTGCATCACACTGCACAACAAGGTGGCAGTAAACACAGACGCCGTCACACAGGCTGGACCAATCAGAAGTCGGTAAAGGTAACGTTCAAGTGGGGAAATGATGAAACCAGAGTGTGAATAAAGACGGACGACACGTCTCCACGTCCTCTTGTTGTACACAAATGAAGCTAAAAGATCTTCGTCATAGTCACTGCTATCTTGTGCTTCTACTTCTCCAGCTCGGTTCTACCCACGGCTTCTCTCTCTTGCACAAATGTAGTTTGTTACGACTTCAGAAACTACAAATAAAGTAAATATTCCTTTTGAAATCCTGTGACGTCTCAGGTTTTATTTACTGTTCACTGTTAACTACTTAAATCAGTAAAATCTGGTCCAGTGTTTACTTTGAGGTTTTCACGGGAATCTGTGAAAGCCAAGGACAAAATACTTCAGCTGTGAAAAACCTAAGTTGGAGGGAATCCCCTGCTGAAGTGCCCTTGAGCAAAGAACCCTGAAACGGCACCCGCTCCAAGGCGAGCGTTCCATAACTGACCCAGACCTTTGACTTCCAGGGAGGGGCCCTGCGGTCGGGAGAGGGGAGGAAAAATAGGATTTCTCCTCAGGGATCCACGAGGAAAACAATTCTTCAAAGTCGACTCAGAGCTGCACAGGGAATTTCCAATATGTCCCTGTGTGTGTGTGTGTGTGTGTGTGTGTGTGTGTGTGTGTGTGTGTGTGTGTGTGTGTGTGTGTGTGTGTGTGTGTGTGTGTGTGTGTACCTGGTAAAGATCTGGTAGTATCTGTCGTCCTTGATGCCGTCCTCCAGGGGGACGTTCACGGCGTACCAGCGGCCTTTACCCAGCCCCGTGTCACACATGTCCCCTGTACCTGAATACACACACATTTATCTTTCACTATATGTTTTCATTAGATCGATTATCACAAGAAAACACGTTTCCTGTTCAACATCTGCGAGAAACGGACCTGGGAAGAATCCAGGGGAGAACTTGTGCAGCGAGACGGTCATGACTTTGGATGTGAAGCTGAAGGCGTCTTCCACACCTGCAGAGAGGAGGAGGAGAAACAGAAACATAAGCTATAGGTCTGTTGATAGATGACGACAAACCTTTTAAACCTGAGTTTCAGCCTGATAATCAAAACACACATATAAAAAGCCTGGATGTATTGTGTGTGTGTGTTGTGTACCATCTCCGTGATGCAGGTCAACATCAACGTAAAGGACTCGCTCATACTTCTCCCTCAGTTTGAGGATTCCCAACACGGCGTCGTTCACGTAACAGAAGCCCGACGCCTCGTCCCTGGAGGAGAAACACAGGAAAAGTATAAAGTATTTATCTTCCGGCATCGCATCTACTTTCACAGCATCTTTGCTCTAAAAGCGCTGATCTATGATATGGATATCTGTGACTGAAGGTGCTGCCTCACTTCTTCGCGTGGTGCCAGCCCCCGGCCCAGTTGATGGCCACCTCACACTTTTGGTCCAGCAGACACTGAGCTGCGGTGAGCGTAGCGCCCCCTATTGACGCTGCGTAGTCAAATATCCCCTCTACCACTGGACAGTCGTAACCTGGGGTAACACAGGAGGGGTCGAGGGGTCGAGGGCAAGAGAAGAGAAGAGAAGAAACATGATAAAACGTCAACAATAAAGACAAATGTGCACAATGCTGGTTTGGAATAAGTTAATTTTCATGTAGAGGTCGCTATTTTAAATACACTGATAGAAAAAGAAGCTCAAATTGATAAGAGTGTAGCAAACTGAAGATATTGTACGGGCAATGTTTACATTTCATAAAACGGGCATTTAAAAAAAGGGAAATGAAGAGAACAATGAAGGGAGGAAGACAGAAATGAAGAGAATGGGTGTGAAGGATAGAAAACAATGGAGTGTGGAAGTAGAGAGAGAAAGATCTTAATCTGGGAAAAGGTGGAGCGGATAGAGAGAGAAAGGTGTGTGGAATACAAAAGGAGGAAGAGGACAGGATGAGGGATGAGTCGAGGATGTAAGGAAGAAGAAGCAGCGGAGGGGGAGGAGGGGAGGAGGGGAGGAGGAGAGAGGAGAGAGGAGAGGCAGCGTTAGGCAACAAGTCAAGGAATTAAAAACAAGGAGGATGATTCTAAAGATAGAAATGTAAACTTTGGGCTGAGAGAGAAAAATCCCAGAGCAACAAACCACAGTGGATCCTTTTTCCACAGCGTCTGACTCAAGTTAGAATGAGTCAAATCTTTAAATATGTACTGTTTGTTTCAATAAAAAGCAGAAAATAAACAAAGACTAACTTGGAAAGAAAAGCAAAGTTACGGGAAAGTTGTATTTTTAGTTTAAGTAATGTTTTGAAAACCAGCGTCACACTGTCCCCTGCTGCCAAGAAACAGGCACTGCACGTGGATATTCTAAACCCATCTCTTCCTCCACTTCCCTTTTGAAGCCACATTTGAATCTAATATGAATTCAACTGGAAGTAAAAATAAGTTTTTAAAGAATAAGAACCACTCAACACGTGTTCTGGATGTGTTTCTCACCCAGGCCGTAGTCGACCGACTGGGGGTCATCGTTGTCTCCGTCCTGGCTGATCTTATGAAGATGTTCCAGGTACGAGTCTGTGTGGAACTTGGCCATTTCCTCTATGGTGGCAACACGAGGCTTCACGACACTGAGGGAAAAAATGTAAATCAAACTAGAGCCGGACCAACACAGGTATGAGACGACCTGAGAAGCTGGAGCTGACAGTTCTTTTCCAATAGATATAAATTCATTTTCTTTCAGTGGCCTCAGTGTTTTTGTCACTAAAAGAGTTTCATAAAATCAGGAACTGGCCTGAAAACTTTAATATTCGGTCTGAGTGCGATTATATATATTGACAATACACACATATAAGATAAGTAAGCATAAGATGTTTGAAAATTTGAGTTGAGACAAGTAGAGAAATGCAAGTATCTGAGTACTGATACCAAATACAAATACAGATTTAAAGACAGAAAGCTGAAGCTGTACAAAGTTGAGCATTCGACTAACGGATCCTGTAAACGATGGTGCAGCAGATGTACGTGTTTTTTTTAAAAAGTGAAAACAGTGCAAGAGTAAATATCAGTTCATATGTATTTCAAATGTTTTACTACTTAATATAAGCATCAACATCAGCCCCTAGTTGGACTCTATCTATCTGACTGACTGTCTGTCTGCCTGTTTATCTATCTACCCGTCTGTCTCTCTGTCTTTCTCTCTCTCTCTCTCTCTGCCTGTCTCTCTGTTTACTTAGATGTCCTCTGAACCTTCTCTGTGAACTCGGATCTCTCGGGGTATTGAACCATCTCTTCCCCTCAGACCCAACAACCCTCTGTGCAGCAGCTGCAGCCACACGACTCACACCTGAAGCATCAGTGTTTCCCCCTGAATCAGGGATGGAACCAAGCAGCAGCAGCAGCAGCTCCATGACTCACACCTGAAGTATCAGTGTTTCACCCTGAATCAGGGATGGAACCAAGCAGCAGCTCCAGCTCCATGACTCACACCTGAAGTGTTTCCCCCTGAATCAGGGATGGAACCAAACAGCAGCAGCTCCAGCTCCATGACTCACACCTGAAGAGTCAGTGCTTCACCCTGAATCAGGGATGGAACCAAACAGCAGCTCCTCACCTCATGTGTCGCAGCAGCCCGTAGGCTTCGATCAGGGAATGGACCATACTCGCCTGCACGTGAGGGAAACAACACAAAGTCAGAAACACGAGCAGACACCGAGAGGACATGAGCTGCGGAGTGTCCTCGCTCACCCGGTGCGGGACTTTGGACAAAGTGTCGCACGTCTCGATGTACTGCGAACTGTAGACGTACGCGACGGAGCGCGTCCCGGTGCGGTCCCCATCTCTGTCCCCTCTGCGACTCATGGACGAGCAGTTTGAAATCTGAGCTTTCGCCTGAAACTCGAGAGAAGAAGACGAATCCACAGCGACGGTCCTGCAGCCTGGTGTCACACCGTCAACAGCCCCCGCTCCATCCCGGGCCGGAGAGGCCGGCGTACCGCCCCGTTACAGGACAAATACAGATGATTACATTATAAAGAAGTATCATTAAAATGTTCGTATGAACTTTATTGAGGTGTTTCTGTTTTTTAATAATGGCGTTGGTGTGGTTTTTAGAGGGAAATAACACGGAACGGTCACAAACTGAGCTCGGTCGGGAAGCCGGACGTTATTTACGCACGGACCACCAAGCGAGAAGCATTCTGGGAATTAATGTAGTCTTTTCTCTACACTAGTCAAATTAGATAATTGATTATAAAACATATTCATGAGCAGGATTTATACAATTTGGAATAAAGTTATTTATATTAATTTGGTGACGGGGGGTCACACAGCATCGAACACCCAGTTCCGGGAGCTTCCGGACGTTTTTAGGACGGAGCACCGAGCGGGAAGGATTCTGGGAATGTTTGTAGTCTTTTGTCTCAAACAGCCAAAAAAGTTCATCAATTATAATCAATTAATTGATTATATGAATTATAATTTCAGCTCCCAGTGTTTGTCCTTTTAGTTCAACAAAGGTTTATGTACATGTATGTGTATATGTATAGATACATGTTTTATAAGGTATTTTTATGTTATGTGTGCAAATATGGATTTATAGATATTTTATTGATTGTAGTAACTTAAGTTTATAAGGTTATAAAGTGACATAAGAAGAGAATATTCACACAGAGTTGAAGTACCTCAAACTTTTCACTAAATGGCGCCAAAAACAGCTGATTTGCACCAATCAACCATCACAACAAATGTAAAATATCATGATTTTATTCACAATTAATGCTATAATCGTTCTTTGGGAGAACACAGAGATAAAACAGTGAATGTTCTTACATGTTGACCTAAAATAGTTTTTAGGTCAACATGTTTGCTTCCTGGTTGCAGTTGACAGCTCAGCTGCTTAAATTTCCCCCCAAAGTTATTGTTTTAAATCGAAGTCATCACTATTAAAACAATATTTACTTCATCAGTAATTAAAATTCTTCCACAGGACAAACTCCAAACATCAGAACTTTCACATGTGCCAAGTTATGTTCAGCAAAGAACACCATTTCCGGTTTCACAATTCAAAATAAAATACTCAGTACTCAGCAGATACTGTAATAAAAGTACAGAGGAGGAAATTGGAAAAGCAGTAATAATTTAGAACCATTTTCATTCTTCTGAAGTATTATGATTTTTATATTTGTGGTGAAGTGGCTGGAAACCTTAATATTACTTTCATCATTTTACAGTATAAAACACATGAAATCAGTATATTAAAACAACAAGGGAGTGAATCACTACGTCTGTGTCCTTGTGGGGAATTTTGTTTTACAAACTTGATATGAAGTTGGCCACATTACATGGAAGCTATTGATTTCTTTTTAAATTTAAATCTTTTAATATTCATATAAATAAAGATCATATTAAAAGAGGTGTGTCCTATTAGTCTTTTACCTCCATGGTGCAGGGAATAACAATAATAACAACAACAATACTATTATTATTATTCTTATTAATATTAATAATAATACATTGGAGTCAAGTGAATTCTACGTGCTTTTGTTTTGAAGGCGGCCGCTGCTCACTTCCTGTCCCGTAGCCGTTAGCTTCAGTTAGCTTACCGCAGGTCGCTGGTGTCCGGTCTCCGCTTGCGGATCAACTTCTTGAATCCGCAGAGAACCGGGACAGCAGCAGCGGTGTGTGTGTGTGCGGTGTGTGCGTGTGTGTGCGTGGCTCCTGAACCTCCGGTAACCCGCCTTCCTCCCCCCGGGGCCTGAAGACATGAGTTCCCCGCGGACGCTCTGAAGCGGCTCGTGTCGTTGAACCTGAACCTGAACCTGAACCTGAACCGAGGACCTGAACCGAGGACCTGTTGTCACCATGAGAAGCCGCAGCAACTCCGGCGTGAAGCTGGACAACTATGCCCGGATGATCCAGCAGACGATCATGAAACACCAGGTGCGACCCCGCGGGGTTCCGTCATCATGTCGTCATCATGTAATCATCATGACATCATCATGTTAATCATCATGTAATCATCATGTAGTAAAGTCAGGCTCTCACGGGAAAGTGTCATGGCTGCGGGCAGCTTCACACACTCCTGTAGTAAAGTCTCGTTTCGCAAGACAACAGCTTCAAACACACACACAGACACACACACAGTCAAAGCCTGAGTGTGTGTTTGTGGCAGTTGTGGCAAGTGTGTGTCTGAATCAGAGCTGGACGATACGGTCAAAAACTCGGTAATTATCGCGATAAGTGTCACCTCATGAAGTGTAAAGAGTTGTTTGTTGTGTTGTGTTGTGTTGTGTGTTTGCACAATGCATTTAAACAGATTCCTCGATGCACATTAGTCCCAGACCTCGACACACAGATCTGTGCCAACCTCTTTTCGTGGACTTGATTTTGCACAAGGGGCCACATTCAACCTAAACTCTGCCCTCAGACGCTCACATGCCTCTTAATGTCCTCACTATGCTGAAAAACGTCCAACCCACTGGGTGTGAAGTCCCCGTCTCAACCCATCTGAACCCGTCCCACATGGCAGCCGGCCCGTGGCTGTGCACAGCTCGCTGCTCAGATGGATCACTGCACTAACGACCAAATCTGGTCCCTGGGAGCTGAGTGTTTCTGCACAAAGACTCACTGACGACACTTTAAATGGAATCTGACGGATGCAGAGAAACATGTTGTCTGTGTTTGTGCGATCACAGCTACACACAGACTAAATGAACACCGTGAAACACAACTGTCCAGGGTCCCTCATCAGTTTGTGATAACCCCCTGACCTTTGACCTCTCTGTGTGTCTGACAGGACCCGGTGACCGGTCTCCTGCCGGCCAGCCCGGAGCAGCCGGACGCGTGGGTGAGAGACAACGTCTACAGCATCTTGTCCGTGTGGGCCCTCAGTCTCGCCTACAGGAAGAACGCAGACCGGGACGAAGACAAGGCCAAGGCCTACGAGCTGGAGCAGGTAGGTGTGTGTCTGTGGTCGGAGAGTGTCCAGCTCCTCTGTGTCTGCTGATGAAGAGTCTCATGTTCCTCAGTCTGGACACCAGGAAGAAGAGTGTGTTGACAATACTGACATTTAACCCTCCCTCTCTCTTCCTCTTCCTCTTCCTCTTTCCTTTTGTCTAGAATGTGGTAAAGCTGATGAGAGGTGTCCTGCAGTGCATCATGCGGCAGGTACGTTGTTTGTGCGTTGCTTTTCCTCGTCCCTCGTTCCTCTCTCACAAACACACACACACAGGATGAGGGTTTAACACAGGAGCTGGACAACGTCTCAGCAGTAACAGTAAATACACTGGAGGTTAAGATCCACGGATTTAAACCTCAGACTGGAACTGCATTCAGGGTTCATTCCTCCTCCAAGTCCCAACAAACCAAACCAATCAGATCTTCTTATGAATCCCAGTACACTGACGTCTCTGTCCACTCTGCTCCGTCCTCAGCTGGACAAGGTGGAGAAGTTTAAATACAGCAGGAGCACCTCAGACTCCCTCCACGCCAAGTACAACACCAAGACCTGCGCCCCCGTGGTTGGAGACGACCAGTGGGGTCACCTGCAGGTGGACGCCACCTCCCTCTTCCTGTTCTTCCTCGCTCAGATGACCGCATCTGGTGAATAAACTCGTCCTCGCTCCCTGTCGTGGTTTTGAACTCTCGATGTGATTGTTATTCGGAGGTGTTCTGCATGTGTGTGCTCACGGTCACGCGTGTGTTCCAGGCCTTCACATCGTCTACACTCAGGACGAAGTGGACGTCGTTCAGAATCTCATGTTCTACATCGAGGCAGCTTATAAAGTGGCGGTAAGTTCTCATTGGTTCACCCTCAGACGAGGAGGAAGTGGGTTCACAGGAAGTCTCTGTCCTCTGTGCTTCAGTTTGTGTGTTATTATATTTTCTTAAGACTTCGGCGAAGCATTAACGTCGCCGTCTGATTTTCTGGTTCCCTGCAGGATTATGGGATGTGGGAAAGAGGAGACAAGACCAACCAGGGCATCACTGAGATTAACGTCAGCTCTATAGGCATGGCCAAGGTAAATACACACAAACACACACAACACACACAAACACACAGTAAATACACAAACTCAAACTGTAGAAACAGGCTCAGGAGAATCGTGGGAAGCAGGTGGGAGGAGCAGAAACAGCCTGAGCGATGGCAGAACAGGTGCTCCAGCATAAGTCTCTGGCACGGAGCAAGGTGTCTGGTCACTGTGGCGGCCTTTACGCTGACCTTTATACAACCCAGACTGACTCAGGATCAGATGGGAGACGTTGTGTACTCGGCAGTAACTGCCTTCCGTATGGATTCATGTTATGTTTCGGTCGTCAGCCACGTTTTTACCTCAATAAGAACATTTTTGTGATGGAGCTTTGTCTGGTTTCATAAAAAAAACTCCCTGAAACTTAAAAATCCAACACAAACATTGCAGTTCTGAAGTTTTAACACGACGCACTGTTCTCTCTCTCTGCGTCCGACCCAGTGCTGTCCTTGTCCGACAGCAAACAGGAGGTATCGGGTTCTCTGTGGTCTTCCAAGAATGCACACACACACACACACACACACACACACACACACACACACACACACACACACACACACACACACACACACACACACAGAGTCTAATTTAAGACTTTTGAAACAGGCACTGCAGGACATCCCAAGCTCTATTAATTACGTGTCATTTTTAGCATTTGAATGTAACACACACTTACACGTAATGTTGCTCACTGATTGAGGGTGTTTCAGTATCCAGATAATGACAACAACTGTAATATTTTAGTTGTGTGTTGTGTGTTGCGTGTTGTGAGTGTGTGGGACATACAGATGTGATGTTGTGTTCTGCTGTGTGTCCTGCAGGCAGCTCTGGAGGCGTTGGACGAACTCAACCTGTTCGGAGCAAAAGGAGGACCTGGATCTGTGGTCCACGCCTTGGCTGACGACATACAGCACTGCCAGGTACACACACACACACACACACACACACACACACACACACACACACACACACACACACACACACACACAATTATATATCTTTTGACATTGTTTAATCTTTTCCCCTCAGTCCATCCTGACCTCCATGTTACCCCAAGCGTCCATCTCTAAAGAGGTGGACGCCGGAGTCCTGTCCATCATCTCGTACCCTGCGTTTGCTGTCGAGGACATAGAACTCGTCAACATCACCAAGGAGGAGATCATCTCCAAACTCCAGGTGGGGGGGGGGGGGGACTTTTTACTGATGGGACTTTATAAAACTCTCTAAAACTGAATGAACGTGTATTTTGACATGAAGAAAATATGAGGCTCTACATAATGATGGGGGTGATTGTTACAGATCGAGGAGGAAGAGGGAAAGTGTTTTTATTCCAGCCTAGATGAGGAAGAACATGCTGAACATCTACTGGAGCTGTATAGTCACTTTTTACCTCGTGCATTTTATAAACTTCTCCCGTCGTTTCAGGGTCGATACGGCTGCTGCAGGTTCCTCAGAGACGGACACAAGACACCTAAAGAGGTAAACGAGTTCTGTCCTGGTCTCTATCTCTATCAAGGTGGAAAGATATGTTCGATCTCTGGCTCCGAGAAATATTAGAAAACAGGAGATAAGACTTATTTCTGTTCTTGCACAATGAGGTGATTTTTAAAAGATTCTGCCTCCACCCATTGTCCTCAGGATCCAAACAGACTTTATTACGAGTCCGCAGAACTGAAGCTGTTTGAGAACATCGAGTGCGAGTGGCCGCTCTTCTGGACCTACCTCATTCTGGATGGCATTTTCATCAACAGCCCGGAACAGGTAGTCTACACCTGCATGTGTCTTTACAAGTCGGACCTCGGTATGAACGTCTGTCCCGAGAGACGGATTAGACTCTGATTCCTCTATTCAGGTGCAGGAGTACCAGGAGGCTCTGGAGGGAATCCTCATCAAACAGAAGGACGGGTTACGACTGGTCCCGGAGCTCTACAGTGTCCCCGCAGACAAGGTGATGAAACCAGGAGACATTATCAATAACTGCATGAATTTGTCAGTGTTGTTTTGTGGTGTTCTCATGCTTTTTATTCTCGCTTTATTGTGTTGTGTGTTTCCACATGTGAACAGGTGGAGGAGGAGTGCAGGAACCCTCACTCCGTGGAGAGAGTCTCTATGGGCAAATGTCCTCTGAAGTGGGGACAGTCTCTGTACATCCTGGGAAACCTTCTGTCCGAGGTGAGCCGTCGTTTCACTGAAGAACTTGTAATGTGAACAATTTGCATACAAAGACTTTCTTTACTGTTTATTTGTCAGGGTTTCCTTGCTCCCGGGGAGATCGACCCTCTCAACCGGCGTTTCTCCACCATCCCTAAGCCTGATGTGGTCGTTCAGGGTGAGTCATCAGGAAACACCGTGAGGCCCTGAGCTGCTGAAACTCTTTATTTGTTATGCTTGTTAAAAACCGTCTGTCTCCTCTTGCAGTGTCAATTCTGGCCGAGACCGAGGAGATAAAAGAGCTGCTGATGAAGAACGGCATCGACGTGGAGACGGTGGCCGACATCCATCCCATCCTCGTGCAGCCGCCCAAAGTCCTGAGCCACATTTACGCCCGACTCGGTACAAGAAACAGCTTTAAAAGAAACTTCATTCCATCATTTTGCTGTTCTCATATTTTAAAAGGGGAAAATCACATGTAATCGAGTCACATTCCACTCACCTTCCGTTTCTCCTCCTCCTCTGCTGCGGCCCAGGACGTAACCCCAGGCTCGGTCTGACCGGGCGACCCTACAGGAGAATCGGGGTGTTGGGAACCTCAAAGTTCTACATCATCAGGAACACCATGTTCACGTTCACTCCTCAGGTCAGCAAGCAAATACGAGAAGTGGAGATCAGTCAGGTTTCCAGCTGTTGTTGTGAAGATCAGACTTATTATGATTATAGGGATTAATGAGGAAAAACTTGAAAATATATCAAATATAAATTTAAAGTACTGATTTTTCACATCTTATCGCTCCAGTTCATCGACCACCAGCAGTTCTACCTGGCGTTGGACAACAAGATGATCGTGGAGATGTTGAGGACAGAAATCTCCTACCTGTCGTCCAGATGGAGGATGACCGGACGCCCCACTGTCACGTTTCCCATTTCACAGACGATGCTGAGTAAATAAACACACACACACACACACACACACACACACACACACACACACACACACACACACACACACACACACACACACTCACAATGTACCTGGAAGTGCTGAAAACATCTGAAGTTATCTCAACGTAAAGACTTCAGGTGTTTGAAGAGTCAGCCCCAGTCCCAGTGCCTTTCACCAGTTCTTCTCTCAGGAGATCGAACCCACTCACCAGAGTTACACAGAGAAGAACATTATGTGTGTGTTCCTATTGTGCGTGTGTGTGTGTTTCAGCTGAAGACCACACAAACCTGGATCCTGCCGTCCTGGCCACACTGAAGAAGCTACAGGACGGATACTACGGAGGAGTGAGGTGAATGTTACTGTGGATTCAGAGGTCAAGTCTCATGTCGAGGAGTTCACATGAAATTAAATCAAAATGAGCTCCTTTGACAGAATGATTGTATATTCTATATGTTTACAGTTAATAAAACATGTTAAATTAATTAATTAAATGAATAAAATAAAGTCAAACGACGAGAAAATACCACTTCTCTGATATTTCTCCCGAGGGATGATGTGGAAGGTTTGGCCCAAAGTAGCCCTCGATCCCCAGGGGGTAAAAATAACATTTATAATTATAACAGACTTTTTAGTCGCACACAAAACTCTTCATCCTTTCCTCTTCCTCCTTCCCAGGATCCAGACGGGGAAGCTGTCGGAGTTCTTGACCACTTCCTGTTTCGCCCACCTGAGTTTCCTGGACGGTAAGGGTCCCGGCGGCATGGGCCACCGCAAAGAAGAGTGTGATGATGAGAGTAGCGACGATGGATACGTGCATGAGTTGCGTTGTGATGATGGTAAGAAGCCGCTTGATGGAAATGGTGCCACCAGCTGTGGAAAAATATTCTTTCACTTTATAATGTCACGCTGCCCGGTGGCGTTTCTTTGTTTTCCATCGTTGGTCTGACCATTCCTGTTCATACTCACGTGGTCAAAGACTGTGGTTGTAAATACACATGTGCAAAGTGCCGGTGCTCTGAGTCACTATTAACACAAATTAAACGTTTGAACCTCATTTTAAATTCAACGAGTAACTTTTAATATTCCTCACCTGAAAGAGATTGAACCTAAAATATATCATAAAACATGATTAATAACAATCTCCCTGTTTTCTCATCATTTAACTTCACTGATCTTTGACCTCAGCGTTGTGTCTCTGTGCTGTTTGCATCTCTCTGTTGGAAAATGAAGCCTCGAGTTTCTCAACCTTTACTAACAGTCGTTGTTTTGATATTTTAGAAAATTGATGTTGCATTTAAATGACTTCAATAACTGCATGGACGACAGAGTCTTAAAACTGATGCCTGTGTCCTGTGCACGTCTTAATTTAATATACACGCATGTTGTAAAATGACTTGTGTGACTGGATGCATGTGCATGAACCTGCAGATGATCCTAATATATTTACATTTTGCATTTTGATCGAGAATAATAATGTTAACAGCTAAATTCAAACTAAGGTGACTCATTAGTACATTTATTTTCACAGGTACCTCTCAAGTCATACAAATAAATTTGGTTTTATTGTTAATACATTTTTTCATGTCAATATGTTACAAAAGAACAACACGTGTAATTACTTAAAGATATTTTAATGTTGGATGATTTGGTTTTGATTATTGGGTTCTCTTACTTTTTAAGGACCTGTAGTTAAGAGTTGTAAACTTGTCTTTGAAACCATGACTCTTGTTGCTTCTCTTTATCTTTTGTCCTCACTCTTCCCTTCGTCCTGCTCTTCACATCACATCCTCTCTCAATCACCTGTCTCCTCAATCTGTCCCCTTGTCCACGTGTCCAGAGGCGGACGACCTCGCTCAGTACCTGGACCACCTGTTGGCCCACACTGCGCCCAAGAAGCCCAAACAGAAGGTCGTGGGTCTGGGCCGGTTCAAGGCGGCTGCCACCAAGACGAAGGATATGGTGTCTCTGAAGAACAAAGCTCAGGAGCTCAACGTGCAGAGTGAGTGGATCCTTCATTAAGACGTCACAACGTGCGTCAACGTGCAGAATGAAAACACCGTGTTTGTGTCTAGACGTCAACATGTACCTGGAAAACAAACTGTTTCGCTCTCGTCAGCCGTCGCTCAACCTGAACCTCCCAGAGGAACAAGCAAGTGGGGTGTGTTTCAATTCCCCTCAGTTCTTTCATCTACTCCATCTTCTGTTTTCCTCTGTAATGATTCAAAGTGAACATCTCCCACCTCCAGGGTCCAGACGTGCAGGTCACCTCAGAGAGCAGCATCCCCCGAGACGCCAGCGGAGGAATCGACTACGAGGCTCTGGTCCAGATGCTCAAAGACACACAGAGTCTGCAGGACCAGGCGGACATTCTCCACATCCTCTTCAAAGACAAGTGAGATCTTAGATCTTAGATGGACGATGACAACAATTTAAAAATAGCATAAACAGTTAATTCTACCATTCAGTCCGTATGATATATACTTATTTAAATACAGTATATGACCATCTGGAGGATTCCTACTTGAAGTAAACTAAAGTTTTAAAAGGAGCCAACTCACGGAATTCAAACTCTTCCCTAACTCTGACTGTGCAGCGTTTATCAACCTCTGTGCATGTTGTGTTGTTGTCTGTGTGTGTGTTGTTGTTGTGGGTCTTTTTAACAGGGGCATGGACTGGGACACTCAGCTGCACGGTAAAGGCTCCACGGTGCAAACGCTGCTCACCGACCTGTATGAGAAGGTTGGAGAGCTCAAGCTGTGGGGCCTCATCAGGATGCTCTCCGGCATGTTGAAGAAGAAGGTGGAGGAGCTCGACTCGGTACGAAACCACAGCGACGCAGTTAGAAACAAACCTGAGAGACATTCCTTTATTTATTAAATATTGTCATCAGTTAATAACCTTGAGATTCTATTCTTTTCCATTTAACTTGAGACAGCTGTTGAACATCCAGATCCTCCCTCTCTTCTCATCCTCCTCCTCCTCCTCCACTCCTTCACACACTTCCCCCTCATCTCATCTTTTCCACATCTCCTTTCTGATTGGTTGTGATCTCTCTCTCTCTCCCGCTCTGTAGGCCTGCTCTGATTTGCTGGCGCACCAGAAGCACCTGACCGTGGGTCTGCCTCCGGAGCCCAGAGAGAAAACCATCACCGCTCCCATACCCGCAGACCAGCTGGCGGCGCTCATCGACGAGGCCAGCGACAACAACATCAGCGTGGCCATACTCACTCAGGTGAGTCGTGCCCTCCACCAGATTTGAATTTGTCCTCACCTTGTCCTCCTCCTCCTTCATCTCCCTTCTCTCCTCCCTCCTCCAGGAGATCATGGTGTATCTGGCCATGAGCATCAGGACTCAGCCCAGTTTGTTCAGCGAGATGTTCCGGCTCCGTATCGGCCTCATCATCCAGGTCATGGCCACAGAACTGGCTCAGTCACTCAACTGCTCAGGTCAGAACACGTTTTATACAAACTTTGAAAGTATCCAGTCACAACTTCTGAAAAAGTCCCATTTTCTTATTTTGCTAAATCCCAAAATATGTGTGTGTCTGTGTGTGTGTGTGTGTTTGTGTGTCTGCAGGAGAGGAGGCCACAGAGAGTCTGATGAGTTTGAGTCCGTCTGAGCTGAAGAATCTCCTCCACCACATCCTCAGCGGGAAGGAGTTCGGCGTCCAGCGCAGCAGTGAGTCACACAATCCCCTCGTTTAAACGTGACCTTAGGTTTTATTCTGAGTCTAGGTCTCCCTCCAGTCTGCTCATGCATCACATCCTAAATGTGAAAAGTTGAATTTAACATGTATTTTTATGGGTCCCCCCCCCCCTCAGTGCGAGAGGTGGACACTGGAGTCAGTCCCGCCATCTCCATCCATCATCTGGGCAACGTTGGCGCCACCAAGAGTGAGAGAGCCGGCATCAGCAAACTGAAGAGCGACATGCGGATGGTAGGGTCCTGTTGGTTGTGCGATTAGAACACACCTCTCACATCGCATGTTTGTATTTGTTGACTCTTTTGTAAAAGAGAGAACTTCACGGATGAGGTGACGCGATGAGAGGACGTTGCTTTGAAAGTGTTTTGTCTTGTTGCAGCTGGAGCACAGGTTGTCTCTGACGGAGCCGAGTAAGGTGACGACGTCCGGCCGCGTTGATTCAGATTAGCTGCTAATTCAGACGCTGATGGGGAAGAATAATTTGGTTTAGAAAAAATAAAAAAAAGGGAGAATTATGGAGGTTTCGTAGGAATTGAAACGGCAAATCAGAATTTTTGCTGCTGAGGAAATGAGTTGTGTGGTCGTGGATGTAAACGTCACCAGAGCAGCTTGTTTCCTGTGATTCTTTCACCACCTGGTTTTCTTGTTGCAGGCGGACCACAGGTTGTCATTGACGGATCAATTCAAGGTGATGAACACGTGACGGAATATTAATAATCACAGTGTCATAGCTGATTATAGGTTTTACATATCGGTAGAAATCAATAATACATGTGTACATGTGTAAACATCACCAATCAGAATGTGATGGAGACTTTTTCATACTGATCAAAAGAGACTAAGCTTGTTCTCTGCCTCTGATTTTACAAATATGAGTTTTTAAATCCTGTGGTGGAGTCGAGGTGAGAACCTGAGGTTTGAAAACACCTGAAAAGCTCCGGAACAGAAACCAGATGTTTTTCTCTCCAGCTGTTTTGTCTCCGAGGTGAAGAAGGAAAAGCTCGACTTCATAACGCTGCTTGTTTTGTGTTTGTTCTGATTCAGGACCCCAGGCTGTCTTTAACAGATCCGGTCACAGAGGTGATGATGATGAGGAGGATGATGATGATGAAGGAGTTAATTCACGTTGCTGTGGTGTTGTGAACTCACCGTTTCTATATTAATGTCATTAACTGGTTTTGCTGTGAAACAGGAGTATTGGGTTTTGCTCACATGAACAGAGCTGGTTGTTGGGTTCATTGTTTGCTGTGTGGTCGACCGCAGGGGGTCCAACTGGGTTCAGGTGGTGGTGGTGCAAGATTCAAAATAAGAGTCTGGACAAATGGAGAGTAATCGCTTAAATCTGACGGAATTAAAAATAGACGAGTTGTAATTTAGTGTTAATTTGATTCTGAGGCAGATGCAGAGGGAAGACAGAGCTGCTCAGAGTGAGGATGATGATGGTGGTGGTGGTGGTGATGGTGGTGCTGGTGGAGGTTGCTTGATTACCGTGAATGGAAAGGCTTCAGGCTTTGAAAGGATTTGGTTGAAAAGAGAAAGTTAAAGCAGAGTTGATGTATTGTCTGTTTCAGTGGGACCAGACTCCGACTCCTCGCAAGGTGACTCTGAAAACCACGTTAAACTGGGTTCTGTGGGTTTTAATTCTCATGAACGTCGACTAAAGATTATGAAGCCGATCATCTGACTGGATTACATACGGACGAGTATTAGGATGTATAAAATACAATAAAAAAAAGATTATTACTCATTATATTATATTGGCAAACTTGAACAACATTTCTCCCGTTGAGTTCGATGTTATTTTTGACATACTCCTTGATACTCCTCCGTATGAACTTTCTGATTTCTGATGGCTGCTGATTTCAGGCTATTAAACTTTAATTTCTATAGTTGATTCTGTAGAAAATACTAAAAATTGTTTTAATTATCTTTCTGCTTCTCAATGAAGGGAATATTTATTATTGATTATATTGAAAGTTAAATGAAAGAAGTTGAGAAGTGTCCAAACATGTAAACACAAAGAAGAAACCAGGAGGACGTGTGTGTGTTTAATCTCTCGTCCTTCAGATCAAATGGAAACTGGGAAGTTCGCTGTTACGTGACGATGAATCTTTATTTTTCTGTGCAGGGTTTTTAGCGCCACCTAGCGCCGTTTCGTGGAATCCTCCTCAACCAGGGAACTAATCAGTTTATTCATCTCTAATTTCACTGTTTTCTCACCTGATTTCTGTGATTTCTAATCCTGATTTTGATTCTTGCACGATGTGACTCTGGATGAATCGATGTAAGAAGAAGCTCCATCCCTCCGTTTCTCTGTTCACCACCGAGCTTTGTTTTTTATCTGTGTGTGTTCTTCTTTTTCCTCTTCTCCTCTTTTTTCCTCGTCTCAGGGAATGAGATCTCAGTCACTGGACATAGAAAACATCGAGTCTGGGGTAAAGATTTGTCCGTCGATCACATATTTATCACAAGTCAGATTTGGGGAGTGGTCTTCTGCTATATGCCTCAAGACAGGAAGGGGGCGCTGTTCTTTGAGAGTCAAACAGCAGCTGCAGTGACTCCTCTCTGTTTGTGATGATGCAGAGGTACCGGATGCCGTCAATCGAGTCTCTGGACATCCCGGAGTGCGTTCCCGTCAGCAGGGACACCCGACACGGCCAATGGCTGCGCAGGAGGCGTCTGGACGGCGCCTTGAACCGAGTCCCCGTCGGGTTCTACCAGAAAGTCTGGAAGATCCTGCAGAAGGTCAGACCCACACTGAGCTTCAGTTATTAGCTTAGATCAGATCGAATACAACAATACACACAAATTACATGAGTGTTTGGACTTTTAATCCACATTGAATTCAACGTGGTGATGAAACCAACCTGTTTTCCTCCAGTGCCACGGTCTGTCCATCGAGGGCTTTGTTCTTCCTTCTTCTACGACCAGAGAGGTAAACGCTCCTCACTCCAAAGTCCCCTTGTTGCTTCAGTTCATTGTTAATCTGATGCTGTCTTCTCACTTCTCCTTTTCTTTGTTCTTATTTCCTTCACTTCACCACATTAAACCAATCACAAAGTTTGGAATACAACATCGAAAAGCTGAGAATCGTATTATTTCACTTATTTTCTTCTTGTTTCTCCAGATGACGCCTGGTGAGATCAAGTTCGCCGTCCACGTGGAGACGGTTTTGAACCGCGTCCCTCAGCCCGAGTACCGGCAGCTGCTGGTGGAGGCCATCTTGGTCCTCACCATGCTGGCGGACGTGGAGATCCAGAGCATCGGCTCCATCATCCACATCGAGAAGATCGTCCACCTCGCCAACGACATGTTCTACAAGGATCAGGTGGGCGGCGCCACACACACGACCCTCAGATTCAGTGTTGTAGTAATCAGTTCTTTAACAGGAAGTTCTTCTTCTTCTTCTGCTCCAGATGGACCTGGGAGCAGCGGAGCACATCCTGGACAGGGACCCGGGCACCGGAGTGTGCAGGCTGCTGTACGACAGCGCCCCCAGTGGCCGCTTTGGGAGCATGACCTACCTCACCAAGGCCGTGGCGGAGTACGTGCAGGACCTGCTGCCCAGCGGGTCGTGTGCCGTGCAGTGAGAAGACGCCGTGACGCAGCTCCACTGAGACGTAAAGCGTTTTCTACCTTAAAGTCACAATAGAACCGTGAGGCTGAAGGTTCGAGACATGTTACAGTTTTTTTTTTCACAAAGGGAATTATGGGAAATTCTTGTCCTGAGTTAGATGATAAAATGAATTATTGGCAGGCTAGCTGTTTCCTCCTGCTCTCAGTCTTTGTGCTAAGCTAACTGCTAACTCGCTGTAGCCGCACGTCGATGTTTCTCATCTAACTCTCAACAAAGAACTCGTTTCACTCGATGTCAAACTTTTAAATTAATAATTGAACGTTCATTATAGCAGCTCATGAATATTTTCTTCAAAGCGTAATATCTAAACCAGTGGAAGTGGATCTAACTTTCTAAAGAACTTACAGAAACTTGTGACTCACACGAACCTTCAGCCGGAACTAAACTTTCTCACTGAATCCTCATCAAGCTTCAGAGACTCAGACACACTCGTCTGTTCTCGTGTGTGTAACCACTGTTAAACAAATACTGCTTCAAACTGACGCTGATCTATTTCCACATCTGCTCAGACTGTGGTGCAGCTGGTGGAGGGAGGAGGGTGAATGCACCCCCGACCTGGTCTCGTGTCACCATACCTCAACATCCTACATGCTGTGTGATGTAAAAAAAAAAAAATAATGGTTCATAATTAAATAATCTATTTATTTTACATTTAGACATCAGACGTGTCTCTGACGGGACACGGATCTGTTCGGGAGATTTCTCTAAAGCCTTAACTCGTAAAAAGTGTGCGTGTGCGCGTGTGTGTGTGTGTGCGTGTGCGTGTGCGTGTGCGAGTGAAGCTACATGAATGCTGTTTCATTGTAACTGGGTGAAACTCTGTGTTTGTGCAGAAATGACTTTACTTTTATTGTGTCATGTTGGAAAATAAAGAGTTTTTAGCACGATGCTGTTCTTTTAGTAGTTGTTTTTGAAACTACACAGTGAATTCTAAGCCCTTTTAAAGAAGGGAAGCACTTTAATTCACTGTCGTCATGAGCTAAACTTTAACTTTAATTAGTTTATCTTGTAATAAAAACAGTGAAACTAACATCATCTGTTGTTTTACTTTATCTTGGGCACGTTTCACCTCTAACACTTTGTTCTCCAGATGTTTTAATGTCTCCATGTGAAGAACAAACCATCATGAGTCAGTAATTCAGATTATTATTATTATTAAGGTCATTAATATGTTGAGAAGAACAGGAGGAGGAGGGGGAGGAGGGGGAGCCCGTCTGTGATATTAGAAATGAATAATATCCACTGAACAAACCGTTCCTTCATTGTTTTGTTGTTTTTGAAGCTAATTCTGTAATAAAAGGGAAAAGATAAGTTGTTTTGAGTTTTTCTTTTTCTAACTTCTGCTGCAGTTTGTTATCTGATCTGGAGCCTGTCACAAATCTGCTGTTTACGTCCAACCTCCAATCAAATCGCTTTACCTGCTTCATCGGGGCGTGTCCGATGAGATGCGCATTATGCAAATGTGTAACTTCTTACTCATTAAACTAATATTAGAGGAACGGAGGAGAAGGTTTTGTGTCATGAAGAGTTGATGTGTTACGTTAAACTTTGAGCTGTGATGTTAAGAGTTTAAAGTTCAGCTCGCAGGACAAAAGGACCTGAAACAAGTCGACACACAGACGGAGGTAAACACAGACACGGGCTCAGTACAGACCTTAAATATTGACCCGAACATATGTAAACGTGAACACACAGACTGTCACCAACTGAACCTGAACCTGGATCACGTTTCCTCCTCCTCGATCAGATGAAGGTGAAAGTGCAGCTGCATGAGTCAATACGTGAAACTCCTGCAGGAAACTGCTGAGCGAGCAGATTTCAACAGGCCTCGTTTCAGGGTTTGTGCTGAAGACCCAGATTGATTAACTCACATTATTGATTCTGGTCTTCAAGTCGTTTGAAGTCGGTGAACGTGAAGTCAAATGTCCGACTCGTGCATTAAAGCCACTTGTTTCTTTCAACATGAATTATTCTAAAACTCAAAATAAGGCGAAAGAAATCACGGTTGTTATTTTGCAATGCTTTTATTCCCCCTCCTCCGCCGCTCCACACAGTACACACAGTACGCACAGTACACAGTACACAGTACAAAGATAATTTTTGGTTTAAAAGTGCAATCCTACTCAAACATTTCTCAAACATGCTGAGTGTACAAAATATCAGCAACCACCCGCTCTGTGCATGACGTAAACTATGCAGGTGAGTCGAAGCAAAATCTGAAAGTAAAACCCCGAGGCCGTGCAGCTCGTCGTCAGGGAACTGTTCCCAATAGACCAGGGTATTTTAAATCTGGGAAGATTGTCTGAGCACGTAGACAGAAAGGTTTTGGGATATTTATTATTCTAAAACAAGCATTTCATTGTCAATATATCTAAAAAGAAATACTACATAAAGTATATTTTGGGTACTGAAAAAATCTAAAATACATAGATATGACAGGTATGTATCCTCCATTTGTTTTAAATGAGGTGTTTGTAGTTGAAGTGATTTCCTCTCGGCAGATTAATTTGCACCTGAACAATCTTTTCTTTAAATACAACTTTGAACAGAATAAAACAGAACTCGAAGATGTTAAAATGTTCCGGCTGCTCGAGCACGGCCGCAGAGTTTTGTAACTTCTGCAGCTTCTCTTCTTCTTTTCAACGTCGTGTTCTTGAGGTTGTTTCTGTTTCCTCTTATTGTCGACCGTCATCCCACTGCATCAGAAATCTGAGATTACAGTCAGATTTACATTTGGTTGCTTTGTTAAACGGGAAATAAGAAGGTTTTTGGCCAAAGCACATTTCTTCAGGGTTTTTAAAGGCTGACGATTCACAAACTTCTTAAATTCAAACTGATTCACATTCACAAAATTTAAAACAAGCTCCACATTGTTTGCTTTTTCTTTTCTTTTTTTCTGGCTGGTTGTTGATATTCGTCATAACTGGCTGTTCTTTGTGTTTTGCTTCTATGATCATGTCAATTTCTGGAGGTGAGTTCAAGGCCACAGTTTGAGATCAGGGCTGAAGGGACTTTGGTCCACGGAAGTAGAAGTAAAAGTAAAAAAGTTTGAAGTTGTTCGGACCCTTAATAAAAAAACCTTCTCACTGATCCTATCGTGGAAAACATCAAGTATAAACATGACTTTTCTTTTGGAACTTTACCCCTCGAGTGATATTTCTCATTATGGGTGGAGCATTAATTAACTACTTGCTGTGTGAATCCATAAAAACCTTTAGATTTCATCAGAAACGAATTGGAACGTATAAATACAGAAGTCCGATTACAGAGCCTGGATGAGTTCCGGTCATCAGAACCCTGGTGCGGATCACGTCTGCTCACTGGGGCTCGAACGTCCGGTGTCCGAGGACGGTCAGTAGTTCACGGGCTTGGACGGGGAACGATGGCTGGTGGAGCAGTAGCCCCCCCTGTGGACGACAAGAGAACAACACGAAGCTCTGTCAGAGGCTTCATCGTTCTTCATCACTGAGGCAAAACTTTCCGTTTTCTGTAATTCTCAGTTTGATAACGTACAAAACGCATTAGTTCTCTTGAGAGTATATTTATTCATTTCCAATCTACTCATAACATCACCGATATTTTATTGAATATTCACAAGCATGGCGTACATAGTAAATAAACTAAAAGAGATGCTAAGCTAACTGCTTAAAGCTGCAACATGCACCTCCACCACTAGATGTCACTACATTCTACACACTGAACCTTTAAACTACTGGAATGCTTCAATGACTTGCTTCTTAATGCCTTAGCTAATATTGACCCGAGTGTTAGCGACCTGGATTAAGTGTGTTTTTTACATTTACTTGAGCTTCGTACGTCGACGATTTAACCTCGGATTCCCTGACAGTGTGTATTTGATAACGTTGCGTTACCTGCAGAGTCCTGTGGAGCACTCGTAGTTGTTTTGGCAGTAAGCTCCGAACGGTTTACTGCTCATGATCCTCCACAGGGGGGTCATGCGGGCGACCCTCCTCAGCGTGTGGACGACCGAGTCTGAACTCTGGTCGGAGCTGGACTGCAGCCGAGAGGCCAGCGGACCCGCACACACCTGCAACACACACACAACACACACACAACACACACACAACACACACACACACGAGTGGATTAGAGACCAAGGACACGCTGCACGATTAAACATTGATTTATTACAGTAATTCTCCACAAGTCAACTCCGAGTATCTCTATTGGACATGTGCTGAGTCAAAGTGGTGACTTCATTTGCCGGTAGTTTGTCTAAAGTTTCCAAGATCGAGATTTAACTTTTACGTTCAACCACCACCAATTAATGTACAGGTCTCCAAAGTGAAAATACATAAAAAGATCATTTATTTACATAGGTACGTTACTATTATGGTACATTTACTTTCTAAAACATACTTGATTTGCATTTTCTGAGTGGTTTTCTCATGATTAGCTTTACTTTAAACGTATAAAATCTATGTTTTTCACAGCTTATAATATGTCGAACAGTTTATATGAATGCATCCTCTGACACATGTCACTGGACTCACTCACCTGCTGAGCCAGCATCAACAGCACAAAGCACAGAGCCACTGCTGCTCTGCTGTGGACGAAACTGCTTCTCTCCTGCATCTCTTCAGCCTCAGGTCCGACCGGGCTCCGGGTAAATCTCTGCAGGACTCAGTCCAAATAGAGAGTCTGGAGTTTGGAGTCCGGCTCAACTCGGGTTTCTTTGAGCTGGAAGTGGGCCTGACTCAGCGAGCGCAGCTGTGGCACCGGCAGAGGAGGCAGAGCTCTCCTTTATATAGACTGGCCATGATCCCAGGAGGCGAGAGGCGGGAGGGGGGGGGGGAGAGAGAGAGAGTCCATCATGTGTCGTCCACCCCTCGCTCCACCTCTCTCTCTCTCTCTCTCTCGCTTTGTCTCTCTTTTCTGGCCCAGATGTGACAGGATGTGTTTGCAGAAAACCCTGCATTCCCCAAACGTGTGTGTGTGTGAGTGAACCTGCAGTGAACCTGAACATATCCTGACCTGACGCAATCCAACCAACAGTCTCTGCTTATATAATGCAGTTATATACAAATATATGAGCTCAGTGTGGTTTATATAAGCAGGTGCACGGTGCACATGACACATCACATACGTGTGCTCCGTGCATTCAAATAACAGAAGGTGGTAGATGAGCCTGAAGGCTGCAGGACACGTCTGGACTCAGAGGAACCAACTTAAATATGATGGAGATGTGTGTGTGTTTAGAATAAATATAGAATAATTTGACTTTTTTGTTTGGCCCATGTCCCAGTAGCTAACATGGAGGAGGCTGATTGTTTAGCTGTACTGCCGGGAGCAGCCAGCTCGTCTATCTCTATAGAAATGTCCATTTTTCCGCTAAGTTTGGTTTTAATTTGTTAATAGATGCTATAGAAACGAGGGTGAAACGTCATGATTGACAGCTGAGACCGACTCGTGATTGGCCCGAGGGTATGGGCGGGCGGGACCTCGCTTCCGCGGCTCCACACACCGATCGCTACAGACGCACAAGATGGCCGCGTTTTTCTTTATCTGTCTCTTAAAATGAAGGAAACTAAATAAAGAAAGTATCAAAAACCAAAAATCTATTGTTGCTAAGCTTAAAACGAGGATTGTTTGTATATTTTATGACAAGTTACCTCGTTTTTACTGGAGATGGATGAATCAACACATTCTACATTAACCTGATGCCGCACATTCTCATGTCGCACATTTCAAGTTGCAGCCGGTTGTGTTGCTGTTGTGTTCTTCCGTGTCCTTGGAGACTAATTCAGGATAACCAACCCTTCACACTGGTCTGCTCCGGTTATTTGCACAGCAGCAGGCGCGGGGCTGCACCCGGGTACCAAGTCCAGTCCTGAGGCCATGCAGGCCTTGTTTGAGGTCAGCGGTGAGATCACGTCTAATCTTAACTAAATGGTCGAGAGGTCGCGGTGTTTCCTAATTGTACACGTGAGCCGCCGAGCCAGTGCCTGCGTCTGCAAATTGTATATCTTTTATAATTGGTTAACTGGGTCATTAGGGCAAAGGTGAGGGCCGCTACCTTCACAGGTCAACGCCACAGCAGCAGTAACGTTCCCGTTCACGTGCTTTATTCAAATTGCTGCACCTATCCAGGGTAAATCAGGTCGACCTGGACGAGAGCAGACGGAGCCGGGGGCCGAGACAGAGACGCTGCAGGTCACGTGAACGACGCGCTCGCGGCTAAAGGATGTTTAAACACTCACAGAAACTGGAGAACGAGGAGGAGAACATCTAATCTGCAGGATCACGGACGGATGCAAGGGAAAATTCCTGAGGCCGATTCCTGTCGGAATGTACTGACAGGAATCCCCTGCTCTGTAAAACTCAGAACATGTGCGTCACGTGTTATCGGCAGCCATGACTCATCAGATTGTGTGCGACAGGTCGAGCAGCTGCAGAGACGAAGAGTTCAAGACGAGGAAGGTGAAGGTCCTTCAGGGTTTGTTGCAAAGTGTGAGACGTACGCACACATAAGCCGCAAAGTGTGAATAATTTGGTTTTTGCAAATGAATTACACGAGCGGTTGCCATGGTAACAGGATTCAAACTGGACTCGGTGGAGTTTATCTGCAGGTTTTTTCACTTTTGGAGCCGATCAGTCAAAGTTCAAAGGTCAAGATCCACATTTTCAAAGATATCTCCACAAATAATAGAGATAAAAAAATCTGAAGTTTGTATTGATCAGAAGATTATTCTCCATCGAGTGATGTCATGTGATGAGTGACGGCACGAAGAAGTCAGTATTTGTGTCTGTGGTGAAGAATCATAAAACACACAACCCAGGATGGATTTTTACAGATTTACAGATTCATGTATGTTTTATTATAATATCAGTGATTCAGGCTCCTTCCTGCAGCGTCTGTGACTCTGTCGGTTTCCCTTTGAGGCCACACTCACTCCTCTCCTCTGTCCTCATGGTCACGGTCAAAAAAAACTTTCATGAAGTAAGAGGAAATAATTCTCCTCGTGGACAAACGGATCGAAGGAGGGTTCAGACACGACCTCGTCTGACCAGCTCTCAGTCCTCGTGTGGTCTGAACAGGCTGATGTTCACAGAGCAGATACCCAGAAATAAAGGCCTTGAGTCGCAGCCAATAACTCTCTGATAGCAGCTGTGGGGACAGTTCATCTCTTATCTGTCTCTATAAACATGATATTAAGAATGGAAGTAGAACAAGGTTTTTAAAAATCGTTTCTACCAGGAACAAAAAAACACGTTTTTCATTTTCTTAAACAATAACAGATATTTAAATTATCATTGCGATAAAGGATCGACTGCACAAGCAATACAAGCAGAAGACTTACTGAAATAACTGTTGGCGTCCGGGGGAAATGATCATACAGTGAAATAAAACCACCATAAAGAGACGTGAAATGACCATAAAGACAAAAAACAACCACAAGGAGACACAGACACACACAAAATGACCAAAGTGTTGCGAAGGGAGCAGCAACATCCTGACCAGTGTTCTTCTTCGCTGACGATCACGTGTTTCATATGATCTCGACGATGTGAAATCAGATCATTGTGAGGAGAAGTGGTGGACGTGGTTGTTTGAGTTGTGACACGAGCGCCACACGGATCTACTTCGAAAAGAAAAAGGATCAAACTTGACACATCAGCAGAAACAGAGAATTGTCTTTTTCTATTCTCCTTTAATGCAGGAGCACACGTGTCCTTCAGCTGAATTGAACTTTGTGTCCGATTGAAGATGCTGATGAGACTCTTTCTTTCACCTGAGCAGCTCTTTTTTATTCTGGATCTCAGTTTGGTTTCCTTTCCTCATCTTTTCTCCGGGAACCTGTTTGTATTTATATCCGTTTCTCAGTATCGTGCTGCGTTCTCTGTTGACTCGGACGTTTTGTTGACTGTTCTTTTTTTATTTGAGCTGACTTTTGTGTGATTTGGCTCGTGGTCGTGATGCGGAGGGACAACTCCTGTCTGCACATTCAGATCATGTTAAATGAATGTTCTCACCTTATTTGAACCGATTCAATCAGTGACCACCTCAATTTTTTTGTGTCCAGAGTTTAATTCCTGCAGAACTATAAACAGATAATCATGAAATCTGATTCCAACGGGTCACGCTCCCCAGAGGATGGACTTCAACTTTGACCTTTGACTTTTCATCCAGAACAATGTGTCCTCAGTCCCACTCACACCATCATGTGGTCAAATACCATCCAGTAGAAAACCTGATCGACAAAACCACATGTTCACGGCAGATGTGAACAAGTGATTCCATTTATTGGACTGTTCTTCATCGCAGGAGTCGCACAGCTTCACTGGCTCCAGGAGGAAAAACAGTGACACACACACATACAGTAAATTCAAACATGTGCTGACTCATGTCATCACCTGTCAGGACACACACACACACACACACACACACACACACACACACACACACACAAACACACACTGGTGCGATTAGTGACAGGTCACTTCATTTATGGGAATCTGTCTCGCTAAGATGTGCTCCTGTGTGTGTGCGTGTGCGTGTACGTGCGCGATTTAATAACATTACAGCATCTGCTGCAAGGACAAAACCACACACTAACACACAGACACACACTCAAATCCCTTAAGGAAACAGACACGGAGCTCCTTCCCATGAAACTGAGGCTTTCCAGTCAGTCGGTGATGAAGTGTTTCTGTCTCAGATAAAATAAGAACAAGACACACAACCTGAATCAAACCTCGTCTTATAGAGAAGGATCCAGTGATGTGTTCTCACTCGTCTGTTTATGTTTTCACTTCCTTTAACGTCGTGATAAAGGTCGTTTAGACGACTGATGTTTATGATCATTTGGTGCAGATCCAGATCAAATACTGGTGAATTTAAATGTGGTTTCCTGAAGAACTGTTGTCGGAGGTATCTGCTCTAGTTTCTCTTTTTTTGTTAAATCCTTACTGGAAAGTGACTTTTTTAAAATTCCTGCTCGTGACAAAGTTAATCAGTGTGAGAGATATCATCAGGGTCACATTCTGCAAGTGGGAAACGTGCAGCAGGTCAGGAAGTGATATCATCCTGTCACTCGTCGTATCGTGCAAAGCAAAGATTACAAAGAGTCTCCTGGTTCCTCACAGCTTCACCAAGCAGGTGCACATGTAGGAGAACACAATGCAAACTAAACTAAAGTCAAAGTTACGACAGGATACATGAATAGAAATCACAGATAAGGAGTTTATCAGAGATAAATAGGTTCGCACGTTCACAATTTGTGTGCTTGTTTGACCTCCTGACTGTGTGTGTTTGTGTTTGTGTGTGTGATAACATGTTAAGTGCACGTGTGGCCGTGCTTCCATCAACTCACACAGATATTCCCATTGAGGTGTGTGTTGGTAAAAGGCTCCACTGTGGCCCACATACAGTCACGGACACAGAGCAAAGTGCGTCTCTCAACAAGCACACACACACACACACACACACACACACACACACACACACACACACATTGACCTTCATGTCAGATTTATATCACAGATTTATAAAAGAGAGAAATGCAAACCACACACACACATAACTCTCAACTAACACAACAAATACCTATTTAATTAACGCCCCTTAAAGTAAACTTAGAGTTTTAACTGTTCAAACTGATTCTTTATATTTTTTCTGTGAAGAACAAAAACCTGCTGATATTAACTCAATGCACCATCTTGGGGAACAGCGCCACCTCGTGGATGTTTGGCACGAATGCACCTTGCTGAGATTTGTATGTCTTTAACACTGAAAAGTAACTTCTTCTAAGGGACCACGTGTCTCTTTGCTGGACTCCACTGATCTTGGATCAGACCTCAGCAATATGGTTTCTAAACAGTTTGATCCTTCACAGAAAACCAATGTAACCAGAACAAGAATAAAACTGTTAAGTTACACTTCTTTTAAAAGTGTTTTCTTTTGGTTTCAGTGTTTACATCAAATTTAAGTCAAAAACGGTCCCAAGGTACTTGTAGGAATCTATAATCTACTGATGCTGCACTTCCTGAAATGGAACAGGTGTTTTGCCACCTTTACGCACCTTTACGCAACTTTACGCACCAATCACGTGACTCCCTCGCGCCTCTGTGGGCGGCCCCCGCACATCCGAGGGGTTAATTGGGGTCAGAGCTAATTTCCGGAAGTTGATCGTCAGCCCTGAAAGGTGCGGTTGTCGTGTGTTCCTGTAAAACGCGCCCTCGGCCGCGCGGAGGATGGTTTCCAGTCCCAGTTTGGTCCGTGGAGCTCGCTAACACCAGAGGTTTTTTTTTATATATATATATGAGCAACATGAGGACGACGCGCACCAAACACGGCCTCCTGCGTGCGTGCGTCCTCTCGTGCTTCGTCGTGTCCCTGCTGTGCTCCACCTGCAGCGGGGTCCTCTCCGGGCGGGACGCGGCCTCCCGGCAGCCCGGGCCCAGGCGCAGCCGCCGCGGTCTGTCCAGCCCGAAGCAGGTGGGCGCGCAGCACCGGACGACGGACGAGCAGCGCGGGGACCAGAACGTGCAGTTCATGCTCAGCTTGTACCGGAGCGCGGCGGAACCGGACGGGAGGCCCAAGCAGCACCGAAAGTTCGGCTCCAACACGGTGCGCCTGCTCAGAGCCTCGGCCTCCACGGTGCACTACCAACCTGCGGCAAGAGGTGAACGAGCCAATTTACTGCGTGTGTGCAAAATGTGTAACTGAAGCTGTTTCAACGAGTGGATCAACTCTGACGACCTGAAAATGTTTTATAACTGGGATCAGTTTACATTTAAAACACCAGCGGTGTCCAATAATGATCCATTAACTTAATATTTCACTGATTCTAGAGTTACTTCCCATGACCTTAATTTCCCAGTTAAGGTCATGGGAAATGGGTTCCACCAAATCACCTTTGCAATTAATTAGTTTTAGATTTTCACAAGAAAGAGAGTTGAGAATCCTGAGAAGCTCAGATCTGCAGGTTGTGCTTCCACAGGACTCAGTGTGTTGATACGTGTCTCCTCTTCTGTCCCTGCAGACCACCACTACACCTTCACGGTTCAGTACCACCTGGACACTCTCCCCTCCGAGCAGCTGATCAGAGCCTCTTTCATCCACCTCCGCTCTTCATCCCCTCCCTCCTCATCCTCATCCCCTCCCTCCTCATCCTCATCCCCTCCCTCCTCATCCTCATCCTCCACCACTTCTTCCAGCAGCCCCCAGGCCCCTGAGCCGCTCCGCTGCAGAGCCCAGATCCCCTCGCTGGGCCCGGGGAGCCAGGTCACCCTGGAGCCCCACGAGCAGTGGACAGAGACGGACATCACGGCGCACGTTATGGGACACTTCCTGCAAAGGAAGGACCAGGACGCGGGCGGACCCTTGACCCTCACTGCCCAGTACTGGTGCACAGAACCCTGGCTCGCCGGAGAGGACAGCGGCCCCTGGTGGTGGTGGAGGTCTCGTCTTCGAGGACAACGGAGAGAGGAAGCTCACCTCGAGGTCCCGTCTCTGCTTCTGTACTTGGAGGAAGGGAGGGAAGGGAAGGACTGGATGGCGGAGCTGTTGGGGGCTGAAGGCAGAAACATCATGAGACAAATCGGGCGGTGGCACCCTTCAGTGCGCCGCCGCCGTCGCTCCAAAGACTCGTCTTCAGAGTCCAAAGATCCTTTGCTGGATGCTCTGAGAAACGCCCCGACTTCCTCGTCGTCCTCCTCTTTTCCCTCCCTGCCCTCGGCCTCCATCGCCTCCGACATCCCCAACTACAAACGCAAAACCATCATGCCCAAGAACCGCTGCAAGCTCCACTCGTTCCGCCTCTCGTTCGACGAGCTCGGCTGGGGCCACTACTTCATCGCCCCGCCGGTGTACAACCCCCGCTTCTGTCAAGGCGACTGCCCGCGCCTGCTCCCCAGCGAATTCCACTCCCCCAACCACGCCATCATCCAGACGCTCATCAACGACCTGGGCATCGGGGACGTCCCTCCGCTGTCCTGCGTGCCCTGCAAGTACATGCCCATGAGCGTGCTGGTCGTGCACAAGAAGAAGGTGGAGTACAAGGAGTTTGAGGACATGGTGGCCAAGTCGTGCACGTGTCGCTAAAAGGACTCTGGGAGCGAAGAGGACTAAAAGTGGGGGGCGGACTTGACGGGTCATTTGATCTGAAGCTCGGCAGCGGCGGCTGACCGTAACGAGCTGGAGGCAGGAAGTCGTTGTGGTTTCCGATGCTCGCCATCACTGTGAAAGCACTTTAAACCGGCAGCTGCTGGATGTGAACTCTGGGCTGTGCCGACGGGAGCGAGTCCCCGACGTTATGATTGAACTAATAATAATTGTAATGTGATTCTAAAGCACTGCGCTGGTTGCTCCATTTCTCACTCACTGTCATGTTTGCACGTCGCCGCTGATTCATTGTTGGAAGCATTTTAAGCCACTTGTGAGTAATTTAAATCGATTTGAGTGGTGACGTCACAAATCAAACTCCTGCAGAAATTCGACTTTACACCTTTTTTAAGAAAAAACTTTAGGGATCAACCGCAAATCGTCTAATGAATCTTTCTTTCCTCTTCATGTTCGTGTATCAATTCAGTTTTTTTTTTTTTTTTTTTTTTTTCTGTATCTCTTTTTAAAACAAAGCAAAAAAACCTGGTCCATTTCACATCAGGGCAACAAAAAAAAAAGAAGAGAGAAACCTTTCTGGATGTTGAGAAATCAGACAAGCGAGTATTTTATTGGACGAGGGCTCGACCGTGTTGGATGTAAATGTGAAGAATTTATTGTGATGTTACTTTTGTTGCTGTCTACAGTCTCTACTTTTGCACTTTGTACATATTTATAAAGGGAGGGGATTTGGAAAGGGAACTTGTGCTGCTACTTCTAGAAACTAAACTTTAAAAAAAAAAGGAGGGCTGATAACGAGGTGGAGTGTCAAAGAAAACTAAAGTGTTGTAACGGAGACCAATGCAATTTTTTTATTATGAATGAAAATTATTAATAAAATATAATGCATGTTTTCTAAAGACTAATATATTGTGCTCTTTTTTTTGGTTCTGCTGTTCGATTTGTTTGCTGATGACAAATGAGTTTGAGTTGACGAGAGAACGACGGAGATACGAGCTCCGCTGACATTCTAGTTAAAGAAATCGTTCCATAACATAAATAATACAGATCTTAAAGTCTTTCCACAGGCTTTCTGTTTTTCTAAAGTTACAACCAGTCACTTCTGTTTTTAGTGTGTTTCTGCCTCAGCGGCTCTTATGGCCATTTTTCTGTCAGGCCTCCCACAGTTTGTAGTTTTCCCACAGTCCCTCTGCAGCCTGAAGAGATGGGGATTGTAGATAATCACTGTTGTGGAATGCTACCACGCTGCGGTGCCACTTAACCGTGTGTGTGTGTGAGAGACTATATCTGTGCACGTGTCGAGACAGAACAAGTAAAGATGGAGAGAGTGGACAGACGTGTCTCTTCTCTCAGACCACGAGGAGTTTTGTTTTGGTCCAGTTTCTCTTTGCTCTAGAAACTCTGAACTGTAATATTCGGTTTCGGTGGCGAGAGCCGCTTTCATGTGAGATCAAGTTTACAAGAAAATAGAAAAGTGGATCCTCCTCCAGTTCGAGGTTCTTTCATTTCTATTTCATTTTCAGGTTAAAAACAGAAACAGGATGTGGTTTGTTCAGCTCCTCCCTGCGGAGAACAACTCATTTAGCAGAAGTGGCTGCAGATTATACAAACAATGTATGTAGCCTTTATATAAAGTCTGAGTGACAGGATCTAAATATAAAAGCTTCACCACAATAGAAAAACAGATGTGAGATGGTATCAGACAAAGAGAGCAAGTTACAAATTACTCTCACTAAGCAGCAGCACTTCTATCTTGTAGTTTTTGGGCTTATATCCTTAAAATCACTTTCTTTTCATGTGATTATAGCAAAGTTTAAATTTATTTTCAGAAAAACCTGATAATTTTGGTGGTGCAGTGCTGTCATTCGACCACTTGATGGCTTCACCGAGCTTCATTGAACAATCACAGACTGAAAATAAAGATGGACGACATCACAGCCCCCCTGAAAGTGGAGCCAAATAATCTGGATCACCCCCTGGTGGCTGGTATAGATCCTAAACCCTGCCTCCTCTATGTTACTGGATGGGACATGGGCCAAATCTTAAAAAGTCAAAGTAGACAAATAGATTTTTCTCAAAGATTGTGTCTGTTATTTCAGTTTGTTTGCTCATCACACTGATGTTCGTGTTTCTGATGAGCTTTAATTGGTTATTTGATGATATAAAAGGGATGTGAAATGTCTCGATTGACCCATTTTGAAACATAATTATTGACACTTTATTGTTGCATGAGATCTTAAATAAACTAGAGTTTATCACCGGAGCAGAAACTGTGACGTTGCCTTGTGTAGCTCCGCTGAGAGTTTGTTTGAATGTGTCTTAATTTGGCGGTTTAGCGAAGCACACAGGAATGAGTGGTCAGGCCTTGGAAATGTGTGGGACGTGACAGCAGATGTTGTTGTTGGCCTGAAGGTGCTCGTGCGCTGAAGGTGCTCGTGTGCTGCAGGTCTGCAGAACCTCAGCTCTGAGACAATGTCTCTGCTCCGAGGACAGAACGATAAGGTCTTTGCAGTTCGTAAATCGTCCTGATTCAGGTGTGACCGCCTCGTTGAGAATGAGCAAGGACGCTGGTGATTCACAGGTTCAGTCCGTCACGGACACAACACATCCCGACGGACCGGACTCGAACCCTTTCATCGTCCACATCAGGATAAAGACGTGATATTAGTGTGTTTGAGATAAGGGCGGTCGAACAACACATAACACACTGCACAGCTGTAGCTTGAGTCCAAAAGAAAAGGGTCAAATGTCAGTTTGTTGTTCTGCTCGAATGGAATTTTAAAACTTTTTTGGCTGTAAAAAATGTTATCATCTGTGGAGGGCTTCCAAAACTCAAGATACAAAGGACGTAATACCAAAATAAAAGATAAAAAACACATTCAGCAATAAAGAAAAACAATATATATAATAAAAGAGAGTAATTAAAAAAGAAACATCGAATCTTAACGCAAAGACAAACAAAAATAAATACTAATAAAGTTCCATTAATTGCCTCTATTCGCTGCCTCGTGTTATTCCAACGCGATGCTTCTCATTGGCTCCTTGGATCCCAAACCTCTCTGCTATTGGTGGATGCACCTGTCAATCACACCCTCTGCAGTTTGAACAGGGGGCGGGGCCTGGCTGCCTCGCGCTGGGAAAAAGTTTTGCCGAAGTTTGCGGCTGCGGAAGTTAGCGACGGTTACACCGGAAACACGAGGGTCAAATAGCAAAATAAAAGCGTGAAAGCGACACATTTTGCTGGAATAATCCGGTTATTAGTTCGCGGGATTGAACCAAAAGAGACGTTAAAACGTTTAATCTGAAAAAGGGCCCGGATTAAAACCGTAAAACATGCTAACGTCCGCTTTTAGCTAACGGCCAATCATTCTGACCGGAAGTTGTAACCGTGAAGTTGCGGATAACTTTGTCCGGACACATTCTGTCCTCCCCCTCCTCCTCCTCCTCTCTCTCTCTCTCTCCACCTCCCTCCCTCCTTCCCTCCTTCCCTCCGTCCCTCCACACTTCATCCATCCGCTCCTTGTTGTCGCTCCTGCGGGGATGGAGCTGCCGAGACACCGCTACCGGCGCCGCTGAGCCCGCGACGGAGCACCGCAGCCCGGGCATCGCACCGGGGAGGAGGGCGGAGCAGAGAGCGAACGGATACCGGAGAAAGAGAGAGAGAGAGAGAGAGAGAAAGAAAGAGAAAGAGAGAAAGGATGGAAACGGTCGAGCAGCTCGTCTCCTTCCACCACATTCAGGTCCAGTTGAGCGGGGGCGCGCCGTGGGGGTTCACGCTGAAAGGAGGACTGGAGCACGGGGAGCCGCTCATCATCACCAAAGTGAGTCCGCACCGCCACACTGGTCACTGGGGGTTAGTTCACTGGTCAACTAATAAAGTTCACTAGTCAATACACTGGTCAACTAGGGATTAGTTCACTAGTCAATACACTGGTCACTGGGGGTTAGTTCACTGGTCAACTAATAAAGTTCACTAGTCAATACACTGGTCAACTAGGGGTTAGTTCACTGGTCAACTAGTGATGTTCACTAGTCAATACACTGGTCACTGGGGGTTAGTTCACTGGTCAACTAGTGATGTTCACTAGTAAACTAACAAAGTTCACTAGTCAATACACTGGTCACTAGGGGTTAGTTCACTGGTCAACTAATAAAGTTCACTAGTCAATACACTGGTCAACTAGGGGTTAGTTCACTAGTCAACTAACACAGTTCACTAGTCAATACACTGGTCAACTAGTGATGTTCACTAGGGGTTAGTTCACTAATTCAACTAATAATGTTCACTAGTCAATACACTGGTCAACTAGGGGTTAGTTCACTAGTCAACTAGTGATGTTCACTAGGGGTTAGTTCACTAATTCAACTAACAAAGTTAACTAGTCAATACACTGATCAACTAAAGATAATGTTCACGAGTCAACTAGTGATGTTCACTAGTCAATAAACTGTTCACTAGTGATGTTCACTAGTCAACTGATAAAGTTCACTAGTGATGTTCACTAGATCACTAGGCAATAAACTGTTCACTAGTGAATAAACTGATCAACTAGTGATGTTCACTAGTAATGTTCACTAGTCAATGAACTGATCAACTAATAAAGTTCACAAGTCAACTGATAAAGTTCACTAGTCAATAAACTAAGCAACTAATAATGTTCACTAGTCAATAAACTGATCAACAACAAAATAACAAGGATCAGATTCAACACTAAAAGGTGAAGTTTTACTCTTGTATACAAAGACCTCATGTTTGTAAACCAACTTCAACTAAAGCAGTAGAAGTATTACCCAGTGAAATGTAATGGAGTAGAAGTATTACCCAGTGAAATGTAATGGAGTAGAAGTATTACCCAGTGAAATGTAATGGAGTAGAAGTATTACCTAGTGAAATGTAATGGAGTAGAAGTAGAAAGACTCATGTAACATACCTGATTCATCTCACATGAAAGTAAACATACAAGACGATATAATCTTTATTTACTCTCAATCAGTCGTCAACACAATGACAGACAGAAAGTCTCGTGTTTGTAAAGTAACTTGTAACTGAAGCAGTCAAATATAAGATCTGACTCTGAAAAGTATAGAAGTATTTCTACACCTTCTACTTCTCCTCCTTTACATTTCAGAGGATAATCTTCTACTCTGTTACATTTGTTTCCCTCCTTCAGTTAAATATGAGATGAAGAGTAGAAACTGGCCGTTGTTATTGTTTAATTAATAGTTTTGTCGATTGCTTGTGAGTGAATGATGATGATAAAGTCTCGATTTGTACGTTTATATTCAAGTTTGACGAAGAAACGCAGCAATTTCTCATATTTGAGTAACAACTTAATGACATTTATGCTTAAGAATGAGCAGAATTGTTGTTATTGAAGCTGCATCTTCTTAATTTCCTGAACAGATGAATCAGCGATTCGTTGCAGCTCTGTTGAAAGAGTTCGTTTCCTGCTTCAAGCTCCTCAAATGGGAGAATTTACAGATTTTCCTCCTTAGTTTTAACGATTTTGAGGTTTGGACAAAACAAAACAAACTTTGCAAAAGTTTTATTACACATTTTCAACATTCATCAAGTTGGACAGCTTCACCTAAACAGCAGTTGTGATGAGTTTTGTGTGTGTGGGAGGTTTTTTAGCCACTAGGTTTAAACTTTTCAACTCCAAACGTCTCGTCTGCTCTGAAGCTTCACTCTTCCTCCTCCGCCTCCTCCTCCTCCTCCACCTCCGCCTCCTCCTCCTCCTCCACCTCCGCCTCCTCCTCCTCCTCCTCCTCCTCCTCCACCTCCTCCTCATGCAGAGAATATAAAAGTTATGGCCCAAAGCTCAAACAAATATCTGGCGCTGGCTGATGTTTGTCAGTTGTCTATGAATGAAAAACACTATATAGTCTAATGGAGTGGCCTGGAGGTCAAAGGGGTTCCCGGGGGGGGGGGGGGCGTCAGCACATTGGCTAAAATGCTGGAGCGCTGACAGACGACTAAACCCGCTCCAGTGTCTGTGGGATGTGTGATGGTTGTGATTTCTCTCTGCTTGTTCGTCACATTTCTCGTCGGTCAATGACCCTTTTTTTTTTTTGCAAAAGCTCGCGACAGCAGCGTGAACGAACAGAAGCGACGGCAGGAAGTGATGCGAGCTGACGGGGGGGGGTGCAGAATGATGCTCTGCTGTTTGTGGGTTGGTCTCGCGCTCAGGTGTGCGCATTTGGGAAAGTTCGGGGGCTCTGTGTGGAGATTTAGTGTGCGCTCACGGAGTTGGACGTGACCTCGCCTTGTGCGATAAAGTCGTGGGGGGGCCGGCGTTTCCTCCCGGCCTCTTCTCACTGTTTCACGCGGCGGGCGGTGAGCTGCTGGAAATAAGGAGGGTGTCTTTTGAATTACTGCGAGTAATTATTGGTGTGTGTTCGGCTGGGGGTGGTCTGTGTGTGTGTGTGTGTGTGTGTGTGTGTGTGTGTGTGTGTTCAGTCCAGTGCATAAGTAGGACGACTGGCAACCTCTGCTCGCTCTCTCTCTCCCCGTGTCTTTATGTCTCTCTCGCCCACTCTGCTGAAAAGTGGCTGCAGCGGTGGTGTAAATGTTGGCCGGTGTGCATCCATATTCACCACAGCGCCACAGTGGGGAATGGAAAAGCCTGGCTCAGTCATCTGGAAACACACACACACACACACACACACACACACACACACACACACAGTAACACACACATACACAGTAACACACAGTAACACACAGTAACACAGCCCCTGGGAAAATGTGACTGGGACTGCTAGAGGAGATAAAAATCAAACTGTGGTCTATGGCTGTTTTGTGTCCAGTGGCTAGTTAAAACACACAAACACACACACACACACACACACACACACACACACACACACACACACACACACACACACACACACACACACACACACACACACACACACACACACACACACACACACACACACACACACACACACACACACACACACACACACAACACAACACCACACAACACACAATAAAGCAGCTCAGGCGGTGAGTGCTGAACAGGGAACTATAGTGTAGAAAAGTGTTTAAAGCGCTTAATGATTAAGTGTAAAGTCCTTGAAGGAAAGAAGAGGGAGTCAGGATGGAGAGAAGGTAACGTTGAGGTTTGTGTGTGTGTGTGTGTGTCTGTGTGTGTGTGTGCGAAAGACGTATACATGTGTTTTAGGTCTAGAGGGTGAGAGAGTTTCCATCGGGCTCAGAACAGAGCTTCACAGTGTCTGTACAGCTGAATACAGACATTAGTTCAATCCCCTCACGTTCGAGAGGAGGAGGGATGAGTGTGTTTGTGTGTGATGCTCAGATTTGTCATATTACATTTTAAAAAAGCCAGAAAGTTTAGTTGCTGATGTCAGATTTAATGTAAGATAAACTTTGTTGTTCCCTGGGGGGGAGTGAAGTGAAGCCAGGAGGAGATGTCAGCTGTATCATAACATAGTGACGCCGATACGGAAGTTCCTGAAATCTGTATTCTCGATAAGAGACAATTATTTTACTTCTCTCTTGATTTCCAACGTCAGTAAACACATACCGTGGCGACTGTGTGATTGACAGCTAGCGCCCTCCAATGGGAGCAGGCTGCAGGTATAGGTGGGCGTGCATCGCCTCCAGCTCTCAGCCAAGCTCCAAATAGGGTTGCTTCTGGTTTTATATAGAAACCAAGATGGCGCTGGCTTCAAAACGGCAGCTCGGTAACCAGTGGACGACGTCACGTTGGGTACTTGACCACTGACCACACTGCAGGGCGGAGTGAAAAACCATCTGTCACAGAGAGCAGGACGCCACGGTATAAATATGAATATGAGGATAACCTGATGTCAGGCAAGGAAAATCCGATCCCGGGTTTACGACCCCGTCATAACCTCCGTTTTATTAGCAGCTAATCAAAAGATGTTAACAGACAAGAACCTGGTCGTGATCATAATTATTTTTATAGCAGGTTGTGGTGAAAGTGGATTGTTTTCTACGTGCATGTGAGCAGAAGTCACCCGTTTGTGTTTGATAGAGTCAGAGTATGAACGTTCCCGTTGCCCTTCCAGGATGTCCATGTTGTGCGGAGTGTGTTCCTCATGAGTGTGTGTGTGTGTGTGTGTGTGTGTGTGTGTGTGTGTGTGTGTGTGTGTGTGTGTGTGTGTGTGTGTGTGTGTGCACTCCTGGAGGGGGAAGGGTGGCTCTCCCCCGTCTGAGACAGCAGAGGGATATAAGCCATTTGGTCAACATTCCTCCAGGAGCATAACAAATTACTAGTGTGTGTGTGTGTGTGGAGATTGTGTGCATGTAGATGTGTCTGTCTGTTAGATTTGCGACTCAATCAGCCGTCAAGTGACTCGGTGTGTCGCTCAGTGTGTCGTCCGGTTATTAGTCAGTCAGGGCTGCGTTGCGTTACATCGCACACGTCATGTAATGCAAACTTTAATCATCGTTGCACATATGTCGTTTGCAGTAATATCTGATCATTAGAAACCAGAAGTAAACATATTTGAATTTCCGTGATTAACATTCATGTTGTATTGAAGAAGACTTGAAACGAGAGACCATCAACTTCTTAGGAAAAGAATTGCTGATGTTATAAATCAAGGAGAGCGAGAAGATGTTCACACAAATACAAACAAACATTAACTTTGCTTTCCAGTTTGTTGATCCGTGTAAATTCCTGGTCTCGACCCACATGTGTGATTACACGGCCTTAAAAGACACGCGGGCGTTTTCTAGGGTCGTTTATCATCGAAAACACCCCCAGTTGTCAGTCCCATGTGTTTTGGGTCATCTTTTGTGTCTTTTGTTGGACGTGTTTGTGATGACTAAGTGGTGAGTTCTCTCCATTGTTGTGTTTGACAGAGCAGCAGCTGCTGAGCTGTCAGCTCACTTTCATGTGGGGTTTTACTGTATGACCTCATGCCAGCTCGCTGCCGGTTCGTGCCGCCGGACGACACGTTTCCCTCAGTTTCGTGTCGTTGAACTCACAGAAGGCTAATGAAGTGACGACCTTAACCAAAGCAATCATTTAAGAATCAATTGATCATGTAACTGGGTTTAGAAATCTCCAGGAGAGGGTTGTTGATGGATCCCAGTGGCTCGTCTGAGCTGTACTGGACTTCAGTGGTTCCTCCCATCAGACCCCTGCAGACCAGACATGGCTCATCTAATCCGTCTGCATGGACAACCTACTGTGTGTTAACCATGCAGGGTTGTTGCCCTTTAACTTAGCATGTGAGGATTCGATACCTGGACTGGGATTTGATGGGTTTTCCGGCCTTTTGCCTTTATTTTGAAAGGGGGTTAGCCAATGGGGGGGGGGGGGGGAGTATGCAGCAAAGGGCCAGGATGCAACCGAACCTGCAGAAGGACTCAAGCCTCTGTGTGCGGGGGTGTCCGTGCTGCACGCCGCTATTTCATGGATTTTTCAATTCAATGCAAATTCAATTCAAAGTTCTGTCAGATTTCCCTGTTTCCTTTCCCTCATAACACTTCGGCCGTGTTTCGGGAAGCACCCGGTGGACGTAAAAGAAGAAGCACGCCACAGTCCACTCAACTTGTTCCTGCGCGAGCACACGCAACTGTTTTAGTTTTGCTATAATCCCCGTGTTGTTTATTTAACAGAGAGCTGATTCTTTAAAATTCAGTTAATATCCAAACCGAGGTCTAGACCAGTTTGTCTCCAGAAAGGTTTGTTGTTTTCTATTCGTGGCTGGATTCTTCTCCGTGTTCTTCGGTGGGACATCAGGCCCGGGGTTCCTTACGGGGCAGCGCTCTGACACTGTGCGTTTCACAACTCTGCTCGGAAGCTGCGGGAATCTGATTCGTCCCAAGAACAGACAACAAAGATGAAGAGGACGATAATCTTCCTCTCTCTCTCGTCCTGCTGTTGACAGTAACAGAAGTCCCGGGACTTTACAAAAGAATGTTTTGACATGTGGTCGAAGGTATGCGACCAAATGTCCTGGGTCGGTAAACAGCTCTCCCTGTGTGTGTGTGTGTGTGTGTGTGTGTGTGTGTGTGTGTGTGTGTGTGTGTGTGTGTGTGTGTGTGTGTGCGTGCGCTTTAGTCCCTACATTCCTGTAAAGGTAGCCTCCAGTAGCATTCTGCTCTGCGGGGGGTAGATGAGGATGCCATCAGATAGAGATGCTATTGTCCCTACTGTGTGTGTGTGTGTGTGTGTGTGTGTGTGTGTGTGTGTGTGTGTGTGTGTGTGTGTGTGTGTGTGTGTGTGTGTGTGTTTCCATATCCTCTGTCCTGACTTGCTTTTCTAACTGTCTTAACTAACCGAAAACATGTGCTGTGTAACAACATCGTACACAATAGTGCATATTGATGAGAGGGAGAGTAGAAAGAGTGTATTCATGTTTGCAGGAGTTTTGTGTTAAGTACAGGACGGAAAAGGAAAAGTCGGTTCATTTTAAAGTCATTTATAAATCGTTTCTACCGGTAAAATGTGAATATTTACCGTTTTCTCATCAGTAAACTGAATATCGGACAAAACAAAAAGGTAAATATGATCGATTGTTAGAAGAAAATACTGTAATATAAAGATTGATCAAAGAAAATAAGCTGCATTTCATAATTAAAGGAAAACAAAGAACAATTAGCTTAAATCATCGACTGTATATAAAGATGGACGACATTATGGCTCCCTAAAATGAAGCCCCTGGTGGCTGGCTGCAGTATAGCTTCAAACCTCCTCCTCGTTTCTGATGCAGATTGAATTCAATGACTGCAAACGAGGATTTGTTATGTTTTAAATTAGTAGTATTTGAAGTGTTTATAAAGTGTCTATAAAGTGTGAGAAATGCTCAGGAAATCACAAGGTGACGTCTTAAACATGTCTCGAGACAAAAAGTCCGAAAAACAAAGCCGCTGCTATTTAACGATGGAGGGAGGACGTGATGTGAAGAATGAGTGAAAGACACGAGTGTTGGTGGACGTTGGTGAGACGGATGATTGTGGGTGGATCAGATGCAGAAGCCTGCAGCTCGTGAATAGGTGGAGTCACTGTGTGTATGTTGGGGTGGAGTTGGAATGTCCCTATCTCTGATCTGTGGAGCCTTTCGCTGTTTCTTTTAGTCTGTGTCTGGAGACACACACACACACACACACACACACACACACACACACACACACACACACACTAGAATAACAACCCCTCTTTGTGTAAGTACATCAGTATAGTGACCCCTAAACACACACAACACTGTTATTTCTGCAGAATGTTGTGTGTGTGTGTGTGTGTGTGTGTGTGTGTGTGTGTGTGTGTGTGTGTGTGTGTGTATGTGTGTGTGTGAGGAGAACATACTAAAGACACATGGGGGTGATAAATGCCTTTTGGTGAATGTGTGTGTGTTTTTTGTTTTGGGGGGGTGAAGAAGTCCTGACCTGAAGGCGGCTGCAGTTGTTTTTGTTTTTGTCCGTGATTTTACATTTGTAGAAACCCCCCCCGCCTCGTCCTCCTCCTTACCCTCTCACTGTGAGGTGGGGCAACACACACACACACACACACACACACACACACACCACACACACACTCTCAACGCACACATCGGCCATGTTTGCTTTACTCAGATTACACCAAAATTGCAACTTCATGCGATGTTTTGAAAACCCCTGTTGGGTTTTCAGTTCTGCTGATTTGCACATTTTGACCTGCATCACTGGGTTTCGTAGAGGCAGTAAGACCCCCCCCCCAATTTTCCAGACTTGTACCTCTTTGACACCAAAATGAGGAGGAACACACCGGTTTGTTTAAATGCGATCGGCTCCTGTCCCATTGCCGGTAGAGAGCTCTGGTCAAACGCTCCCTCACCCTCACTGTCTCGCCTGTGTTGCATCCTGCAGAAAAGCAAATGGTCAATGATGCACATTGTTCCCAAGAAGTAAAAAATCAATAAGTGCCATTTGCGTCATCACATCACGCCGGAGGAGCTAAATATAAAGAAGAAGAAATCCGCCTGCGTCACGTTTCCACTGCTGCGGATCGGAGCCGATGAAAACCTGTGTCCGCTGCAGAGTCGTTCGACCCGTGAGTGAATGCAGATTGGATCCATTCACATTCGCAGAGCAAAGCCAGATGTTGGTGGGTGTCAGTGGGTTTTTTTGACCAGTGGAAATGGAGCCATAAATTTAAATTCTAAAGCACATGAGCAGTCTATTAATTTTGAAGATAATAAGTAGCTGAATCGATAATGATAATTCAATTCAAGGCCCCGAAACTCCATCTGACAGATGCATTATTCTTGTGATAATGTCTAAACTACTCCCAGTTTCTTTAATCCCACCTGGTTCCTGGTTCCTGCTTTTTCTTTTACATCATTTCCCACCAACCACGCTGCAGCTTCAACGTCCAGCGCTTCCACACGAGAAGCAGTTTCCGAGCTATTATGTCGGATTAAGAAGTTCTGCGAGAGAGGCGTCGTTTGTTTTGCGTGTGTGTGCGTCTCTGAGCATCTGTGTTTACATGTTTACGGTTTATTGCGACGTAGCCATGCCTCAAACCAAAGAACTCACCACACACACACACACACACACACACACACAGAAACACACACACACACATTCCACCGTGCAATGTTCTCTACTTTCGTGGCAACCCTGGCAGATCGACTCCCGCTTGAGGTCTGACCTGTTACAGGCTTCTCTTTGTTTACTGCATCTTCTCTTGTCGTCTTCCTCCTGAAGGAAACATCCTTTCATCCCTCGTCCTTGTCGAGTGATGAAAGGATGATGAGTGGGGACGTTCAGAGTCATAACTTCCCTCACGTTGTGTCCCTCGTGGGAAGGAGGCGAGGGTGAACTTCTGAGAGGGGAACCAAAATGTCTGGGAGCAACAAGTAGGGGGACGAGTTCTCCCCAAATTTCTATAAAACAAAAAGCAGCAAACCTTTGTAGATGTACTGGGTTTGCTTTAAAGGTGGAGGGATTGATGGAAGAGTGAAATGTAGGAATGATGGATGAACTGGAACAGACAGAGGGATGGAAATGGAAGGAGGGAACAGGAAGAGGAGGGATTAAGGAGGATAAAACGATCCATGACAGAAGTGATCCTGCATGAAAATACGGGGGGGGGGGGGGGTCATCTGCAGGCTGCGAGATGGATGAAGAGATAATAGATGAGGAGATAAAATCAGGACATGGAGGGAAGTATCGTGGTTTCAGGTTTCTGGACAGATTGATGCTTTCCTGCCTTTTAGCTGGACCTGCACTGACCTGAGAGCTGCTAGAAGACGACTTCTCTGATTCCTGCTTTATTAAACCTGCGAAGGCGACTTTCTTTATTCACGGCGATAAGGACGTGAAGAGGATTTGAACAAATGAGATAAAAAGCACAGTTATCAAACCCGACCTTGCAGCTCCGACTCGTCCAGCCGACTGGTGCTTGTTCCTCTTTGAAACTTCAACAATCAACAGAAAGCTTCTTTTTATAAGGGACTTTTTTTTTTCAACTGAAACTTCCCCCTCAGGTCTTTCTCCTTAAAACACATCATACGAAAGCTTGGAAAGGAAACAATGAGAGACTGAGCTGCTCAATAAGATTTAATCTGACAGATTTACAAATACACACAATGCACAATGTACAATACAAGTACACAAAACACACCCGGTCATGACACCGCACCAGATTCTGAGGAAATGTTTGGCAGATTTTAGTTGAGAGGGCAAGGTCATTGAGAGCCGATTGTGAAGTTAATATTTCACCCGTGTTTAAGTGTGTGTGTGTGTGTGTGTGTCTCTGTGTGTGTGTGTGTGTGTGTGTGTGTGTGTGTGATAGAGGAATTCACACATGCACTTAGACTCTTTTGTTTTGACATTGATGGATCAGTCCGGTCCGTCCCTGGTCCCACCAGGCCGCCGACCTTTTAACCTCCGCTATTGTCAGTGCTGGACACCGGATCTAATGGCTTCCATACTCCACCAGAAACACACAGCCAGGGGCCTGTGTGTGTCTCTCTCTGTGTGTGTGTGTGTGCGTGTGTGTGTGTGTGTAGATACGTGTAGAGCTGGACTTATGTCAACTTAAACTTACATCATATTACCCTCATTATGAAACTGATAGTCTTCTTATTATAGGAACGAGTTACTTCTCTTTCCTGATGTTTGTTCTCCTTATTTACAGCAGCAGCAGTTAAGGGGATTGTTAAGTGCATTTAGTTAAGATAAGTTTATCGGTTTCATGAATGTAAAGTGCGGATTCAGGAGCGTTGAAGCTTTGCTGGACTTGATAACAGTGGGAAACAGCTGTGTGTGTATAACAGGAGTGTTTTAACAACAGCTGGATGGAGCAGCATCGTTGTCTCATGGTCATTAGAGCACGACCCAGTGGGAAGATATTTAGTTTTATGGCTCCTGGAAAAAGTAAGGAGCAAATCTCATTTATTTTAGATTTGAAAAATGTTGCATTTCATCCCCCAGAGTTTGAATCCTGGGTCAGCATCGAGCCGTCATTGCATTAGTGCTGCTCTCAAAACGAATTAACTCAATATCAGTGTGTGTTTTCTGTTGATATGACATTACAACATTTCTAGTAGTCCTCAAATTAATTTTTAGAAACAATATCTGTGATTTACCTCCACTTCCATTCAAAAATTTCCTCTAAACCCCGTGAATTTGTTTTTCCCTGCTCGCGGCCATGTAACATTTTCACCAGATCGTGTTTTGTAAGGATCACAAGGACAGTTAAATAACCAGGAGAACACCCTTTGCTTTGTGTGTGTGTGTGTGTTTGTGTTGTGTTGTGTTGTGTGTGTGTTTCTGAGAGTGTGCAGTCTCAACACGTCCTTAAAAAACCTCTGGAAGCGTTTGTATATTTGAGTCGAGCACCAGTCCATCTCTTAAAGGACCTCTTTCCCCTTTGCTGTTAACATATACACAAACCCGTGTGTGTGTGTGTGTGTGTGTGTGTGTGTGTGCACATGTGACAACTGGATTATTACACTCTTTTTGTGTGTCACTTAAGTGTGTATGAAGAAGGTGAAGTGTCACAGTTTGAGTGTCGGGCTTATGGTGGATTAGAGGGAGTCAGTGTTGTGAGTGTGTTGTTGTGTGTGTGTGTGTGTGTGTGTGTGTGTGTGTTTTGGGGGCGGGGGGGGGGGTCCTACTTTATGATGTGTAGATCTCGATGATGACCGAGGGTTAAGGTTCGACCGGTTGGCATTTCTTCAGGGTCAAGTGTGTGTGTGTGTGTGTGTGTGTGGGGGGGGGGGGGGGGGGGGGGGGGTTAGTGCAGCACTTTTCTGCTCCGCCGCTAAGCATTGTGGGTAGTGGCGGCTTTGATGTGGCTGACGAGGAGAGTCTGAGACGAGGGTCTTGTTTTCCCAGATTAAGTGAGGGTTTCGATGGGTTTACTGGAGCTTAAACTGGGACCAACATCTCTGGTGTGAAGCTGCACCAGTGATCACCTGTCAGTCAAACGGCGTGGGCGGCACAGCAGCGTCTGTTTTCTTTGCAATGAAGCGTTTCTTTCTTCGTTTTTTCTCTTCATCCTCGGCAGTTTAGCTCGTCTTCCTCACTTGACTCCGGAGTGTGGAACCCCAGATTCTGTGTTTACACAACACAGGTTTTCAAACTGTTGACCAGAAACACATGACCGGTCTTTGTTGGATGATCGAGCTCAGCAAACATCTCCGGCCCTTCCTCGGTGCGTGACGCCGTCGGGTGACTCTTTTAATTAGAATTTAAAAAATATTTAGTCTCGTCCTGGGAGTGCGGCTAATAAAAATATACGAGGCCGGGAGACCCACCAGGAAGTGGCGACGGCGTATTTTAAATAATTACTGAAAATGTTCCTGGTCGGAAAACAAACTTGAGAAACCACAGAGCCGACGGGAGTGTTTAGATATATAGGTTTGTATATGAGCGGAGGAATTCTTCAACTGTCTTTAATAAACCTCCAATGGGAAGTGAGGACAGTGCTGCTCTTTGTCAGGTTTCCCAAAGGGGTTGGTACGGATCACTCACCAGCTCTCAGCACAGTCACCATCAAGGTTTCGTGGATGGAAAAAAAAATGTAAAAGTGGTTCATCTCAGTGAAGGTGAGTCTGTCCCGACGTGTGGTCAGGCGTCGCCGCCGCGAGAGGCCGACATATCGGGGACTCGCTCTCCCGCTCTGGCTCGAACAAAACCCACAGTGTTAACCAGGGGGGGGGGAGAGAGGGGGAGAGAGGGAGAGAGGGAGAGAGAGAGAGAGCTTACTCACATGCTGCTGTTCGTCCATGTGACTGTTCCGCAGGATGTTTTTCTGTGGCTATCGATGATAGATAAGTCGATTGAACAGATAAAACCAAATAAGTGTAAAGGTGGTGGGATGTGGATCCTTTCCTTCCCCTCTTTTGTTTCTCCTCTCCTCTCCTCTCCTCTCCTTCGTCATCCCTCTGTTATTCACTTCAAGTGTCAGTGACCTGGGGATCTCTGCTCCTCTAAGGGGCCACATGGCTGCGTCTTCACCCAGAAGGGGCTTCTCCATGTGGGGCATGGTTGTGTGGATATCTCCCTGTAATCCGGGGAAAAGGCCGTTTCAGGACGACACTCCCAACATCAGGGATCAATGGGGCTGGACGCCAGCGGTTTTCACGTCTAGCTGCCGGTTGCTTTTTTTTTGGTGTGAGCGTGGGAGCTTTTTTCTTTTTCCATCTCCGTCGTTCCCCTCCTCCCGCCATGATAAAGAAGGCCTTGTGTGAGCGTGGGTGTGAGGAAGGGAGGAGAGCCTCACAAGGCCCAGACTGGAGGGCAGAGGTGGATGAAGGGTGTGTGTTTCTGTGTGTGTGTCTGTGTGTGTGTGTGTGTGCAGCTGAATGAGAAGCAGTGAGAAAATGGAGCTCGTTTGTCATTGATACACGTGTTCACATTCCGGCCATCAAATCTAGAAGAGCAGCTCCTGGAGTGGGACGTACTTTGAGAATTAAAGGTGTCTGCTTTACCTTGTGAAAATGTGTTGTTCAGAAAGCACCGCCATTGTTTCTGAACTGATTTAATCAATTAGTTATTTCAGTCACCTGCTTTCGCTTCCTGATTGGCTCTCATCGGTAACGTCAGTTCCTTGTTTGTAGTATTTTCTGTTTCGAAGCAACAAGCTGCAGAAACTCAAGTACGTAGTTAAGAGGAAACAGTGTTTTATATATAGTTTGGCGACCGTGGCTTTGTCTCTAAAAGGCCCAACACACAGACTCCAGTCCTGCAGCCGTCCTTGCAGTTCCCACACACAAGGCCAGTTTATTCAGTCATTTTTGCCTTCGCAGTCCTTGACCTCATTCTGGAGAGTAGGTCAAACACTTAGTGACTCAGACTCGTGGCTATAAGCAGACCTCTGCCAGCAGCGGGAGTTAAGGTGAATTTAAACACTGTCAAAACATGTGGGAACAACTGGGCTCCAGGTTCAGGGCTGGAAAAAACAAAACTACTGGTAGCGTCGACCTCCAGCTCCTCAGCCGTGTTTCCATGTGTCCAACCTCTGCTTCCCGGTGCGAGTCTCAGCGGAGACACATGTGCTCGTGTTTTGGGTCCGAAACGCCGGTGGTGCAGACAAAAGCAGCAGCAGCAGCGTGAAGCTGGTGTGCAGCAGGGGGTCCTGGGAGTCCTCCCTCCCCCGAGGCTCTTTGTCCTGGGGGTCCAAACGGAGCCGCGGGGGGGGGGGGGGGGGTTACTGCAGGGTCTCGGAGCATGTGTTGACCTGTCAGGTTGACGGCTCCATTCAGGGCCCGACGCAACCGAGCTGACGGTCGCAGAACAGAGACGTCAAGTTATGGTAGATAATCGTACGTCGCAGTTACGTACACGGCAGTGAGTGGATTTCCTGAATTCCCCCCCGTTCTTAAAACACTTCCCTTTCTCTGAATTCCCGTTTCAAATGTTATCAATGCAGAGAAAACCGCAAAAAGTCTTGTGAGGTCATTGCAATTACATGTTACTGTTCAGTTTGAGTCATAAATACTCTTGGATAAAGTCATTTGAAAGAATTAGTTTACAGAAAAACTCTCCCACACGTTTATCAGATCTTCAGAAAGTTTTTTTCCTGCCTGAGACTGGACGAGATACTTGAACGATAAAAGATAAATCACCCCCGAGTGATGTTTATTTATCACGTCAGCCCGCTTCACAAATACACACGATACGAGTGAAAAGTTAGTGTAAACTTTCACGTCCAGGAGGTGGCGTTTAATGTCTAAACAATTTACAGCTCGACTATAAAACAAACTCGGCTGCTGTTTACGGGACTGTGGTTAAAACCGATTTCCTCACGGGTTTGGGATTTTAAAAAGATCGCTTCTCTTTACATTTAAATAACTGTTATAAACACACGGGATCTGATTTTAAATGTAAATCTGTGATAACACTGTGTGCGTTACGTTGTGTGCGTTCAAACACACAACGAACTGATTCCAGTTTGAGTGTAAACACTTCTCTACGAGTCCTGCGTAAATCCTCTTGTGTTGTCTTTGTGTAAACAGAGTCGAAACTGTTTCCTTCACTTTATTTCTTCTTGTGTGTTTGTGTGTGTGTGTCTTCAACAGTCAAACACAAAGACACAACCTGTGTGTGTGTGTGTGTGTGTGTGCGCTCTGGTTGCTTGCAGACCAGCTCAAAGCTGTGTTACTCAGAGAACTACTCATTTTCTCTGTCTGGACCTTTCGGTAATGTGAGGTTATAAATGCACGTGTGTAGCCACCGCCTTGCAATGGCAGACACACACACACACACACACACACACACACACACACACACACACACACACACACACACACACACACACACACACACACAGACACACACACACATGCACACGTACGTAAAGCCACTGCAGTAGCTCATGCTGCTTAATATTGTGCAGATGCAGATGTTTGCTTTCTGTCAGATCTGCACAAACACACAACCTAACACACACACACACACACACACACACACACACACACACACACATGCACACTGCTGCAGGATCTTTTTGTACCACACTGTTAATAATCTTCAGACTGGAGCTGATGATCGTTTCAGTTTTTGATAAAGAGGCTGTTGTTTGATGAGGTTTGCAGTGTGTGTGTGTCTGTGTGTGTGTGTGTGTGTGTGTGTGTGTGTGTGTGTGTGTGTCTGTCTGTCTGGGTGCTAGTGTCAGATGATAGCAGAGTGATGACAACCTGTGACCAGCATGAGGATTCCCATTTTTCTCTGGGCACAATGACGGGCACCATGCCACCTCACAGACCCACACACACGCACACACACACACACACACACACATGCACAGACACACACTTAAGGCAATGAAGTCACCCCTTGAATCTAAAAATAAAAGGGTGTGTCTGACTGGTGTGCATGTGTGTGTGTGTGTGCGTACGTGTGTGTGTGTGTTTCAGCAAACAGAGAGGGTATTCTTCTCCGTCTGCCCAGAGCAGAGGGTGACTTCACCCACTCTGGACATTGCACAGACACACACACACACACACAGACACACACACAGACACACACACAGACACACACACACACCCTCTGCCCAGTCATGTAGGTCTGACTGCAGTGAAACTGAGTTTAACTGGCGCAGAGGTTTTTACGAGCTTCTTTTCAAACCCCTCCACACGTTCCTGTGGATCACTTTAATCACCACATCCCCTAAAAGTTCACGACTTCTCTTCTGAGCTCCACCGCCGACAGCTCCGAATGTCGCTGACGCCGATAAACTGGCACCACGGTTCAGCGTCTATCTCTGGAAACGGTTGTTCCTTCTGCCACTCGAGTCTTTCATGTGGATTATTATTATCAACTGTTTGACATTTGACGTTTAAATGATGTCACGTGTCGCGGTGGAAAACGACCTTCTGCAGTTGGTCGCTCGTGGATGTTTTGGCAAATCTTCAATATTATCAGTCGGTGATAAAGGGAAAACGCTTCATCTTTGTCTCCTTTCATCCTCACCACCTTCCCTTCCATCCTTAAAGTTTTATCCCTTCTTGCTTTCACTCTCATCATTTGCTTCATCCTCATATTTTCCTCGCACCCTTTTCTCCTCATCACATCTCCATCAAATTTGTCTCCCTTCATAATCTGTCTTACTCATATTTCCCTTCTGCTTCTCCTCCCTTTCTCCTGCCCTTCATACTTCATCTTTACCGTCTTTCCTCAAAGGTTACTCCCCTCATCTTCATCTCCTTTTCTTCCTCCCGATCATTCTCCCCTCTTCCTCCTCGTCTGCTTCCCTTAACTCCTCATGTGAAAATGATGGATCACTTTTTGAGCTTAACGGTCCACTGATAGTTTTAGCAGTGTGTGTGTGTGTGTGTGTGTGTGTGTGTGTGTGTGTGTGTGTGTGTGTGTGTGTGTGTGTGTGTGTGTGTGTGTGTGTGTGTGTGTGTGTGTGTGTGTGTGTGTGGTTGTTTCTCTGAGTCAATTATTACTTTACAGAATAATTAGAGTTCATATTAAAGATGTGTATTTGACTTTCTAACTGTGCATGTTGTGTTTGGGAACTGTGTGTGTGTGTGTGTGTGTGTGTGTGTGTGTGTAGACTCTCTATGATTTTGGCATGTGTGTGTGGAAATACCTTAATTTCCACAGTGTATATTACCATAGCAACCAAAACAGAGGTGTGTAAATCCCAGACTGTGCAAAATCCTTCATTTCATGCTACGACCACAGACACTGCATCGCTTGTTTCTCATTGGCCGGCCAGTATCTGGCCAATAAACCCCAGTGACCTGTTTTTAAAAAACCTTTGTTTGAACCCACAGACTTTCATTTTAAATGATCATGGTCAGAAACCAGACGTTGTGATGAAGTTGTGCGCTGTGGAGATGTGGTTCCCTGTTCAGGTATCTCCTGTGTTTGGACTCTTCTTCCAGCAGGATCAGATTCTAAAGTGCGGAGCCTTTTGAAGTCAGAAGACGTGACAGCATTAGTCCCGGGAGAACGTGGCAGCGAGCTCCGGTTAATATATGAAAGATCTCACTTTGTGTTTGAGTTGGCTCCCGAGGCCGAGTTCCCCCCCGCTGCGTGTCTGTAAAATCCCAAAAGCGTAAAGTAAGAGCGGCGTTTCCATGACATGCATTCTTTTGATATTTGCAGCAGCGGTGAGAGAATGAATGAACGGACGGTGGAAAAGAGGGAGGGGCACACGGCTGCTCTCCATTTTCACACCATAACCAGGATTCTGTTCTTTTATACGCGCCCCCTGAAGCATTTAATATCGGGTTAAGGGTGGAATTCACCTGGGTCTGACATCGGAAAGAGGTGGTTGTAAATAAAACCTTCAGCTCTGTGTGTATAGTGTGGGAAAAAACAGATCCTCACGAACTGGAGCTGCTCTCAGACGTGCACTGATCCTCCTGACGTTCACAGCAGGGGGTCGCGTGAACGCAAATGTCCGAGGGAGAGACTCCGGACTTTCTGCGGAGGTTATCTGAAGCACAGCAGGATTCACCGCGAGCGAACGTGGGCGTACAAAGTGACATATTACTAAATACTAAATATCTTCCCCTGTTTTGAGATGAATCACGTCCGCCACCATGTCCTCGTCAGCTCGCTCCCTTTCCTCTCGGTGGTCCAGTCGGTTGTTCCCGTTCACCCGTGTGTCTCTTGTCTTTCCCTCTTTCGTCCTGTCCTCTTTCCGTTGATGTGATTTATGGCCGAACTCAATCCTCACACCACACGGCACCGCAACACTCGTCAATGTTTCACCCCCGCGCAGCCCGGAGAACGCTCTCAAGCATCCCAGCAATGCATTAACAACACGGGCTTCACCACTGTGTGACCCACGGTCAGCGCTGTGGCAGACACACACACACACACACACACACACACACACACACACACAGTCTGTTACGGAGGAATGTGATGGGTTTCTGTGGGATGTTTGGTCCAGGCTGTTTTTGGCGATGCTCTTTCGGGCCGACGTCTCCATGGGGACAGAGACAGTTCGAGTAGAAATGGGTTTTAAAGGAATCGTCTTGGCAGCGCGGGGACGTTTCTCTGACTGACTTTTGACTCTTACGATTTCTTTTTTATTCCCCTTTTAAATCTGAAAGCCCCTTACTGTTCGCCCTTCCAACTCGTTCTCCTTCATCTCAACTCGACTCTTTGTCCGCAGATCGAGGATGGAGGGAAGGCGGCGCACTGCAAGAAGCTGAAAGTCGGCGACGAGCTCATCAACATAAACGGATCGGCCCTGTACGGCAGCAGGCAGGAGGCGCTCATCCTCATCAAGGGGTCGTACAGGATACTGAAGCTCACCGTCAGGAGGTAACTACACTCTCCAGCATTCGGCTTCCAAAATGGACGCACGTCTGTCGTCTGTCACTTACGCCGTCTTTACGTCGACTCTCTGAGAACGGGGGGAGACGAGAAAGAGGTGACTGTTTCTCTCCCCCCCCCCCCGGCCGTCCTGTTAGGAATGTACGAGCCAGACATGCAAACACACATGAAAGCAAAGTTCGCAGATAGAAAAAGGTTTCACAGGATGTGACCTTTGACCCTCAGGGTGTCAGAAGGAACCCAGATAAACTCTGATGGGCACGGAGCCGTGTGTGTTTGTAAGGATTCAGAAAAGCATTCAGATCTAAGAAGTGAGGGATTTAGTGTTTAGTTGCTTGTGCATAAATCTTTTATTATATTTACAGTATTTTGCAACCTGGGTCTGATTATAGGTCATGAAAACACTAACTGTACTATAAACATAGGCTGCATAAAACTAAATATGAAACAAAATTCCACAGAACCTCAAAACAAATATTCAATGTCTTGACACAAGTAAAGGTTTGTGTGGTTTTTTGAAATATTGGAAATTGTTTTATTCAAAGCTGTAGTTTCTTTCTCTGGCCACTTGGGGCAGCAACACAAGCTGTAACCACAACACTGCCATGCACTGAACGCCTCCATTAGTCATTTGATCCGTGGTTTTACATAAATATGTTGATTGCTGCGGTTTTTTAAAGTTTATTTACTGCAGCATGACGATGGTTGGCACAGGAGGAGAAACCGTTAATTGTTCCTCTCTCCCACCCGGTTCCCTCCCAGCTCAGTGCTGGTATTTAGGCCTCTGGAAGCAGAACTAATGAGGGGAACATTTCCACGCCGCGGACTTAGCGTCCATGTTGGCGTCTTAACACGGACTTAAATGCTGCTGCTGCAGATCTGAGGCCAGATTTAACAGCGAGCCGCGTCAGCTGAAGTATCCCGGAGAAAAGCAGCTGATGGTTTCCTCCCTCTCGGTTTAGAGATTCAAATTAAAGAATTACACTTCTATGCATTGACTCTTCTGTCAACTACATGGGGTTTCATTTTGTTGTTGTGTGTTTTTGTGGTGACACTGAATTGTGTTATGACAGCACGACCTTAGTTCCAGCAGTAAACAATAAAACACTTTGTGAGGACACACTGAGAAGGTCAGTGCCCGGGAGCTTCATCTGTTTTCTGTGGTTTCAGTTTATCCACATGTTGATTTTACAGAAGTCTTAAAACACAACAACCCTTCTCCTATGTTGTGTTTTTGCGACTTAGTGGACGTCAGTGGAAATGCAACAAATATCCACGAAGATAATAGTGTGTTTTTAATATTATTTTACTGTATTTTAATACATTCTCAACTTTGGCTGAGTCGTGAATCCAGTTTGCAGGATTCTACTCTTGATACAACTTTGACTTTGTCGTTCTCGGACAGCTTCAGACAGCTGTTTGGCTGCAGCGCGTGAAACCAGATCGGCCGTCCAGCGCGCGCACACACACACACACACACACACACACACACACACACACACACACACACACACACACACACACACACACACACACACATACAGTACGTACAGTGTGTACAGTGTGAATGCACAGACTCAAACAGACAGATGGACAAACACGGATTGAAGAAATGTTACTGGTAATGAGAATCACACCCAGTTTAATCCAGCGTGTCTGGAATGTACTGTGAGTGTCTGACAATTCAGGGACTTTCCCAACGTGCTGTGTGTGCGTGTGTGTGTCTGTGTGTGTTTTTGTGTGTGTCTGTGTGTTTGTGTGTCTGTGTGCATTCATCATTAACCATAGATCTAAATGTAACAGTTGTTGCTGTCTAGGAATTCACTCTTAGAACACGCATTTCTTCAGTCTCTTCCCTCAGATTAAATTATTCTTAAATCTCCAAACTCTTCCACAATTATTTTCTTGATAAAAGATACTTTTTTTTATTATTATTGTTATGGAAAATCTGCTAACACTTGCATTTTTATACGTTTATAGCTAGAACCAGACCGAGATGGATTTTCTGTAGCTAATAGGGAGTAAAGATTTCCGATATCGATTTGACCCCCGACTCCGAGCCAGTAGACGTCACAGCGTTTTCCCAAAGCTCGTTTCAGTCGTTACTGTTGGAACAAGTCATCTTCTGGAATGTTCTGCAGCAGCAGCAGCCTCCTGCCAGACTGACTGAATCCTCATCTCTGTGCACTCGGCTTCTTCTGGTGAAGAAAATGACCCTGAGTCAAAAACCAAAACCCCGTTACCACCTCTTTTAATAACACAAGGGGACTGTTGGTACACTGTTTCTCTTTCTAACTCAACAACACGTGTGTCATCACAGAGGGTCAAGTGGCAGGATTGGCTCAAATCTAGGTTCATTTCGCCACGTGTCAGCAGAAGATACGTGAAATCATTACAGATCACGAGCAGAGTATTCACTGATCTATATTTGTCGTAGAATTAAACGTGAAGACGTGTTGTATTAATAACAGATCGTGGACCAGTCGTGCAAAAATGCTAAATTATTTTAGGTCTCATTCCCACAGACAACTAACACCCAACTAACCAACCCTCTGACCAACCAACCGTAATATGATAACTAGTCAATAACTCCCCCTTGTGGGTCTGTAGACTAGTAACACTGATTGATAGAGTTGTAAAGTTCTAACATGCAAATCAAACCAACCCACCAACGAACAGTTAAACCAATGGGACACAACCTTCATGCTAATTAGTCTGTCAATGACCAAACAGCTCCCTCTAGTGGATGTGCAGACTGTTAAACATTAATAAAAGAGTAATAAAGCAGCTCAAGCATCTGAAGTGATGTTCTCACCCTCTGCCCCCCCCCCCCTTCACTTTCTGTCTGAGCTTCACTTTAAAGTCGTGCAAAGAGAAAAGCTGCAGTTCTTTGGCTCCGTCCACTTTCAGTTTCACCTCAAGTCAATTATGTTGAGCCATAACTTTTTTATATGCATTCGTATAAACGTATGAAATAAAACCTCCAGTCTATTCATGTATTCCTCTCTCCCTCACCGCGACTCGTCCACGATGGCGTCTTTCCAAAGCAGGTTTCCAAACGTTCCTGCCAAACGTCGGGCGGCTCCACCTCGTGTGTTTTTATACGTGTTCGCGTACGTTTTGAGAAAGTGTGAGAAATTACCCCGCGTTATTCTTAGCTCAGTTAAAACTCACTTGACCCGAGCGGGAGGTGGAGAGTTTCTTTCTGAAAGCCAGTACGTACACTTGTCTTGGAAACATCAGGAAATTACTCACTGGGGTTTCCCTGTGCGGCGTTTCTTTTTTTTTTTTACTGTGGGAGCATTGGTGGATAAATGGGCTTTGTACTGGAAAAGTGTTCATACTGGGTTTAGTAATATGATGTAGAGGTGGAGGAAGGAAACACAGAGTTGCTGAGGAGAGACGAGGATTTGCTCGAGTTGGAATTTCTCTGGTTTTGATAAAAAAAAGCTCGTAATGGATTTATAAAAGGGTGAAATGTATTTGAGTTTGGTTTTCATAACTATAATAAGCGGTTGTGTGACGGCGGAAATGAAAAACACTCTATTCTCATATTGTCTTGACTTTCAAAAGGACGTTGAAACTCCTCACTGTAATTCTGTCTCCGCACATTTTGACTTACGTTCGCTTTTCGCTCTGTTCATCTCACAGTTATTGTTTTGAGGTTTTCCACTTTACATCCTTCACACAACCATTGTTCATTCTTTAGATAAAATAAGTTAAATTCGGACTCGCAGCGCTGTCCTGCTCCGCGGAGAGAAGACGCCTGCAGGCTAAATTTGGCAAACCACAGGAATTCACTGGCCTGCCCAGCACTTTAGTGGAGGGAGAAGACAGCGGTGTGCTCTGGTGTTTTACTTCAGGGACGATGTTTCACAGGCGTTTTAACGAGGCAGCTGACGGTGACTCGTGTTGTGTGTCCCACCGTCATAAAGGAAACAGTGTCGAGAGGCAGAGAACTTCCAGTTTCAAGGAAATCACTTCTGCAGTTCCTGTGTAATCCTGCTGGGAAACAAACAAATCAAACCATAATTAGATAATTAGTCTGACAATAACCAAACGGCTCCCCCTTGTGGATAGAGATACTTTCAGATATTCATCTCCTTGCTCCCTTCGAAGTGACCGTTCACTTTCTCACTGGAAGGTCAACCCCAGGAGTGTTTTCGTCTCTCTACATCTTTCGGGGAGGGGGGGGGGGGGGGTGTTTATCGCTGACTGATGATTTTTTCCAATATATTTCTGGAAGGGGGAAAGAAGGATGTTTTTTTGGCTCGACCTGGAAATGTTCCCTCTATACTACTTCCTGTTTTCACAGACCTTTTGTTAGATCCAACTGTACTCTGTGTGTGTGTGTGTGTGTGTGTGTGTGTGTGTGTGTGTGTGTGTGTGTCTGTGTGTGTGTGTGTGTCTGTGTGTGTCTGTGTGTGTGTGTGTGTGTCTCAGTGGGCAGCCGTGGACGAGGCCGGAGGACATTCTTCGGCTTTTGCATCATTTCCTGCTCTTCCCAAACTTCCCGTCCAGTTGGGACTTAATGCGTTGGCAGAATCTGTGTGTTTGTGTTAAAAGAAGCAGCCTGAACGAAACAAAGACCAAACACGTTGACTGACGGCGACGGGAAACCGCTTCTTCAGACGCAGCTGTGCGCGCGTGTGTGTGTGCATTGAATGTGTGTGCATGTTTACATTATGTTGTGTGTGTGCACCGTGGAAAACTTCATTACCCAGAAACCCCTGAAATGCTCCTGTGACTCTGTTCTCTCTCCTAATTGTGGAGGATGATGTTATTTTCTCAGTTGAAACCTCCCTTCATGATTCAAGGGGCTTTTCTCGCCACATTTGGCCGAATGAGCTCAGTTTGTTTCACGTAAACGTGTCTTTTCCAATTATAGTATTGTCCTCTTAGTTATTTTCAGCCCTGACTATTTGTTTGTGGGATCAGGAGGATTCCACAAAAAGCAGAGAATGCATTTCCACGAAACTCTGTAGACGGATGTGAGACCTTTAATCTCTAATTACCAGCTCCTCCTCATCTCCATGATTTATTCCCCCAGAATGCACTTTGTATTTTTCTACCTCTGCGCTGTCGGTTGCGGTTTTGCCAACCGAGACCTTGGCTCACGGTCTCTCTACCCACGGAGAAAGTGCAGCTGCTTGTTGTTTTTATTCTGATATCAATCTTTTTTCTTGTCACTTCCCTACAAACCTCTCTTCGGATGGAAATCTCTCCCCCCCACAAGATCAGGAGCAAATCAAAACAAATGCTGGGGAAAGAGACGTCAGATTACAGAGCAACACAAACTGAGGAGTGGACGTACGTGGCAGCGCGACACCGGCCCAGTGGCAGCGGGAGCGAACCTGGGGGAATTAAAATGATAATTACTAGAGAGGCTGATGTTTTGACAGCATAAACAGGACTTTATGACAAAGGCTCTCTCATCACGTCTCGCTCTTTCATCTCCGTTTCACATTAACCAAACATTTATTTTTGCCGAAGGCCGAACGGGCGGGAGGGCGACCAGATGAAAGAATGGAAACAGAGAAAGTGGGGGAAAGAGAAAAAAGAAGAGTTGGGGTTTGTGGTTATTGTATTATTTTTTTTTTGGGGTATTTAGGTGAAATAACATTTTTGAAATGTTGTGACACGTTCCCTGACTCACGCTTGAACACGAGCCGGTTCTCAGATTCAGATTCAGTGACTCATGTTCACATTGTTTGGAAGATTTTGATAATTGGATAATTATTTGAATCATGTCTTAAAATTCTAATGTTTTTACCTCCTCAAATATGAGGATTTGGTTCTTTTTTGGCTCAAGTGATATTAAACCGAATATCTGTGGGTTTTGCTGAAAAGCAAAACCCAAAGCTGATTATACAATATTATTATTTCAGTAGTTTTTGTACAATTTGAGGAATCGACTTGTGGCTCAGCTTCAACTGTGCGAAAGTCCAAAGTGAATCGTGTTTCTCAGAAATCAGGTCAAACATCAGCTCGAGTCGAACAGGGAACGCTTTGCTTTGCAAAACAAGACTTTTGACAACATTTACTTTATTTGTGGGGAAACTTAAGCATTTTATTACCAATTTGTGTCCTTTTGTAAACAGATAAATCCTTGAATCAGTTAACTGAAGAAAGTCTCAGCAGATTAAACTGAGTAATAATCATTAGTCCTACTTTGCAGGAGGCGAATAGAGCCGCGTGTCACAAGTTGAGCAGTTTGAACTTCTCCAACTCAGCTGACGACGGATGTTTGATGGATTTGAAATGAAACTTGGATTAAAGTTGTTTCAAACTTTCCTTCCTCTCCAACATTTCAACTTGAACTTTCCCCCTGCTCTGTTGGGATCTGTGGTTTCCGAGCGTTCGGTTCGATTCTGCAGCGACGCTCAGTTCCTCAGTTTGTTTTTGCTCATTTGTAATATTAGTTTTTCATCTTTTATCTTCAGACGGTCTCGAGCTTGTCAGCGTCCAACGTGCTGACTCGCTCTTTTTGTCCAGTTAGTGGATCTCAGACTGTCACAAGTAAGAAGAAGGTGTGCGAGGGTCCGAGCACACGTTACATATTCATCTGGTATTTTATCGCAGACAGACGCAGGAGCAAAATGTGTGCACAGACACACACACACACACACACAGACACACACACACACACACACACACACACACACACAGACACACACACACACACACACACACTTGAACACGCACTCCCACATCCCGTTGTTTAGATTTTGGTACCACAGGGTCCCTGGTGACCGGGCAAGACTGAAGTCTGTGGTGCCAAGAACCGTGAAACACAATAGTCTGCCCCCCCATCACTGCTTCCCAAACTGAACAATAGACATTCTTGGCATTCCTCAAGACCTCTTCCTCACACGCACACACACACAGACACACACACACACACACACACACACACACACACACACACACACACACACACACCCGTACAACACTCTGGGTCTGATTAGAGCCCTGGATGTTAAGAATTTTCTTTGTGACGCAGTTTTCAGGATGACTTATCGACACTGTGGATATTTGTGTGTGTCTGTGTTTCAGCTCATGTGCTGCAGCACTAAATCAACACAACGATCACAGGCGGGGGGGCAGCGGCCGCCTGAGGGGCAGACATGGGAGTTTATGGGATTGCCACCTCATTAGGGTGGGGAAAGAAGTGAAGTTCGTAATCCTCGACGATTCTGAATTCTTTCCAATAATTACAAAAAAGTTTCCTCGCTATCGACGGCACAATGAAAGAGGGAATTCCGTCCCATGAGTTTAGTTGCTTGTAATTATGATACTTCAGATGTGGGGAACTTAGTTGAACCAGCTTGATCATCGATAAAGTCCAGAGGTGGAGGGGGGGGGGGGGGGGGGGGGGGGGGGGGGAGCAAAACTAGCATCTGAGCTCAGTGACAAACTTTCTTTACTGAGCTGTTCCCCTTCTTTTGATTTACTTATTTATTACTTATTTGCTAGTGAGCTGGTTCCAGCCCCTCAATAGTGATGATTCACAACTTTTTCATTTTCTTATATCAGCAAAGTAGTCGGCAGAATGATTGTTATTTGTGGCCCTGGTACTGTGTGTGTGTGTGTGTGTGTGTGTGTGTGTGTGTGTGTGTGTGTGTGTGTGCGTGTGTGAGTGTGAGTGTGTGTCTGTCCACTACGCGTGTGGTCTTCCACAGTTTATCTGTCTCCTCTGGCCTGGATTTTATTAACTGGCCCATTAAACAGCGACTCCCCCCCCCCACACACACACACAGTGGTCGTCTCGGACGTACACAAATTCCTAGAGGCCAGCTTGGACGCACACACACATGTTTGAAATGTGTGCGCATGTCATGGAACGGAAGAAGAGCCGGGACATTAGGCGTCATCACACTACATCAGTGGTGGTAAAAGAGAGAGAGAGAGAGAGAGACAGGCTTTTCCCTTTAAACCCTGTAACCTTGCTCGCCCCTCCTGTTTCGTGACTTTTGACTTTCACCTTTGCTGTGAAATAAATCTCTCACGGCTCCTTGATGTGGCTGCAAATCAACTTACTGCCTTTTATTTATAATCAAAGTCACTTTCTGTCAGTAGACGAACTTCAGCTAATCGTACAGTCCTGTTCAAAATGACCGCAATCAGCCAAGTATTGTAGTTTGATCTGGATTTCTCTGGTCATCGCTGTGTGAGTCTCGTGTTCCGTCAGTTAACAGCCGAGGAAGCGGCGTTAAAAGATGGAGGGCGACTGAATAAACTGTCGGACAGGAGGAGTTACAGCTGCACAAAAGATGAAATAACAGATTAAAAACTGCACCGTGGACGACCTCAGGCCACAGCGAAGTTATTTCAACAGCGCGAACACGATGTTCTCAGGCTGCAACGAAATCTTCACCATACTTGTTGAGGCAGCGCTTGTACTTGTATTACACCTTCTGTCATTTTATTTTGAAATCTGAAAGCCTCTTGTTAACCAGTCAGGAGTGAGGAGAAGCTCGGAGTGGAAAAACGTATCTGACGCCCATTGTCTCTGCCATTCAACTTTTAAATGACAGAGAGTATTTTACGAATGAAACTCTTCCACCTCGCTCTGACCGTCACGTCATGTTGATGTCCACACGTGTTTTATTCAGTGTTGTGCGTGTCTTTGTGCGTGTCTTTGTGCGTGTCTTTGTACATCCTGGCTGCAAACCAACGTCCCTGCAGGGACAATAAAGACACTTTGAACTTTGATCCCCCTGGCAACCAGGAAGAGATGAAGCACTGCTGCAGACACACAAAACAAAATCCGTACTCACGAGAACCAACTTCTCCTTCAGCCGTTTGCTTCGCACGAGGATGAACGACGATAAAAGTAAACCTGAAAACGTGTAAGTTGAATTTCTCTGTATTTTCTGATCTCCTGTCAGTAGCACAGAGTACAGTGATCAAAGCCGTAGTCCTTTGATAATGCCCCTGCAGCAGAAGTGTGTGTGCATGCGAACGCAGAGATGTACGTTTGATTCCCAATGCACCACAATCAAAACTCTGAATGGGAACAGGAAATGTTTGTTGGACGTGCTCATTGTCCTGAGGTTCTTCCAACGTCTGTGAGGAAATGGCGGCGATGGAAATAAATCAAATCAGAGCCTTTTGAACAGCGAGGCCTTGTGCTTCGCCGCTGGCAGACGAGAAGTTTAATAACTAGTCTCGGCTCATCAATATTTCTCAAGACGGCTCACATGCTTTTTTTTAGTGACGTTTGTTTCCTTCATTCCAGTCGTTGCTTGTCACTGATGCATCAGCTGATAGTGATTTATTCAAGTGAGCTTCGACTCACGCTGACACGTCCCAGTATCTCTGCTTCTTGCTGTGGTTTGCATTGACATCAGAAATGTTTTAATCCCGAATATTGTGACGGCATCATCCCCCAAAAATCCCTATTATCCAGGCTCTACCCGTAACTCAAGCATCAGTGTTGTGTTAACGTCGTCCGACACAACCAACGTAAATCCAGTTTAATCACATCTCCAAGTTGGAGGCGACGCGAAGGTTTTCATCTTAACTTTATTGCCGCGCGGGGCCGTGACCCTCCATCTGCGGTTAATGTGCTTGTTTTTAAAGAGCTCGGTTCACTCTGGTAAAGGTGTAACACTAACTGATGGATTTACAGTCGAGGCAAAGAGGTTAACGAGGATCCTGCTGTCGGTTCCTCCGGCGAAAGGCGTTGAGTTGCAGCTGAGATCTCACACGTTGATGTCGCCTCCATCACGCTGGATGAAGGTGATGCGATCGGGCAGAGACTGATGGAAACGCTTCTTAGAAAACAGTCAGATTAAACGTTCTCGACAGTTGGACGGAGTAAATAGCAGGAGTGCGCAGACACACACACACACAGACACACACACAGACACACACACACACGATCTAGTGGGTCGAGTGGTAACAAACAGTGCATTGTGCTGCAGAAGCTAAAGTGGACTTCACCCTTCCTGCCATCGACCTCTGGTATGAGCCTAGTCTCACTGTACTGATTACCTGGTATGTGTGTATGTGTGTGTGTCTGTCTGTGTGTGTGTGTGTGTGTGGTAGCAGTAGTCTACATGTCCAAATGTCTACGTGATGTGTGCGTCTAAGCAGTAAACGCGTGTCTTCAAGTGAGTGTGTCGTGTAGAAATCCACAATCAAGGGTGATGAGGGTCTGCAGTATAAACAGAGACACACACACACACACACACACACACACACACACACACACACACACACACACACACACACACACACACACACACGGACCCATAAAGCAAACAAATGCGTCCTAATTGCCTGCAAACACAAAGGGACTGAGGGGCGGGAGGAGCTGAGGTTGTTTAGGCTTTCGAGCAGTTAACCCTTTTCCCCCCGTGAAGGGAGAATGTGAGGAATCTGCTCGTGCATCACACACACACACACACACACACACACACACACACACACACACACACACACACACACACACACACACACACACACACAGTCTGCAGGAGATATAAGTCTGCAGGAAATCCTTTGAAGCCGGCCGAGACACTCGCTTGTTATTAGGCGTCTGCCGTTGTGCGGCTGGTTAAACTTCAACTAATGGCCGACGCTCACACCTCTGGATGTTCCCTCCACGAGGTTCAAGTCTGGTCCAAAAATAATAAGAGAAGGGCCACTTTGAAAAGTCTGAAAAGAATAATGTCACATGCACGAGTCGGTGCTGAATCAGTGTGGATTAGTTTTTACTATTGTTCAGGCTCATAGTTTATCGTTTTGATATTTAAAGGTTATGTCGGACTGTGTTGTTCATTTATATTCAGTTGGAAATGTGCACTTTGAGCCACAAGTTGCAGCATAACTCAGTTATTTATAACTTACAACTGGATATTAGTTGTTAAGAATAATTTAATATTTATTTTTTATTCTGTCGATCACCAATCGAATGCCACGCCCACCTTCCTGGTCTTGTTCTGTCTTTATGCTGCTTGTTGTCTTTCCCATGAGTTTTTGCACTTTGACCCCACGAGAACCAACTTTTCCTTCAGCCGTTAAACTTAAAAACTTGAAAGTTGAACCTGTCAGTATTGTCTGATATTCAATAAAGTAAGTGATGTATTCATTCATTGAAAACGAGGTCAAGAGCAGCAGCATCTTATCAGGAGCCCAGAGCACAATGGTCAAAGCCATAGTTCTTTGATAACGCCCCTGCAGCAGAAGTGTGTGTGTGTGTGTTAAAAGAAATATATCTCAGCGATAAGACGAGTGACAAGAGACGAGTTTCTCCTCCTCTCATTGTTTTTTTGGTGGATGATTATTCCACAGGCTCTGATCCTCTCCTGCAGACCTCCCATCCTCCCCGACGTTCCCGTTCTTTCACCACACTTTGTTTTTCTCGTCTCTCTGCCAGAGTGAAAAAGCCCCTGTGTCTGTCCAGCACTCTCTGCTTGCTTTGCTCTTTTTCGATTTCTTTTCTTTCTGCAAACACACCGACGCGCACACGCACACACGCACACACACACACACACACACACACACACACACACACACACACACACACACACAAGGAGGAAGTACCTCTGCATTTTTCCCTGTCGAACAATAACAGTGTGGAACCCTGGGTATTATTTTAGCAGCCGTCCACTACTTTATCTGCTCTCCACAATACTTCCTCTCTTACTGACTCACACATCCTGCCTGGGAGGGGGCGAGCGAGGCAGGGAAAGAATGAGATGAGGAGAGAGAGAGCGAGAGAGAGAGAGAGGGCCGGGGGAGAGAGCAATGCAGAGTGCAGGAGGGAGAAATAGCCATGTTTTGTCTTCCAGCGAGGGAGGAGGGGGAGAGGAAGAGGAGGGGATGTGAGGATCAGTCCCCTCCTGGTCAGAACCTGCCACACACTTCACACGGACATCGGCTCCGTGACTCGGACTCAACCCTCCGCCCAGTCGCGCACCTTGTGGACACGACCCGTCTCCCTCGCTTAGACCTCAACCGACGAGAGGCGGATTTAGGTGAAGTTTGTGTTGTCCGAGACGCGTCTGAACGCTTCCCTCAGTAGATTGTTAATCCTCGCACTTGAACTGCGGGTGTCAGGGATGCTGGGAGCTGCGCTGGGATCAGTGTGAGTGTGGATGCTTCTGCCCCGTTGAATCTGGTAGGTGTTGAAAGTCGTGCAGCTTTTTAAATACGGACAAATACTCAATTTATGAAACTTCTTTTGAGGAGAAATATGAAGTTAGCGTTGTTGTTGTCGTCGAGCTGCTCTTTTATTTTCCCGGGGACGGGGTTTGAACACATGATGCACTTTTTCACACTCGTATTTAAACCTCTTGTCATCGTGTCTTTAAATCGTCTCTTCTCTGGGCTGAGACCTTCCTCTCGTGTCAAAGTATTTCTACAACACATTCTGTCCTTATCTGAGAGACTGTGTTAGAGTCTAAATCTGTTTGTGCGACCGCCCGTCTGGCATCTTGTCCTGTACTGTATTGACACTACTGTGTGTGTGTGTGTGTGTGTGTGTGTGTGAGTGAATCAGATTATGCGCGTTGACCTTTGCGGCATCAGTCAGCTGTTGCAGTTTCTGACCGTTAACTGGGACATTCCAGCGGCTCCTTTTCATAGAGGCGCATTCAGAGCCGCAAAGACCAAGAATTCACAATTTCTCGGCCTTTGACAGCCGTCGACACTCATCGCCTCTTCTTCTTCTTCTTCTTCTTCTTCTTCTTCTTCTTCTTCTTCTTCTTCTCACCATTTGTCCCCTATTCTCCAGCTCCCATTACATATCTGGTCTCTGCCTTCGCTAAACACTTGATTTCCATGTCCTGCAAACCTGATTTGATTTCCTGGCTTGTCGTGGTTGCAGCAACACCACAGCGGCGGCGGATTAACTCGTTATCTCGTTTTTTTCCATTTCGAGCGCATGCTGTTGTTTCTCGTATGCCAGCGAATTATGCAAAAACTCAAATATGTTTCATGTGATTCCTTCTCTGAGTGGGTTGTTCTCAGCTGGGACAGGTAGCCAACTGGGTTACAGTGTGAGACACAGGAAGGGGGCCGTTAGTTGAGTTCTTACAAACGTGTGCAGGCGATAGCGGCGTCGGTCGCTGTGGCCTGTCGGAGGGTTTCAGTCCAGCTTCGGTTTGTTTCCTGTGTCCAGCGAATGAAAGGGACACAGACTTCATGGAGCCTCCGTGGATATCTCTCTCCGAACGCAGCCTCGACAAACACAGCGCTCCCCGAGGTTCTTTCCCACTGACTTAAGTCCCCAAGATAAATAACTGAGATTGTGTTGTTCTCTGACTTCACCGTCCAGATACACAACTGCTTCAAAACCTGACAGAGGAACAGGCGTCTTGTTGGTGTCGTATTAAACATCTTTGATATTAAGAAGGTCGACTTTAATTGCACACAACACACTCTGGATCTATAATAAATGATTATAACATTTTTATTATGGATCGTTTTTTAGTAATTTGAGAGGATGAGATTTAGTTATTGTCTGTATTGCATATATTTATATATTTAAATAAATATCTATATCACAGTGTTCGTTATTTGTCTTGTAAATGATATGAAAACGGACAGATTTTATCAGTTGGTAACTTAAAACCTCTGAGAACTTGTGACACGCACACGATGGACGCCCACCCCCCACCCCCCCCCTGCGTCGCTTCAAAGCCGCTGAGAAGTTTCCTGCATCACATTCTCAGTTTGCAAGACGACACATTTGTCATCATTCTTTCTGTAACTCACATTCCATCGACTGTAACTTCGGCGTCACATGGTTTGTTTTCGTTTTCACAGTCATCCATCTCCGATCGCTAAACTTGGAGTAAAAGAGGAGGTGGTAGGGAGCAGGAGGGGGGGGGGGGGGGTTGTGCAAATGTTTGTTATAGGTGCGATAATGGTATTTTGTCTGGTTGAGCTTGGATAGTTCCCACACATATTCATACACACACACACACACACACACAGGCTCCACATAAACTTTCTCAGGGGATAATTTAAGGACATTGTCAGCGGAGTCAAACAATCAGGGGGCTCAGATAGAAATCCCTCTTAAGGAGCCACAACCAGGAAGCAAGAGTGTTTGTTTTGGAAATGGTTCTCCTTCTCCTGCTTTATCATAAACAATAATACTCAGAAACGGTCCTTTCCTTTCCCTCGTGCTGCCAGAATCCACATTCCTCTCCCAAAACTGTACCTCCAAATGTTGTTGTCTGCAAAACCCGGAACCGTCTCCTTTTACGTCTCCGCGCGTTCGGTCTGAGAACCTTAAACGTCGTCGCTTTTTGAGGGGTCGTCGGGAATGAAACCCTGAATCGGAGTCTAGTTTCAAGTCAGTAGAGGCAATTATGAGGGTTAGTTAAGGGTCAAGTCAATCAAGACAAACGTTTTGAGTCTTCTCAAATCTATCAAGAGTCTGTGGATATAACTCCAAGTCGAGTTTCAAGTCCTTAAGGGTCCAGATCTAGTTACAAGTCCTTGTATCTCAACCGTGAAACGACCTTGAACATTTTCCCTTCGGAAGCTGTATTGGTAAAGTTGTTATTTGCGTAGATTCTCTGCACAAAGTTATTTTCATCGAGCAGCCGAATTCCCACCCGTCTAAAATATACGATTCCCAACATAGACGTCCATTCAGACTGTGAGAATCTATATGTGGTTGTTCTTTCTCTCGCTCTCTCCTGGTGTCTCGCTCTTTCCTCTCCTCTCCGTGTCTCACACTCTCACAGTCTGCAGGGGTTTGAGTAGAATCTGGCCAGCACATGGTGTCGGACGTCTGAATCAGGGAATCAGTGAATATCTTGGGATGCAGTGGAATGTCTGGCTGCGGATACGACCGGAGAGCTTACTGTACATGTTAGATGGGTTTTTAATGGAAGTCCAAACATCTCCTGTAGGAAGCTGTTTCCACAGGATCTGGGTTGGCGAGGTTCAGTCGCAGTGGGTCGCAGTTTTATGTTTGCCCCGACGTTCCAAAGCACTTACAACTGCGGTTGCAAATACGCAGGGATGTCATCTTAGCCAACCTGCCTGTGTAAATCAGCTAGTATAGACAGAAGTAATAATAATAATAATGCTTTGCACTGAGGTTAAAAGGCTCCTGGAGAAGAGGTTGCAAATCAGAAACGTTAAAAGATTACAACCTTCATTTAGCTGTAGCTGCTTTCAGATATGAATTGAAGTCCAGATATTTAATACATATTGGAATGTGTGAATTGGTTTGATCCACGGTGTCGTCGATCCTCACCCGAGTTTCTCCCTCTCGTCTCCGCAGGCGCAACGTTCCTCTCCTCAGGCCTCACTCCTGGCACCTGGCGAAGCTGTCGGAGCTGCCCCTCCCTCCCCCTCCCCCGGCTCCTCCACCTCCTCCACCTCCTCCACCTCCTCCTCCGACCTGCCTCCCCCCCGCCGACTCCCCTCCTCTCCCTCCGCCGCCGCCTCCGTCTGCCATGCAGCTCCACCCCGGCCCCTACACATTACCCTGGCACACAACTGACAACAGGTAAAAACCACATCTCTCAGATTGATAAACATGTGATTATTATGAAATGACTTACTTGATAACCTATATTACTTCTTCACTAATCTAGAGACTTGTTATTGGGGCTTTGAAATCAGCCAATGGGCTTCAGCCAGTGTTAAGCTTTAACCAGACAGGGAGTGAGTCATGTTGTGGTGAGGTCGGCTGTAACCGGCTGCCGGGGATTTTTGGTTCCTTAAAGTCAACAATCGCCAGGAAGCAGGTGACATCACCGTGTTCTTGTGTCAACTCTGCCCACGCAGGAAGCTTATTGGTCTATTTCTGGATTCTATATCCACATTCCAAAGTGAGTCAGATCGCCCCTGGTGACCTGACCTTCGTCCGTCCGTCCGTCTGTCTCTGGTCGGGGTTTTTCGGCTGCAGCGGTGAAATCGGTGTGTTCGATTTGACCGTGGTGGAACTGGAGACGCGTGACGTAGACGAAGGGGCCAGTCGTTGATTTGCTGTAATCACTTTATCAATAAAAGCTTTAAAAATGTGCAAAACAACTGCATCTAAACCTCCGAAAGGGTCGAATGATTGGAATGAATGGTTAAAATGTCTAGTTAGAGGACTTAACATCAGTTTTATCCCAAATACGTGGACTCCAGATGCATAAAGGTCTAAGTCGGCCAGATGATACTTTACGACTCAACCGTTCAGGGTAAAGTTTGATTGCTTTGACAAATGGTTCTGGCGACTTCCTGCTACTACTGAACTGATTTCCTTGGTGGAGGTTCTGGAGAATAACCCCTTCAACTCTGTGGAGCGGATTTAATTGAGGGTCTTTAACATTGTGAGATTGTATCAACGTTTTGGGGAATTTCTCAAGAAATTACACAGAAATCTTGATGAGAACATTCAGGCCTTGTTTTAGGGGTCTGATATCTGAGTGTGTACAATTTGGTTTGATTAATTGTTCAACAGTTTGGTTTGTAGAACGTGGGAAATAGTTTTTAAAAAAACACACACACCACAAGTTGTTTAAGTCCAAGACGACGTCCTAATATCAAATATTTACATATTTATCACCTGGAAATGTAAATATGTAACATTTCCAGGTGATATCTGACATTTTCTGCTTGAATGACTAATCCATCCAGTTCTTAATGTGACAATGTGTGTATTTATATTATTGTGATGCAGTCGGGACAAAGGCCTGGATTGTCCAGTCAGGCTGAGGTGGAGTATGATCTCACTGAGCGGAGCTGTAATCCTTCAGAGGGAAAGAGGAAGTCGCCGCTGTGTGTGTGTGTGTGTGTGTGTGTGTGTGTGTGTGTGTGTGTGTGTGTGTGTGTGTGTGTGTGTGTGTGTGTGTGTGTGTGTGTGTGTGTGTGTGTGTGTGTGTGTGTGTGTGTGTGTGTTGACTCACAATGCAAATAGACGTTATCCCTTTGTCAGCTTCGTAGTGCGTCAGCTGCTCAAACTGTTCTGCTCCCGATAACAATCAGTGATATAAGGCACCACTATTAGATTTAATAGTCCCACATGGATTACATAGCAGTGTGTGTGTGTTTGTGTTTGTGTGTGTGGGTCTCTTATTCCCACAGTTTCCCCTGCCTGATCTCAGCATAAACACACACGCACACACACCCACACACACACCATCTGATGAGGAGGCAGCTCCCCGGCATAACTTTGGACAATGGCATGTGACTCTGAGAACATGTGGACAAAGAGAGGAAGACATTCAATAAACTGTGTTTGTGTGAAGGGACGTTTTGTTCCGTCTGCATCTGCGTGTGTGTGTTAATTTCAACACTAAACAAGAGTGTGTGTTTTTGTGTAAACATCCAAACGGGTTATGAGAGTGTTAAAGTGTGTACTTGTGGATTAATCCCGGTCTGTGTGAACACGCTGGTTTACCCGCGTCCACCTCCTCGCGTGTTTCACGTCGCCGTCTGATTGGGCGGGAGTGGACTGTATCACTTCCTGTCCAGCTCCCGTCTCATTTCCCGTCTCCCTCCCGCTGTCACTCAGGTCAAATCTATACAGCAGCCGGCGCTTTCTCATTCACGGCTCACTTCCTCCAGAGGAGTTTCTCATGCAGATAAAAACACTTCTCTTCCCAGTGGAGCTCCTTTGTGTTTAAACGAGGATCAGTCGAGTCTTTAAGACCATTTGAAATCAGTGCTATAGACTCACAGTGATATTTAGATGGGTTTTCCTGCCACTCTGTCATTTCCATTAATTTCTGTACAGTAAGAAAAGTTGAGTGTGTCATCACAGGGAACGAGTATTTTGGGAATGATTTATTCCCATTTAGATGATTTTCTTTATTAATCCATTCATATTAGCACCAGGAGATATCAGGCACTCTAATGGTTTTCATCAAGATCCTTGAATTATTCTATGGGAAAGTAAAACTAAATCCTGGATACGCACCAAATATTTAATGGATTCTTTCTTGGTTCAAGTCCCGTCCTCCAGGTCGCATCCCACCAACGTGCATGTGTAAAAGCATTGGTTTGAGTCTGAGGGGATTCATTGGATTTTACAGTATTTATAAACTCTAATGGTAAGAGCATGAACCTACCGCGACCACTGAAACCTTTACCCCCCCCCCCCAGCTGTCAGATCCCTTCATGGATTGTAAACCATAAATGCCACAGAAATAGCCCGGAGATAAGTCTGTTTCCCATACTGCTCTGAGATCAGAGCTTCAGACGCTCCTCAGCTTTCTCTCCTTGGCAACTTTCCCTCTTGTTTGAATAAGACAGCAGAGAAATAATAAAGGGTGAAATGTCTGCATATTTTCATTCAGCCCTTTTATGAGTTGGACTCGAACCAAGCACCAGAACAGAAGGTGACCCAACATCAGCCAGTTTGTGTAAATGTATTTTTATATCCCCTTTCTCTCAAGTTTAACTTTTTACTGCCAGTTCTTTTTCTTTTGTGGTTCTCCAAGAAGTTTGCATTGTTGGGAAATTCTCTTCTTCTTCTCTCGTTTCTCTTTTGTGTGTAATTCTTGGACGTTTTATTGTTAGAAAGTTGGAGGAAGAAGCGAACAGAAATAGGAAGATTGGAGGTCGGAGTCCAGCAGAGGTCAGCGCTCAGATTCATGGGCCTGTTGAGCAATCACAACATTTGATATATGGGACATTTATTACATGTCTGTCCATCCGAAGAAGAGGGAGGAAGCAGCCATCTTCTGTTGCTCTTATCCTTCATTCTTCCCCCCTTAAATAGTTTTCCCTGATCCGAGTCAAGGTCAAAGTTGTCGTAGACAGTGACGCACAGATTGTAAAGACTTATGGGCATTGGTTATAAAGATTAAACTCACTCGACTTCACTTGAGAATCACTGTAGTTCCTGTTACTTGTTATTAGTGAGAAAACACACAAGCGGGCTCGTCTGTAAACATCCACGTCACTTTCAATCAGTGGCCTTCGACTCTCGGGCAGTTTTGTAATAAATCCACGTTTGACGTAAAGGAGCCGGGACGGGACGAATCCGAAAGAGGCAGGAGAACGAGGACGAGAGGAATCAAGGGATGACTTAGAGAGTTCCACTCCGGGCAGTGGGAGTTGATGAGGAGGAAATCCCTGTGCGCCTAAAGAGGCGTCCTCCGAGGGTCTTTAAAAACACATGGGGCTGCCGTGGATCTTCAGCTTACGACTGATAGGAAACAGATTCACTCGGCGGTGCAGTTCAAACACTTTGTTCCAGGAGAATAAACTGTGTGTGTCTTGGGGGAGAGGCGCAGCTTGTGCATCTGAAAATTAAAGATGACTTATTGTATGTAGTTTATTAAAGAGTTGGCCATTATGTCAATCGAGGAGTAACATTATACTGATTAGAAGGAAACCGCATGAATTTCTCCGAGGGGGCATTCGAAGTTTCTTTGTGTTCGATGAAACAGGATATTTTCTTTGTTACGTTCTTTCTACTCTGTTGTTCTTTTCCCAATAATTAATATACAATACAAATTATATAATAACATAACTGCTCATTCCAAGTTCCCAGAGATGGAGGTGAAGTCATTTTTTCGTTGATGTCTGATCTTGAAAAGCTTGACGTTGATCTTCTGCGTCTCCTCTCTCTGCAGTGACTTGTCCATGCAGTGGGGTCAGCTGTCCAGACCTTACTCCTCCACCGACAGAAGCAGTTCCCTGGGCTCCATGGAGAGCCTGGACACGCCGACGCCCACCGCACAGCCGTACTCCGACTCCCACAACTCCCCCGTGGACCCGACCCTCTTCAACAACAAGAGAGACTCTGCCTACAGCTCCTTCTCTGCCAGCTCGAACACATCCGACTACGCAGCTGTGCCGCTGAAGCCCGGCGAAACCTGCTCCATGGATAACCTCCTCCAGAGCCTGGGGCCAGCGTGTGGAGACTACCCTGCTGGTGATGCCTCAACCCTGGGGAGGTCGTCCACCGAGGCCCCGGACGAGGCACAGCTGGTTGCACACAAATCCAGGTCACTCACCAGGCCGAGACGGAGGCCTGTGGAGGTGAGGGCGAGGCCTTCATCCTGCTGTTATGAGGTGGAGAGGAGGGGAGGGAACTTTGAGACTGTGAGAAATGGAGAAGGAGGCGCCGAGGAGAGGAAGACGAGTCCTCCTCAGCCTCCAACCAGGAAGGACAGTTTCAGAGCAACAAGGAGTCACAGTAATGCTGCCAACAAGCGCTGTGCCTCTGCTCCCATTGAAGCGTCCAGTCTGACCTCTTACTTTGAGGAAAACCAGTCATCCCTGAATGTTGAGTCAGGGATTCACAACGGCTTCGTCTCGGCCCCAGAAGAAAGTGACAAAACTGGACATTTCAGAGAGGAAAGCTCAGACTCGCACTACACGCAGAGACAGACTAGAGACGTGACACACACCAGATGTGACACTAGTGCTAACAAAGACTATAGTTTAGACGCCACCTCAGATCACCTTTCTGACCAGGTGACGACCTCCCCGGTCCCCGTCCCCGTCCCCTCGTCTCCTCCTGGCTCCTCACCTGCGCAATCCTCCACGGAGGTTGAAGAGCAGTCGGACACCAAGCTCTCCCCTACGGGGCTACACCGGCACAGCGCCCCAGAGAAGCTCCTCGCCACACAACTCCAGTTGCTGCAGTTTAACAGTGACGGCTCGTCATCGGAGCCCTACAGTCCGTCACACCCTCCTGATCAGCTCCTGTGTAGCAGCCAGTGGTCCCAGTCCTCCCACCAACCTGCAAGGGAGGAGCAGGACGCCGCTCATGACCCCCTCCACGCCCCGTCAACCAAATGGGACGGCAGCCGCTGTTCCACCCCAGGATCTGTGTTCTTGGAAGGGGATGGTGATGTGTCGTGTGACAGACTCGATGGGATGTGTGTAAATGGCGGGCCCCCCTCCTCAGATCAGCATCATCACCCCTGGGGCCGCTCGGTGAGCGTACCAGTGGACCCCAGTGGAACCCAGGGAAAACTGAGCTCTGACCATATACTTGAAAGTGACTTTGAGCCTCTCAGTGCTGCTGCCAGTATGGACACTTTACTGGAGGAGCAGAGAGCGGTGGACAGAGGAATAAGTGAAGGAAAGAAGGAGGAGAACATAGAAGGAGAGGCAACGATGAAGAAGCTAACCCCGTCGAGGAACCATCGACGGAACCGCCGTCGCAACGAGCGATTTGCTACCAACCTCCGCAACGAGATCCAGAGGAAAAAGGCCTCGCTGCAGAGGAGCCGTGGCCCGGGGGGGTTGCTCTGTAGTGGGGAGACTGTCCCGGAGGAGGAGGGTCCTGACCTCCATGACGAACAGGAAGAGAGGAGCTCCAAAGTTGCATTTGCTTCACCTGTGATGCACGAAGACATCAGGACAACAGCAGCAGCTGAGAAACCAAACACTTCAAATGAATCAACCCATGACGCCTTGAAAACTCAGCCTCCATCAACAACCTGCACTCAGAGCAACAACACGTCCAGGTCTGTGCAGGTTCTGGACCCAGTCCTGCCCAGTTTTGGTGTCGGCATTCGAGTTGTGGAAGAACCAGCTCCTGCCGGGAAAGCCCGCCGCTGGCGTTGGACCCCTGAGCATAAACTCCAACCAGAACCAGAACTAGAGCAGGACCGACGGTGTAGGGTCCCGGATGAGAGGGTATTAGGGGTCACAGGATCACGACATGGGGTTTGTACCTATACTTCCTCCTCCTCCTCCTCCACCTCCTCCCATAGCCGCACCTCTTCATGTTCTCGGATGGAGGAGACCGATATCCTTCCATTTGCAGATAGAATGAAGTTTTTCGAGGAGACGAGCAAGAGCATATCTGGGTCGAATGTTCCAAGCCTGTCGAGTCGTCGGCAGAAGAAACCCACGAACTACCCTGAGCACCAGGGAGGGGAGCTCAGTCTGCACCCAACCCAGAGGAGATACTCCTACCAGGGGGCACTTCCACAGGAAAGCTCCCTGCTTTCAAACACTATGGAGAGCAGGAGGCAGTCGGTGAGCACCAGCAGGGAGAGGCAGAGAGAGAAGGAGATGGACCAGGCGAGGGAGAGGGAGGAGAGGGCAAGGGAACGAGAGAGGGAGGAGAGGGCAAGGGAACGAGAGAGGGAGGAGAGGTTGAGAGAAAGGGAGCGGCAGCAGGAGAAGGAAAGACAAGAGAGGGAGCTGGAAATGGAGAGAGCGCGGCTGAGGGGGATGCAGCGGGAGAGGGATCGAGACGAGAGGATGAGACAGTGGGAAAGGGAAAGAGAGAGGGAGCTAGAGCTGGAGAGAGAGAAAGAGATGGAGAGACTCCAGAAAGAAAGAGAGGAAGAGCTCCAGAGAGAAAGAGAGGAAGAGCTCCAGAGAGAAAGAGAGAGGGAGGAAGTTGCTCAGCTCAGCTCGCGTCAGGAGTTTCGTGGCAAAGAAAATCACCAAGACTTCCAACACAACTTCCAGCTCCAGCCTCGTGCGTTCTCCCAGAGCCAGAATCCAGCCCCGCGATCGGCCTTTCATCCCGTCTGCACCCCCCCACAGTCCTTTGAGAACCAGCAGCCTCTGCAGCAGGGACACACGTCAAGGAGCTACACACCTACAGAGGTAAGACCAATGCATCACTACACTCAGCACGAGGCTGTTAGTTAGGAACTGGATTTATTGGTAAAAACACGGTGAAGTTGGTGCTATTAAAAACCTGCCACATTTATTCCTACTTGGCAAACATACACTTCCTTTCAGTTATTTAATACATTCTTAGATTTCTAACTCCAGCACTAAAGTCAGGCCTGCTCAGCTCAGTCGCTGCACCTCTCACAGTGGAAGATAAACTTTGCAGCTCTGTGAAATGAAACTGTGGCTGTGGAGGCAGAAACGACCTCTGGAGAGAGGAGGAGGAGGAGGAGGAGGAAGGAGGAGCCGAACTGGGATGCTGGAGCCGAGCGGCGTCTCGGTCCAAGTCTTCTGTGGTTGGACGGTTGGTTTGTAGTGGAACCTCACGTCCTGCATGTGGTTCAAGTCTGAAATTCCCGATGAAAACTCAGCGGATCATTGAAATAGTTTCAGGGAACTTCGGGGGGGGGAATTGGGCAACAGCGGCGCACACTTGTGTAAGCGATAATAGCAGCGTTGGGTTTCATCTCTGCCACAAATTGATTCAAAAGGCTCCGCGGGGGGGGGGGGTGGGGGTGGGGGGTGGGGTGGTGGGGGGGGGGGGGGGGGGGGGGGGGGGCAGCCTCTGGTCTGAACTCCTGTGAACTTCCACCGATCAGTGAGCTGATGGTTTAACGCTGAGCGAAGCCAAGCTGACATTTGTCTTGGACTAAGTCTGTCTTCAGATCAGCAGATATTTCATCCAAGCTGACACCGTGTTGCTGTTTTCTCTGTGTCAAAGCCTCGGGGGGGGGGGGGGGGGGACCTCAAAGCTCAGCTTCCTCCACATAGAGCTGCGTTTCAAATGAAGGGTTGTAAAGTTGATGCCGCCGCGATAACCTCCGAGCGTGGAATTTCTTTTTGGTATCTGCCGCTGTAACAAGAACAGATGTGCTGGATGGACGACAAGGCTGAGATAAGACAGAGACACACACACACACCAGGGAAACACACACACACACACACACACACACACACACACACACACACACACACACACACACACACACAGGTCAAGGTGCAGAACTAAAATGTCTGAGTTCAGCACCATCTCGAGGACAAAGGTTCGGCAGGATTAGAACCACAATGGAGGCAGATGCCAATCGGGAGTAAAGAAATTCTAAAACAATGATTCCTTAGATGTCGTTATGAACTCTTGTGACAAATAAATGTAATTGAGGCTTGATATGCTGCAGTTTATACATAAAGTAACTATAAATAAAAAGAAAACACAAATACAAACAAATATATTTAATACTTATCGACAGACGATACATTTTTGGTGAAATTCGAAGCATTTAAGCTTCTCAAAGAAAAAGCAAAGGTTGAACTACAGAAGGATAAAGACTTCCAGGAAATGCCCAAAAAATTATAATGGAGCGCTGGACTCTAAATCCAGCCTCATCCCCACTGACCGCAGGCCGGAGGAACACACCCACTTCCCTCTGCTGACCAGCACTTTGCTGCAGATTGAAGCCTTCCCTCATTTCTTTGGTGTTAATAAGCTGCTTTAAATCTCCTCCACAGACGCATCCTGCCCGAAAACAGGACACGACCACGCTCAACAGGAAGTACAGCCTGACCGAGAGGTGAGACGCTTCCTCCGACAGACACACGTTCATGTCAGGGGTCGTTTCTTTGACTTTCCAAAAGTCCGAGGTTAAGTCAGACCTGACGTGGCAACGCACACTTTCTCCATCTCTATCTGATTGTGTCTAAGTGAGTCTCCGGGGACGTTAGGTGGGGTCGGCCCATTGTGCACCGCCGGCCAGGAAACCCCACTCAGTCGCGCTCGGCTGGGACTCGACTGTAATGAGCTCTAAGTGTGCAGAGCAATCATCCGTGCTTCAGAATGTGACCATGATAATATGGGGTGGGATGAGGATTCCTGTATGTAGCATGAAGGGGGGGGGGGGGGGGGAAGAGAAACACACTAAAATTTCAATTTCACTTTCTGTGTCCCATAAAATCCCACCACACATTCATCAAGAGCCTATGTAGGCGGGGTCTAAAACTGTTGAATGATTCCTTTAATGCTATATGAAAATGCTCTTTTATTCTGTATTTGCTTGTATATATATATTTGTCTCTGTGCTTCCTCCACCTCACAGGGACTACCCCGGCTGGAGGCGAGAGTCCAGACCCCCGGAGAGCGTCCCTCAGCCCCAGCACCACCACGGTCGATGTGGCCCCAGAGACGTGGACAGCAGCAACGGATGTTCATTCCCTCCCCCGCCGGCTCCCCTCGGGCTGCGAGGACGAGCCATGTCCGAGAACGACCTCCGCTTTGACAGCAATCACCGCTGGTCGCCGTCGAGTTGTGTGGCGACCAGTCAGACGCTGAGCGAGGTGGAGGAAGGAGCGGGGGGAGAAGCAGCGAGCACAGTCAGGCAGAACAGGAAGAAGACGCCGCCTCCGCCGAGACCGCCGCCGCCGAAGTGGGAGCAGTTCCACCGGAGGCGTGCATCTCACCACAGCCTCTTCTCCTCCACCGCTCCTCACTCCATCCCTCCCTCCATCAACACAGCAGAGGGACACTATGCGTCTCCCTCCTCCTCGTACCTCCCTCCTCCGGAGACGTCCAGGCAGAGGTCCTACAGTCTCCCCCCCGAGAGGAAGGAGGTGACGGAGGTCTGTCCCCGCTGCAACTGCAACCAAACGCAAACCCAGGAACACACCTTTCCCCACGCCCCGTCCAATCAGCATCGGGCTCAGTTTCAGGACCGGTCCTTCACCATCACTCCGCCCAGTCCCATGTTCTCCAGACGGGCGTTCAGGCCGGTGGCCCCGCCCCAGAGAGAGAGGGAGGGACACCTGCAGAGCTCGTACGGGGAGGAGGTGGAGGAGGAGGAGGAGGAAGAGGAGGAGGAAGTCGTATCGTCTTTACCTTCACCACCGACAGACACAAGCAGGTGAGATGGGAGGAAAATTCATTTATTACAATTAATCTGGCAAGTCTGTTTCATTTACTTTAAAGTTTTATTATTTAACATATTTGGTTCCTCTGTGTCTCTGCAGGTCGTCTGAGGTTCACGACCACGAGAGGACGACAGCGAAACAGCAGCACAACGTGAGACCAGGAGCCGAGTGGGAGCGACCCCCTTCTCCCAGAGTTCACAGTGAATCCGCTCGTCCTCCTGGTGTAGAAAACGGAGTTTCTCCTCCTGAATCCTACTTTTCCATCGACTACGAGCGGCAGCAGCAGCTCCGTGTGAACAGAGGCTTCCAGGCTGAGGAGCAGCCGAAGATCCCAGAGCCAGGAACCGAGTCAGAGACGACCCTCAGCCCGAGTCCTGCGCACAGCCTGGAGGCCGACCTGGACGTCCCCATGGAAACGGACATCGATGACTTCCAGGAGGAGGAGCTTCCAGGAGAGTTGGAACCAATCACCAGCGAGCTCCCGTGCTTCGCGCTGCCAGTGACGGTCCTGGAGACGGACATCGACACGTTTCCGGATTCTGAGGCCTCGCCGTCGGGCAGGACGAGGGTGGAGAGCAGCTCCGTGGAGGAGGAGCTGGAGACCAGTGAGGGCAGCAGAGAGAGGCTGAGCCTGGAGGAGCTGTTCCCCCAAAACAGTGAGGGCGAGTCGGGCACGGAGAGCTGGAGGGGAGCCTACCAGAGCCCGGAGCACAACACCGACAGCTTGGACAGGTAAAGAGAGGAGGAGGCAGCCGAGGGTTTCACTCTTGTTTATGTTCTCTTATAATCAGCGTGTTTCACGAAGCTGTGTCTGTTTCCTCACTTTGCATCTCGAGTTTCATCTGCGTGAATAAAGTGAACTCTCCTCTCTCTCTCCCTCAGGCGCTCCGGGGCGAGCTCCAGCTGTTCGTCCTATTACAGCACGTCGGCCGCCAAAGCTCAGCTCCTGTCGCAGATGAAGGACTTCACCGACCACAGGGACAGAGACGAGGACGACGAGCTGACGTACAAGGTAGCGCGGGCATCGCTGCCGACACGATGAAGATGTGGTCGTTGACAGACGCGCTGCCTGCTTGTTTCATTGTGTGGTGTCATAACAGCTCTCTTCTCTGTGTGTGGAGCAGAAGCAGCTGATGGAGAGTCTGCGTAAGAAGCTGGGGGTGCTGAGAGAAGCTCAGAGGGGTCTGCAGGACGACATCAGGGCCAACACTCAGCTGGGAGACGAGGTGGGGGGGCGCCTCCTTCACTTGGTTATTCACACTCATCTTCAGCCTCCTCCTGGACCTCGCTCACCTCCGGCTCTCGTCTCTGTCCTCAGGTGGAGAACATGGTGGTGTCGGTGTGTAAGCCCAACGAGGTGGACAAGTTCCGCATGTTCATCGGCGACCTGGACAAGGTGGTGAGTCTGCTGCTGTCGCTGTCCGGGAGGCTGCTGCGGGTGGAGACCACGCTGGACACGCTGGACCCGGAGACGGAGCAAAACGACCGGGTGAGGAGGAAGGAAGGGAGGCGAGAAGGGGACAGGGGACAGGGGACAGGGGACAGAGGACAGAGGGATTGTGAGGCGGAGGAGGGATGAGCTGTAGTTAAATACATCTTATGAAAGCAGGAGGAAGGAGCCTGTTTACATCAGAAACATGTCAGAGATACACGATAAGACATGTGACTGAATGAAAAAGGGGGATTTAAAGTTAATCATAGAGAGATGAAGATTTGCAGTTGCCAGATGAAATAGGACGGAAATCTTTAAGTATTTAAGTTAAGGTTAAGTTCCACTTTATCTGCTTCATGACATCGGTAACTTAAGGAATTTAAAGTTAAGGATCATTAAAAGCTAAAGAAGAAGAAGAAGAGTCGACAAAGTTTGAACACATCCACTCACTCTCCTCCCTGCCCTCTAGTTCCCTCTGCTGGAGAAGAAGCGTCAGCTCATGCGGCAGCTGTCAGAGGCCCAGGACCTGAAGGACCATGTGGACCGCAGAGAACAGGCCGTGAGCCGGGTGCTGGCCCGCTGCCTGTTGCCCGACCAGCACAGAGACTACAGGTACCTCACAGCACCACAAAACTATTTGTCCTACGTTCATTTGAGTCGATAGAACATCATTTTATTTTGATTTATTGTGTCCAATCTTTGAAATCTGTGTTGATGAGGTATCTGTCTCTGTGTTTCTCTCCGTAGTCACTTTGTGAAGATGAAGGCTGCTCTGCTGGTGGAGCAGAGGCAGCTGGAGGATAAGATCCGGCTGGGAGAGGAGCAGCTGAGGGGGCTGAGGGAGAGTCTGGGACTGGGACTGGGACTGGGACTCGGGATGGGACTGGGAATGTCGATGGGATACGGACATTACTGAAGAAAGAAGGATCTGAAGATGCTTAACTCCGAATCGGTTTGAAGACGATGGAGGAAAGAGCTCGAGACAGAGTCGAGTTTATGATCAAAACAACGTTCAGTTTAAATGTGTTCATTTGGTTTATCGCTGAGATCTGAGATGAGAAGATTGATCTCATATCTCTCTGTTCGATTTGAAGCTACAGCTAATTAGCTTAGCATAAGGCATGGAAACCATATGCTAGCCTGGCTCAGTCCAACCCAAGGACTGGATTTGAAGATGGACGAGAGGACGGCTGCCGACATCGAACAACAGAAACACACCACAGCTCGTCTCTGTGATCTGAGATCAGAGGAGGTCGACACCACGTGAAGAACCTTGTTTTCCTCTCGTTCGGAGACTGGAACCGTTTCATCCTGAGGTTCTCTGAGCCTGAAGCACGTACTGTAACACTCCTCCACTCTCAACCGATCACACTACGTTGCCAAAGACATTTCCACTTGGTGCTGCTTATTGTTTCTTTCTTTTCTTGTGTATTTAAGTCTCAGAGAAACTTGGTGCTTCGTGCTAAGAAACGACAAAACTCTGGAAAATGTCCGGACTCCCTTTTCCCGAACATTTTCCAGATTCATGTCTGAAATCGTTAACGACACTAAAGTCCCGATGGTGACGTCCAGTTTGCAGCTTCATTAACCGTCACTGGGACGTTAGCTAAACGTAGAAACACGTAAACCGTATAATCCGGCATCGCATCACTTCGCATTCTTCGTAACGTCCGCGGCTGTAACTTGTTTCACTTTGTGGAGTTTGAGACTCCACCGACTGTTGTTCTGTACAGAAGACACTTGTGTTTATATTGTATACCGTGTGTATATAATGATTTGATTTGTTTTTTATGACTGGAATTGTTTGTAAAAGAAATGAGAAGATCGGAGAGTAAAGGAAGTTTCCTGTGTTTAGATCAGATTGAATCCTGAGGTTGCAGTTTTTCTTTTGTTTGATTTCTTTGCCGAGTTAGAAAAGAGGGTTGATCTCATTCTCACGTCTGTTCAGTAAATACACAGCTTCATCCAGCTGCCAGTTAGCCTAGCTTAGCATAAAGAGTGGAAACCAGGGGAAACAGCTAGCGTGGCTCAGTGTAAAGGACAGAATCTGAAGACCACCTCCTCCAAAGCTAAACAATTAAAGTTTTGATGTTTTTAAGTTTTCAAAGTTTAAATTCAAAATGTTCAAAACCCTCAAAGTCAGAATTTCACCACAGACGCAGTTTCCCCTCGTGGTCGTTGTGATGTGTGTTGCCCCCCCCCCCCCCCCCCGATCCTGAACCTTTTCTCTTTGCTCTGAATAAATCAGCTCTGAAAACACACACAGACAAAAAAACACCTTCATCAGCGTCACTGGTTAAATGTTGTGTTCAGAAGTTTAACTCTTGTTTATTCCCTCGGTTTCTTCCTGCTGTTCTCAAACCAAACAAAGACGCAGATTCCCCACCTCCTTCATTTCTCTTGTTTTGTACATATCACGTGTTCCTGTATCGTAACAGCAGCTGTTTTATAAACCGACTGGAAAACGAGCGGGAAAAAGACGTCACTTTTTTTTTTTTTGTAACTGCAAAAAGAAGAAAAAAAAAGTACCATAAATAATAATAATAGTATTTTATCTTCCTGTCTCCTGTGGTGATTTGTGGTGATTTGTGGTGAACGGGGGGGGAGGGGGTGTGGTGGGACGGCTGAGTAAATAGGTCCGGGGGCTAAATGGAGGCTGACGGATGATGGTGGAGGCCTGAGAGTCGTTCAGCAGCTCGACGGGAGCTGGAGGTTTGTGGTGGAGGAGCTCATTTAAAGGGAGTTGATGCCTCCGTCGTTAATACTGATGATGGAGTGTGTGTGTGGAGCGTAGAGTGGGGGGGGGCTTTAAAACATACTGATGGTGTCGTGGTGATGGGAACGAGCCACAGGAGGCCGGAGACGTCTGAGGCCTCGGAGCAATAATTAGAAAATATAAAACAACAGTGGATTGATGTTCGTCCAGGGTTAGGGTTAGAACAGTGGGACGTCCACTAACCAGAGAGTCAGTGGTTCGATCCCCAGCTCCTCCAGTTCTCAAACCAAAGTGTAATAGGCCCTGAAGCCCAAACTTTTACAATGTCTGCAATTTGAAATAATAAAAATTCATTGTGAGTTTAATGACAGGAGAAAATAATTCAAAATTACAGAACAGAGGAGCTGGCAAAAGAAAGATGGAGGAGAAGAGACGGGGGTGTACATGATGGAGGGATGAGATGGAAAGAGAGTTTCTTTAAAGGAGGGGAAAGGAAGTGAAGAGAAACAGAACCAGTCAACACCATGGGAGGCAGGATGGAGGGATGTTTATGTTGCAGAGAGGAGGAGAAGAGGAGGAGGAGAAGAAGATTCATCCTTTCATTCCTCCATCCTCCATTCAGCCTGATGAGTGGGCCTCATTCACTTCCACTTGTGGCCACAGGGTGTCGACATTTAGCTGTTTTCATACCACAACACACAATGATGCAACATGTTTGGCTTCAAGACAATAAAGTAAAATAAGCAGAACACAAACAGGAAGATTTAAATGTAATAATTATGAATAAATAACACAGTTGAGTTATAAATAACAACACAATGATTAATAAAATCAATTATTTAACATTAATACACAACATCAAGTAATAAATAACATGAATAATAACACCTTCCATTAATAACTAATATCTATTAATAAATATAATTAATAAACATAATAAATAACATTGACTCTGCAGTCAACGGACAGAACGCTGATAACAGATTCATCGAACTGCTCCACTGACCCAGTTGACGAAGCGACAGCTCTGGGTTCGACTTGTTTTCCTGGTCTGCAGACGCGCTCGTCAAGTCAGCTGAGATCGGGCAGCTAAACCGGAAATGGAGCGACTGGGGCTTTCAAACTAAAACGACACGATTTGCTGTATACACGAGATAAATGGAGGAAAAAATGTAATCTAATTAAAAACAAAACATCAGTGATTCAATTAAAGACGAGAATTGTTTTTTATGATTCATTTCAAATGGTGAAATCTGTCTTTTAACGCGACTCTGCCTCGAAGCGGAAGTGGCTGCTGACCGTAGCCTGCCGCTAGCTTGACGGTTGCGTCTGCGCGGAGCTGCGGCTGAACTCCAGTGAACATGTCGGACCGTCTCCAGCGCAGGTGACACCGGAGCCCGTCTTCACCCAGCAGGTCCAGACCCACCAGCGAGGCTCGAACCCCCGGCGTGGTCCCGGGCCCGGAGGATGAGGCAGGGGGTCGGAGCTGCTGCTGCCGCCGCGGAGCGATAACTTCCCCCCGGCCACAGTGACACAAGCTGCCCCGGGAGGAGCCGACGGAGCCAATCCGAGTCACAAGACTTCCCCCCCCCCACCCCGGGCGGATCCGTGTCCCCGCGCCGCTCCACAGGTAATGTCCGGCTGTGAAACCCGCGTCCAGCCGCTTCACTAACGAACCAACACGTCCATTGAAGCAGCTTCACGACCGAACGAGCTCCGACGCTGCGTTTGACAGCTCGTCCCAACTAAGTAGCGGCTAGCGGCTAATGCTAAGCTAACGACCCGCGCCGCGGTGTTTCGTTCGTGTCTGGAGTTCTGGGGAGAAGTGAAAACTTCCCCCGGTAACCGGAGACGTTTTTGTCGCGGGGCGGCCACAGATGCACCGGGTTGCCAGGAGCAGCTCCTCCCCCGGGGCGGCTGCCTCACCTCCCCCCCCTCCCCGGATCTCCCTCTCTGAAACCCCGCAAGGAGGTGGATGTGTTTACGCTGTGTTCCGGTCCCGCTCGTGCTCGAGCTGTGTCTCCTCCTGCAGCTCGGGTTGGCCTCAGTAACACCTCGTCTCTTCCTCCATGTTGTAGATGCACTCGGGACCCGGAGCCATGGAGAACCCTGGATACTGCACCGGGAGCCTCGACAGCCTTCATCGCCCCAGTGACGATGACGACGATGAGATGGTGGACATAGCAGGAGCCACGCTGGACTTCTCCAGCACCGAGGACGTGCCTCCTCTCAGCTCAGGTAACAACACCTCCCAGAACTTCTACAGAACTTCTACAGAACTTCTACAGAACTTCTCCAGGTCCCAGGCGTCAGCGGTAACATGTTAACGAGTAGATAAACTTTATTATCGGTCTGAGAAACAACAAACTAGTCGTCTCACCATCTCATCAGCACCACATGATCATAAATGTGAGGACTTTGACAAGATTGTGCAAGAAGCTGAGTTCAGTCTGAAGCAAGAGCCACAGACCTGGAGGAAACAGTCCTCTGTGGGGGGGAAGTGGTCTGTGGCTGGTAGATGGTTGACTGTTTCACTGTGAGATATTCAAAGAGGTGTCAGAGCATTGGTTGTGTATCTTGGATCTAGAAGCAGTTTATTTTTTTATGGCACCATAATGCAGCGTTAAAGAGACATGTGACAGCGTCTTGAGAAGATACGAGATAAATCTGTAATCAGTCGCTGTGAGAGTCACATGCTTCGAGTCAGTCATGGTCACAGGTCTGAGTAATAAGTAACTACGTGCTCTCTCTCTCTCTCTCTCTCTCTCTCTCTCTCTTCCCCCCCCCCCCCTCCCCCCCAGTTTCGCTGTATTTTCATACGACGTCACATCCGAACATAAAAACAGACATTAAAGTGAGTTATGGTCTCAGGAGTGTTTGTGTGTCGCAGCTCTGTGACGTCTTCTCATCGGTGACATTTGTACCCAGTGTTTCTTCCCGGTTACTAATGATGTCATCACGTCATGCCAAAGATGACTCGGCAATAAAAACAACCCGCAGTGCCCAGAGAGGACTTTAATATCTGAATGAGTTATTGTTGGTCAGGTATCTTATGGAGCAGAACTCTAACAGAGACACGTAGTAAATAGAGACCTGCATGTATATCACTGTGTAAACTCCAGAGATAAAAGCCTTTGATCATTTGCATTCTTGGCCTGATAGAAGAGTTTGTCTTTTATCTTTTTGTTTGAAAACCCTGCAGCTCTGCAGCAAAGTAAGTGCTGAGTCACTGGTGCCGATAAAAACCCTGTTAACCTCTGGCACGTGTAGAACGGTCCGTTTGTAGCATTATGTTTATTTGACAGGATTGAAGAAGAGCAGGTACTTCAGGGAACTGAAACTCACAAAGTGCGTAAGAGGGAACAAGAGCAAACGGTAAAATGTACTTTCACACAGGATATAACGGAAACGTGTCCAGAGCATGGAAATATCAAACCAACAAGTTATTCTGAAGTTATTTTGAGGGGTTTTCTTCCCTCGGCTCAACAAGACGATACCTGGACCAGCGTCTTCTCACCGGGACGATCTGGTTTTTGTAAAGATGCAAACGCCTCCTCTTCCGTTTGTGGCCTCCTGACTCTTCCTGAGTATCTCTGCAGACGGGATATCAGGGGATATTTCGACTTTTTTAACTTGGCAGAACTATAAAAACTATATAAAGCAACAAGCATCAATGCTTTATGTTCCCCGGAGAGAAGCATTGTCAGCCGGTGAGATCAGCTGCCCGGTTACTGCTGATGTCATTCTGACCTCACAGCAGCGTCATCTCCTCCTCGCAGAGTTAAAAACTCCGAGATAAGAAGGAGCCGACAGGAAGGAAGTCTGGAGACGAGATTTTCTCCTCGACGTAGCTGCTGGGTTGAGTTCTCACTGTGTCAGCTTTCTCCACAGAGAACAAACGCTGCTTTGTATTCAATCCTTCCACCGTGTGTTTTAAAAAAATTACACAGTGGCTTGTGGAAGAAAAGTCAACCTGGAGAGCGAGACGGCAGCGGTTACTTTTCAAGCAGAAACTCTAGAATCAGCAGAAGTGGAGTTGCAAGGTTTCTGTTTCCGTCAGTGGTGCCTTGCTCCGGGGCCTCGCGCCGATGATAGAAGTGTGTGTCTGGGAAAATGAGGAGGTTTTTCGTTGGAGCGTTGATCGTTAAACATTTGGGACGACAGCAGATTATAATCAACTTGCATTTTATTTCCTGCCTCTTTAGTATTTAAGCTCACACTCCCCCCCCCACCACTCTTGAGGCGAGTGTTGTTCTCTCGCCGCTCATTAGCTCACACTTGACCCTGTTGCCAAGCCGGTCGTCTCAAGAGCTTTTCTTAGCGCAGCCGTAATCGTTTAGCCTCGTGTAACCTGTTGCTCGGGGACTCGTTAGCCTCCAGTGTTTACACAGGAGAGTTGTGTGTGTCTTGGGATTAATATCAACCCACTGTGATCCCTCTGTTAAACACACGTGAGCGATGACGGTGTTCCTGAGCAAGGCAGTCACCCTCTAAATACACAGATGAACTGGAAAAAACTCTTCTTAAAGCTTAACAACAACCACTCGTGCTCCTTTAGTGAGGAGATGGAAATGATCATTTCATTCCTTTCTGTTCTAAAAAGGAAAAACCACCTTTCCCATGAAATCCTTTGCTCTCTAAACAAAGTCCGCTTGTTGCTGCTCGCCCCTGACGTCTGATTCTTATCCCACTGGTTGTTTTTGAGGTGTTGATGTTGCAGCACAGGAACAAGTTACATGAATAGGTACTTTCATTTCCCTCTACGTCCATTTTTATAGAACTAGTAACACAACAGGCCGAGCAAATGGCCGGTTCCAAATGTAGAAGTGTGACTGTCGACTCCACTTGACTCCCCATCATTCAACTGCAGACACAGGGAGAATGGGCCGAAGCCTGGGTATTGAAACAAACAATCATATCTTGTTTCGGCTTCTCGTATCATGGAGAAAATCTGTTTTGAAATAATTGCAAAAGCCTTTAACAACCGGCCCGAGTCCCTCAGGGCTCCGCAAAATCACAAACAGGAGGAGGAATGTGTCTATAGAAGAAACTGGAGCTCGTCCAGCTGTGAGGTGGACAAAAAAACACACCAGGAAGAAAACTGGAAAATATGTCCAGAGAGGGAATTCCCCTCCGAGATGACGGAGCATAAAACGAAGGAAGAGAAACGTGAAGCGAGGAACGCTCTGTTCAAAGTAACGTCTCTAAACTGACGTCCGTTTAATAAGTAACTAGCTCTTTCTTTGTTTTTATGGTTTATGAGGCAATTTTTATTTCTTCTTTTGCTCGCGTTGTTTTTTTTACTTCCAGGAATTTAATATTTGCATTATCCCAACGCCCCAAACAACAGGTTGTAATGATTGACAGGGAATGAGTCACTGTGAGTCGGTGTGTGTGTGTGTGTGTGTTATTTGTACATCACAACCTTTACTCTCAGAGTCGGCTGAAGTCGGACAGCAGAGAGGGGAAGGTGAGGAAAACAGAAAAGAGACAAGTGAACGCTTAGCGCTGAAGGAATCCTCACGGGGAGAGGCTGACAGGTGTGATGGCAAGATGTTGGGTCACGTAAAGGTCGACCAGGGACATTTTTGAAAGCTGCAAATTCCACAGCAGCTGCCAATCGGTCACGGCTTTGCCTCTGTAGTTGTAAAAACTCCCCGTTCATCCAGGGGAGGATTGAAGGGGATTTGCTGAACTCGTCGTCTTCCTTCTTCTTCACGTCCACACAGCTGGGAGCTGACAGCACGACCGCAGAGTCGGAGGTAAACCTCGTATTTTAAGAGTTATGATTCAACTCAGACAGGCACGTGGCAGCGCTGTGGTCATAATCACGGTCACCCAAAGCGCTCGCACACATAAGTTAGCATTAGTGTCAAGGTGAAGATATCAAGTGGAAACATTACCAGCGATGAATCACTGTACAGTTCTTCACACACAGTAGTTCAGGCTGTTCAGTTCCATCAAAACACCAGCGGCTGATTTCCTGAGAAGCGTCCGAGCCAGGTTTCTACGGAAGTCGTCCTCTGTGGTTTTTCCAGCGCAACAGTTGCATCATAGGATATTCAAAGCTTCTTTTCTCCGCCATGTGGAAAACGTTTATCTAGCGTACACCAAACGTTAACAGAATGAACCGCAGGGACGCACATTGTCTTTATTCAATTTCCTCTGACCCAGTAAATATGATTGAGAATCTCCAGCCGTGCAAAAGTCAGGATGAATGTTAACGTCGTCCAGAAAAGCTCGTTTGTGGTCGGCCGGTGTCACGGGGGGTCAGGTGAGTGGCCAACTCCCATGGCAACCAGCGCTCGGGAGTTTAAAGTTCAAACCCTCGCTGGAGACTGTGTGGGTGTGGGTGTGTGGCGGTGTGTGTGTGTGTGGGTGGGTGTGTGTGTGTGTCGGTGTTTTTACGCATGTTTGTGGAAATCCTTCTGCCATAGATAACAATCCGTGTAGGTTTTGGCTCCGTTGTCACATGACAAACGGTGTGTGTCGAGTTTTCTGTAAAGAATCAAGCATGTGTGTGAGAAAATTAAAGATTATCTTCTGTTCTGCCTCTCAGGAATAACACTCACACACACACCCACACACACAGACTCACACAGACTCACACAGACTTGGTGCTGAGCTCAGCGCGACGCCTCTTGCTGGAAACGAGCAGCGTTGCATCGGGGACTCCTCGCTGCCTCTTGCCCTTTTCACTCGAGGAGTTAACCCTGGATCGGTTTGCTCAGTGAAATCGAGCTGGGATTGTTTCTGTTTGGCCGGTTTCAGTTGTCCACGGGGTTTCGTGTGTGTTCACCTCGACTTTACAGCTTCACCAGGTTACTTCTGGCGTCCTGTAACATCTCTAACTGCAAGGCTGCGTTTTATTCTAATCGCTTTGGATTAGTTTTTCTTATCATCTGCCTCCAAACGACCACAGATTGCTTCACTTCCTGTCAGTTAGAGTTCCACCTCCTAGAAAGTAGGATCCCAGTCCAAACCTTTCAGTGTGGGCGGTCACCACTGGGAAAAGACTTTGACTGTGGTTTAACCGTATCTACTCCAACATGTCAGGCTTCTTCATTCAGACGCTCTCAAATATCCAGACTGTTATTAAAGAGCAGGAGGTTAGAGCCCCTTTCACTTCATCTCTCTGGTTCACTTGCTGACGTACGTCTCCATTTACCAGAGCTTTCTGTAAGATCTCGCTCATGTAAGATAATGGGAGACGTCTGAGGTCACGCTCTGACGTCAGAGACGACCGACGATAACAGACGACTCGGCCGGTCTGTTCGTCAGCAGGACTACGCAAAGAAACCACTGAGCGATGGGACAAGAAACAACTCGTTCAATTCTGACGCAGATCTGGACAAACACTTTCTTTAAAGGGCCAGTGTGTAAGATTAAGGTGAAAGGGATCTATTGGCAGAAATATAAAATAATAATTAGTGTGTTTCATCTAAGTTATTGTTTTTTTTACCCTAGAACTGACTCAATTAAAATACTTTATATTTACATCAGGAGCGGGTCCTCTCTACGGAGGCCGCCATGTTTTTTTTACAGAAGCTCAGACTGGACAAACTAAACCTTTTTGAGTTTTCTATGACAACTGAAGCTGCCACAGGTTCTAGTTCATGTTCAGAGGGAGAGGGTGAGGTGAGGGGTGTTCACCTGCAACCTGCAACTTCACCACTAGATGTCACTAAATCTTACACACTGAACCTTTAACACGGCAGGATTTTCTTTTACATTTTCACCGTTTTCTCTGAGAATATTTCATGTGTCTTGATCTTGAAAAATATCAAACAGGTTTAGGGGACTGATAGTTATGAGTGTGTGTCAAATAAAAATCTGGATCTACTGAATTTGAATGTGGTTTCCTCAGTGGACTACTGGGCCTCGGATGAGAGCTTTGCTGTATTTGATATTTAAAAGTTTTTTATTCCCAGAATGAAGTGAATAGAAAGAAAGCTGCCTCTGAACCTGACCCTGTTACGAAACCCTGTTTATCACCGTCTCTCCTTAACGACTGTAGAGATCCCGTGGGATTTAAGAGGTCAAAGACACGATAAACATGTGACCCAATTTTTTACGCAGCAAGCCGCCACAGCCAATCAGGGAAAAGCTCACACACACACACGCTCAGCCTATTGAAAACAGTTCCCACCAGCTCAGCAAGTCAGCATTCACTTCCCGGACAGCTCAGCCAATCATTAGTCATTATCAGAGCCTGGTGGCCACTGAGGGGGAGCTCAGCTGGAGTCCACTTCCTTAAGGAGTTCAGAGGAGGCAAGGGATTCCTGGTTTGAGTTGTTGTCACTGACGCTGGACACTGAGTGTGGCTCCAGGAGGGAGAGATGGTGTGGGAGTTCTGGACCAAGCAGCTGGACGAGGAGGAGCTGGTGGAAAGGGGTGAGTTTAGTTGAGAGAAGCAGTTCGTTCTAAAGGGGCTCAGGAGAGAAGCAGTTTCCATGTGTTGTCACACTGACGGCACAGGTTATACTTGATGAACAAGATAATTGTCATTCCTCAACACCTCTACTGCAGCTACCTGTGTGTCTGTCTGATTTCACGTTGGGTTTTAAATTGTGTTAAGTTTTATAGCCGAATGTGCTTTGTTGTGTTTTGTAACTTTAACACAGTGGAGTTTAATCATTAAAGCCATTTACGACTCATCAGGCAGTGAGTCATGTGGTTAATGTTTCTGTGCGGCAGCTTGCATGAGGGAAACAGACTGTGTGTGTGTGTGTGTGTGTGTCTGTGTGTGTGTGTGTGTGTGTACAGCTGTTTTAGTCGCTGTATTTGACACACAGGTCAACAGCATCAGATTCCTGATGAATACCAAACACTCTTATCTCTGTGTGTGTGTCTGTGTCGGTGTATTTCCCCTTTCATGCATGTTGGGGGTCACAGACGCTGTTGTGTCCTCGGAGCTGAGGTCAGACCCACAACCCTGCACTCTGGTTATCTTTTTGTTGTCAATGCCTTTTGTTCCAGTTTTCCATTTATTTTTAACTCTTCAGTCTGCATCACAAAAGTAGTTTAGTTTATTTATTTAAATGTCCGTGACTTTGCAACCTCAAACCTTTTTGAAAATGAGATAAGATAGACAAATCCCTGCTTCTTTGTTTTGGCTGTCATGGACAAGTTAAAGGGAAAATCCATCCCAAAGAGGTAACGGGGGGGCGGGGAGGTTGAAGGTTCAGTCCACTCCGGGAATAAAACCTTTTAAACATCAAGTACTGCAAAGCTCTTGTTCTGATGAGGAGCGAGAAGACATGAATGGAGTGAGACAAGTAAAGGACACATTTCTCTCCCTCTCGCTCTCTCTTGCCCAATCGGTGTTCGATGTCATGTTTCCTCGAATACTCTCCCGTTCCCTCTTCTTGATAAGACTTTATTTGTGTTCATCGACATGTTTCATCACCGACAGCTCCTAGACGCCGAGGTGTTGCGTAACCTGCGTTTTGTAACTTCAAGAGCCTGTGAGCAAGGCACTTAAACCCTCAACTGCTCCAGTGGAGGTTGTAATGGGAGGATTCTGGGTATTCATTTTTCCATTCATATGTTTTTGTAGTTCATTTATGAGGAATAGTACTTTTACTTACTCTAATATACATTTTACGAACTCTACTATGAATATATGATATTGTTTAGTGTATGAAAGTATAAACTCCAACTCTTAACCTTTCCTGCCTTCTACTAATTTAGAGAAATAACTAGAAAGAGTGAAAATCTACTTTGTGCTTGTCTATGATCACACAGAGAATAAGTAAAATGTACAGTTGATGTTGTAGATTGTTTATATTGAGCTTTATTTGTACCATTGCTGTTTCAGCCAATATATCATTCTCACATATGAGAAGTCCAACATCTTGGTTTACATCTCTGTCAGTTTCTGTTATTTCTTCCATTAGTGCTCACATGAAAACGCGTTGTTTCTTCAGCTCAGACGATTGTTTCCAAACGTCTCAGATCTGTTGTCCGTCCTCGCTTCCTGTTTCTGTCCACGCTGGGTTCTGATTGGCTGCTGCAGTCTGGTAATTGTTGCCGACTGCAGCTCAGTTTCTGCCACGTCCTCCAGCTCCTGTTGAGAGAAAGCAGCTGAAGTCAGTCTCGTAGATTTCTGTGTCCTCGCCTGTAAGCTCTCATCGATACACTATTGTGAGGGAACAATTAATATTACAGAGATTACAATACACATCTTCTGTTGTTCCTTTGTAGCAGCAGGCAGCAATAGTGGGATCGCTGCTGGCTGCACTTTCTCCAGGCTTGTGTGTGTGAGTCTCCTTGTGCACGAGTCAGTTTTTACAATCCGAGAGAAGAGGGCGTCCACATTTCTTCTGCTGCTGACAGATCCATTAGTGGAGAAAAGCTCCTCAAGCCCGGATACAAGAGAACGTTTAAAGTGTGAAATGCTATTAAGACGTAAATCTGATTGAACTCCAGGTCGTTAGTGGATTTCTCTACAGTATCGTCTTAGTTCTTGTTTGGTTTTAATCATTTATACAACACGTACTTTGACAAATCCATCCCAGGAAAGTTATCGACATCTTGTCTGATTGACTTTGTTGATGTTAAATTAAAAACGGGTCCGTGGCTTGGCATCGAATTCTGTGTTTTTGATGAAACCAGAAGTACAACTATATAAATCTGCCAATATATCTGTACAATGTTTACTCCTGCACTAAACAAGGCAGGTGTTTGATGTGCATGTAAAACGTGCTTCTCTCTCTCTCCCGCTGCAGATTATGAGGAGTACAGCAGCAGCAGAGCCGCCGGTATGAACGGGAACGGTCCCAGTAGACTGGTGGACCCGCTGGACGACCCGCTGCCCGGACTGGGCACCTACGAAGACTTCAACACCATCGACTGGGTCAGAGAGAAGAGCAAGGACCGCGACAGACACCGAGAGGTCCGGACGAGATCTATTATATTAACCTCACTATTATTACATCTTTAAGGAATTCTAGTCAAACATGAGACAGCCTCTGTTAAAGCAGAGCTGTTATTTTTGCCTGATAGTGTGGTCCCATAATGCACCTGGGAAATAGAAACATAGTGAGTTGTGTCAGTTGTTATAATTTAAAAACAGGATGTGAAACAAAGCAACATAATTGTGATGATCACCTTCATCTCTGTTTCCGTGCAGATCACCAATAAGAGCCGGCAGTCGACTTTGGCTCTGCTGCTCAGCGTCATAGATGCCTTCTCTGGGTGGCTGCTCATGCTGCTGGTGGGACTCATGTCAGGTAGAACACACACAGACACACACACACAGACACACAAAGATGACCTGGATGTAGATGTCTGTTCAGCACACGTCATCACACCTTCGACCACAGAGACGGTGGAAAGACTCAAAACCACCACAAGCTGAACTCGTCCCTTTTCCTCTGTCCTCTCCAGGCGCCCTCGCCGGCGGCATCGACATCGCGGCCCACTGGCTGACGGACCTGAAAGAAGGCGTGTGTCTCAATGGCTTCTGGTTTAACCACGAGCACTGCTGCTGGACGTACAACGAGATGACGTTCCATGAGAGGGACCAATGTCCACAGTGGAAGAGCTGGGCTGAGCTCATAGCGGGGACGTCAGAGGTCAGAGATAATGAAGAACAACTAGAATCAAACACACACATTAAAATCAAGATGCACCAAATTACACAGACTCAGATTTCAGTCCTCTTCTTTCATCCAGGTTTCTGAATTATTATATTATTATTCTAAACTGTCACATATTTCATCCACAGTCTCTCATTCATAAATCCTCACAGTCAGAGTCACATGCACGTACAGTACAGTCATAACACTCAGAATAGTATAAATGGTGCTTTGGTGCCTTCTGCTGGTTGTTCTCTGTCATGACACAAAATAACCACCAGGTCTGTGTGAGGATGCAAATCAACAAGTGGATGTTTTGTGATTTGTAACTTTATGTTTCCTGTGTCGCCTGCAGGGTGCGTTTGCTTACATCGTCAACTATTCGATGTACATCTTCTGGGCTCTGCTCTTCGCCTTCCTGGCCGTCGCTCTGGTCAGGGCCTTCGCTCCGTACGCATGTGGCTCAGGAATACCTGAGGTGAGGCTTTACACAAAATGGAATCGTGTGAATAACTTGCCTATTATTGCTTCATCATCTCTTCTTCCTCCTCCTCCTCCTCCTCCTCCTCCCTCCATTCTCTTGTTTCATTCCTCACGTCTCACGTTGTTTGCTGTAGTTTGGAAGTTTGTTTGTTCATGGATAAGATTTGTCCAACAGGATGATGAACAGGATCAGTAGTCCCTGTACATTGATTTATTAACGACTCTCTGCTCTCTTTTGTTCTTTCCTCTCTTTCTGAGGAAAGTAAAAGCTGAAGATTTACCTTCTGAAAATCGAACCGAGCTCAAGCATATCCAAACTTATTCAATCATTTCATTTTATAGAGAGAGACAAAGCACACAAACACAGCTCTGTCCTGCAAACACAAACACTTCCCTCTCTATAATTGCTTTCAAATGAAGACCTGGTTTAATTCTCCTGGAATTTGAATCGCGTTCTGCTGACGGCTCCTCGCCGTGAGGTCAGACACTGGTCAGCCGGCTCATGCACACGAGATTAACGGCTTATTTAAAAGAAAAACATTCAGAACACAAACTCCACTTTCTTTCCTTCACTTCCATCAATATTTACGCTTTCGTACTCTCGGTTTTTCACGCTCGTATCTAAACCGATCGCTCCAAAGCTTAAACTGACACATGAGTGCAAACACATCCTGATCCTGTCTACACACACAAACTAATCCGCGCACACACAAACACTTTCACTCTTTCTCTCGCAGATAAAAACCATCCTGAGTGGCTTCATCATCCGCGGCTACCTGGGGAAGTGGACCCTCATCATCAAGACCATCACCCTGGTCCTGGCCGTCTCCTCGGGGCTCAGTCTGGGGAAGGAAGGCCCCCTGGTGCACGTAGCCTGCTGCTGCGCTAACATACTGTGTCACCTGTTCACCAAATACCGCAAGAACGAGGCCAAGCGGCGAGAGGTAGGCTCCGAGGCGGGTCGGGGGAGGTGATAAATAACGCCGGATGTTATTGCTGGTCGGGGGATTCAGTTTCATAGTCCTGGGCGTCTCAGCGGAGCAGATTCTGCAAAGAGGTTATGTTTTCGTTGCCGTTAGTTTTACTTTAAGCAGGATTACGCACAAACTCTGGAACCAATTTTATTAAAACTTCCATCCTTCCACGAAGCTTTGTGGAAATCCACTCAGTAGTTTTTGTGTAATCCTGCAGACGAACATACAAGAAACACAAACGGACGGGTGAACAACCACCTCGGTGGAACAGTCGGTTATGAAAATATTCAGTCGGTTATTGCCGTGTTAAAATTCAGCCTTTATCACCAGCTCAGTGGAAAATGTCTTAGTTTGATTGGACTCATCTGCTCTGACTTATTCAGGAGAAAGACTAAATATCAATACAGCGGTAGAGAGAACACGCTGCTTCTCATTGTGTTTGTTCAAAACCACACGAACGAACAGCGACTCCCGCTGCGACAAAATGAAAAAGCAAGTCACGGTTCTTTGCGATCAATCGCGTGGTAACACAAATCCTCGGCTGATGAGAATCAAATGGTTTTTTGGCGTTTGACAGATTAACTCCTGTCAGAATCCTATCAGAGGTTCATCTGTTCAAAATGTCTCAGTCGAAGTCAATTCAGATGTTTCTGTTCTCGCACGCAGGTTCTATCGGCGGCGGCGGCCGTGGGCGTGTCTGTGGCGTTCGGGGCTCCCATTGGAGGAGTCCTCTTCAGCCTGGAGGAAGTGAGTAGTTGTTTATCAGTTAATATCCGGCTGCGTTACTGGTATTAAGCCATTTTGTCTGGTATCCCTGGTCTGCATCTCCACCATCTGATCACATCTCCTGTGACCTCCCACCTAAAAACTCTCATGAAATTGATTTCACATTTTCTTCGGCAGATATTTGATCACAACCAGATATCAAAACAAATCTGAATTGATATTTAATTGCTTTTCCTTATTGTCAAATGTTAACCCCCCCCCCCTCCCCCCCACACATAATGACCCATGACTAAATGAATCCTAGACGGTTATTGGGAAATAGACGCGTCCTGGCAGCTTTGTAAATATCAAGATTGATGGTTATGATTGATCGTTTGTCGACGTTCATATCGTCTAATTAAGTTTTCTCAGTTCTAAGAGATCTAACATGATGTATTCCCTCTGTCCTCGTCTGTCTCTCTCTCCCAGGTGAGTTATTACTTCCCCCTGAAGACCCTGTGGCGTTCCTTCTTCGCCGCTCTGGTCGCCGCCTTCACTCTCCGCTCCATCAACCCGTTTGGAAACAGCCGCCTGGTGCTGTTTTATGTGGAGTTCCACGCCCCGTGGCACCTGCTGGAGCTGGGCCCTTTTATCTTGCTGGGGATCTTCGGAGGCCTCTGGGGGGCGTTCTTCATCAGGGCCAACATTGCCTGGTGCAGGAGACGTGAGTTACGGTGCAGACTTCAAACGGCTGCTTTTATTGACGTCAGATCCTTTTGTCTTTCTCTCCGACTCCGGATTCACCTATAAATCAGACTGCGTCTCTCCCCTCAGGTAAAACCACTCGTCTGGGCCACTACCCCGTCACGGAGGTGCTGGTGGTCACCGCGGTGACCGCCCTGATCGCGTTCCCCAACAGCTACACCAGGATGAGCGGAGCTGAGCTCATCTCCGAGCTGTTCAACGACTGCTCGCTGCTCGACTCCTCTCAGCTGTGTGGATACAAACAGGTCAGCTGATCACTGACAGAGGAGGTTAAACATTAAACAATCTAATGTCAGATCGTTTAGTTGTTTGTCTCTTCGTCTTTCTTCCTCTCTCCCTGTCCTCCGTTCCTTTTTGTTTCCTCGTTTGTCTGATTCTATCATCGCTCTGTTTTTCCGTCTCTTGCAGCCAGCCAACTCAACAGGTGCAGGTAACAGCCTGGCGGACCGGCCTGCAGGAGAAGGCCTCTACACGGCTCTGTGGCAGCTGGCCTTGGCCTTGATATTCAAGATGATAATCACCGTTATCACCTTCGGCATGAAGGTGGGTGGAGACGCACTAAAGACATTCACGATCTCCGGACATTTTCCAGATTTCACAGAACGCCCAGCGAGACGGCAAATGTCCGAATCAGTTTCTCCTGACGTTCTCCTCAACCTTTCCTGCTAGCCCCCTTATGAAATGTCCAGAAAACATCTGTTGAATTCACCTTTATGTGATGAACGCAGAACTGGAAGAACACAAATATCTCAGGATGAAAAAGAGGTGGCGTGTCAACTTGGAACATAACAACATTCGAGGGGTTTTGAGGATTAGGCCTGATGCCTGACGAAAAATGTCCTCTTTCAGTTTTCCGAACATTTCCGTGTGTGTGTGTGTGTGTGTGTGTGTGTGTGTGTGTGTGTGTGTGTGTGTGTGTGTGTGTGTGTGTGTGTGTGTGTGTGTGTGTGTGTGTGTGTGTGTGTGTGTGTGTGCGCGCGCCCACGATGCTCCTCTGCTCCGTCGCTGTCGTTACAACCTCCGTTATCTGCTCTCCGGAGTTGGACGGCCTGTTCAAGTGTCATCACTCCACTTTGAACTCTCGTCTTTCTGCAGGCATGTGAACACTATGTAGCACAGTGTGCGAGTTGCAACACAACCAGCTGCGTCAAACATGTCTGGAACCAGACTCCCAACCAGTGTCCTACTTTTCATTCACTGAACTCGCCCGTTCTGCCAGATGTCGTGTAATTGGAACTCTGAAACCGCTTTTTGCGTTTTATACACTGATTCACAGCAACATGACTCACTGTCATGTGGCTTACTGGGGGATCAAGTTGTTAGGAAAAAACCCTCCGTGGGCTTTGCATGCCGATTAAAGCAGATTGTTCTCTCGACAAAGCGATAATCACTTTATTACAGAGGCTTTAAACTGAGTCACAGTGCGCAACACTTGGCTGAAAATGCACACGGACGTTGTTTTTAATTTTGCTTCCTGGAGAACACGCCGTACATCCAAACATCCCTGGACGTGGACAATAAAGTGGACGTCTGCGTCTCTGTAATTGGTGAATCAGCCCTCAAGCATGACGAGAAACACCAGGGGTTCGTGGGAAAAGCACCGTTAACGCTGCTCTGATGGAGGATGTGCAGCTCCGGCGTGAGGCCACAGCGCAGCAGCCAGACTGTGGACGGTCCTCACAGAGAGTTATCGAGAGTTCAATCTTCAAAGACGGAGAGTACATGTGGGATTTAATAACTTCCACACACACACACACACACTCGTCTCTGCTTTATTTGTCCGACTGTGACCTTCCTCAGGATCAGTTGGCTTTACTGCCAGTAATCAGAGTGCAGCACAGTGGCCTTCAGACACGACGAGTTGAGTCAGAGCTCCAACTAATGGCTAAAAATAAACCCCTACCCTTTGAACTTGAAAACTGAAATCCAGTTTTCTATAAAAAGAAAGACAGGAGGCGTTTTGTTTGTGGCTTGTGCGTCCGTCCCGTTCTCGTGGACACGATATATCAAGAACGCCTTGAGGGAATTCATTTAAATTTGGTGAGGATGAAATAATCAAGCACTGGACGTCTTGTTACTTGACGGCGCCATTTTTAATAAAGTTTCTGTCATCAAAGTGCATTGAATCCTGGGATAGGTTGAACCGGGACAGATCCACCCGTTGGAGCCTTGTGACGCGATCAGTCTTCATCCTTTTATTTCTTCTTTAACGTATAAAACGTTTCTCCTCTCCTTCCTCTGTGTCCGTCCAGGTTCCCTCCGGTCTCTTCATACCCAGCATGGCAGTCGGCGCCATCGCCGGCAGACTTCTGGGTGTCGGCATGGAGCAGTTGGCTTATTACAACCACGACTGGTTCATCTTCAAAGGGTGGTGCTCGCCGGGGGCGGACTGCATCACACCGGGGCTCTACGCCATGGTCGGAGCCGCTGCGTGTCTAGGTGAGGCGTGCGTGTGGTAACTGACGTGTGACATCCGTTCAAACTTTGATTTTTCCTAAAAGTCCCTCCGTGGAAGCGTTCGGCCTCAGGGGAGCGAGGAGCTCGGGAGCAGATGAAAGGAAGCAGGCGGCTGTTCGGGCATCAGATCAGGATGTTTTGAGCACGCCTCTCCGTGCTGGTGTTCTCAGCATGTACGACTGGGAACATGCCACAGGGATTAAAAGGCATGTTCCTCCTGATGTAGGAATGTCTCTGGATGCCCAGCGAGCAGATGGAGGTGGTCTGTTCCAGGAGCTTCTGCAGACAAACCCCCGAACGGAGACTTTAATTTTGATAGTTTAGCAACACGTGGATCGACCACTGCGAAAATATCCTCCTCTTACAAATCCCTCTCGTCTGTCAGTGATATGAGAAGATTCTGATTTGTGTCCAAAGCAAATCAACACATTCCAAATATTTTCTAAAGCTAGATTTCCTTCTCTGACCTGCTCTATTGTTTCTTGTTCTAAGACAGAGTCGCTCATGTTTTGAATAAAACGCATGAGTAAGAAGTTCCTATCATGAGGAAATCTTTTAAAAGATTATTATATTTCTCACAAGTTCTTTTTTAAAAAGGCGCTGCAGTAATTACCCAGAGGCCATTTGTGTCCATAACTGCTCAAATACAAAGATGGATTTTTGTGTATAAATGGTATTTATACATAGTATTTGAATAGCTGGTTTGTGGGGCTGATGGAAAACCCTCGGGGGGGGGGGGGGGGACTTGTTTTTCTATTTATTATTGAACAGTTGTTATGTGTGTGTGAAAGTTTTATATTTGGTCATAAGCATTTCATGTTTTTATGACTATGTTCTGGTTTGTCTCAGGCTCCAGTAATTGCGTTCAATGCCGCGACAGTTTTACGACCATGAGCGTCGGCAAAGCTGGAAGCAGCGTGTTGTTCTTACCCCGTGTGTGTGTGTGTGTGTGTGTGTGTGTGTGTGTGTGTGTGTGTGTGTGTGTGTGTGTGTGTGTGTGTGTGTGTGTGTGTGTGTGTGTGTGTGTGTGTGTGTGTGTGTGTGCGTGTGCAAAATAACTCAACAACACATGGGTGGATTTTCACCAAGCTTGGTGGGAATATTACTCTGGACTTTATCTCATGGTGATTCACTCTTGGAGTCGAACTGTCAAGGGTCAACATCAAGATCAACAGAAAATATGGTCAGAAAACAAAACCTTTTCCAAGATATCTCCACAAATAATAGAGAGACAATGTGAATCTTACGTTAATCAGGAAATCACTCACGCGTTTAATGACACGGTGTCCCATCCCTCCACCGACTTTCATGGGAATCCGTTCTGTCGATTTTGCGTAATCCTGCAGAAAAACAGACAAAGAAACGAACAGGGGTGAAAACAGAACTCCCTTAATCTTAATTCTCTTTCCTAAAGACGTGTGAATGTCTCGTGTGTTGTACATCAGGCAACAATTGTGACAAAACATAACCACCTAACTTTATGCTTTTTAAAAACACGGAGCTCTGAACAAAAGGGACTTTGTTTTCATCGCCTCCGAAATTGATGTCTTTCACTTACAGTGAAACTTTTGCCCCCAGTTGTCTTAACTCCGGCTGTTTAGAAGAAGGAGGAGGAGGGGTGGGGGGGGTCACCGGAGAGAACATCAAGAGCATCGAGTTGAAAGTGGAGCTTTGGTTTCTGCCCACAAACATGCAAGATTATTATAAATGGATTCAGAGTGAAACCTCGGACGTAACCTAAAACTGAGGGAAAATGCAGAGACGCAAACTTTTCACATAAAGAACTAAAGAGGATGCACCAGCACGTACTTCCTGTCATCACCTCCGCGGTGCCCGTCCTGTGCCCCCCCCCGCAGCCACACGGAGCCCGATCACAGCCGGGCTGTTAAAGATATTTAACCCGACTCGTGTGTTCCTCTCACACTTCCTCGTTTTGACTCCTTTCAGACAGATGACACCCCTGGTTTGAGTCATGTTCTGAGTCGTCTCTCGTCTGTTTCCCTGCAGGTGGCGTGACTCGCATGACGGTGTCGCTGGTAGTCATCATGTTCGAGCTGACAGGCGGGCTGGAGTACATCGTCCCCCTCATGGCCGCAACCATGACCAGCAAATGGGTGGCAGATGCTTTCGGAAGAGAGGGAATCTACGAGGTGAGGCGGTTGGAGGAGATAAATCACGATGCGTATTCACTGCGGAATAAAAAGTGAAGCAACACAAATTCCTCCCTTTTTTTTGTTTTTTTTTGTTTGTGTAAGTTCTATTTGATTTGATGTCTTTTTTGGCAAACTACCACTGGAGAGCATACGTTACATACCGTTCCCACTGGTTCCTCTCCAGCTTAAAGAATATACGCTCGTGTGAGAGCACTGGGATGTGCGTTTAGATTTACAGCAACACAATCCAAGAAATGCTCTCGACTACAGTCGGGTTCTCCCTTCAGCAGATACTGAATTCAGCAGCTTTTAAGTTCTCTTTGACTAACAGCCGGTCTGATATTCACTCTTTTCTGTCTCTTTTCCTCGTCTTCGATTCGTCCAACAACGTCTTCGTCAGTTAATTGTGTGTTTTTATATCTAGCTGCTCCCTCTGCTCTGGTCGTAGCAAGTTGCACGATATGCACCACACTTACAAAGGGAAATTCTCGCTATTATAAAGTTTTTGTCCTCGACCTGCTGAAGGAAAGAAGAGTCTGTAGCTTCCTTTTTAAATCAAAGCTTAAAACGTACTTTTATTGTAACGCATTGCCTGATTTTAATAATTCTAGTTTTCATCTATTGTCGTGGGAGGAGATGCTTACATGTACTCGTCTTCGCTCTGCAGGCTCACATCCGGCTGAACGGTTACCCCTTCCTGGAGGCCAAAGAGGAGTTCGACCACAGCAGCCTTGCTGTGGACGTGATGAGGCCCAGGAGGTCGGACCCGGCGCTGGCCATGCTCACGCAGGAGGGCATGACTGTGGGGGAGGTGGAGGTACGGGCTCATAATGTCACAGTCACTCAGTAAAGTAGATATAAACTATAACTGTTCTTACAAAAACGTACAAAGTGAGAGCTGCAAGTCCGCTTTAGCTTTATTCTCTTGTAGTGTTCAAGCTCTGTATGTTTTATTCAGCATGTAACACGTGTGTGTGTGTGTGTGTGTGTGTCTGTGTGTGTGTGTGCAGACGCTGGTGGAGAGCACGCACTACAGCGGGTTCCCCGTGGTCGTGTCCCAGGAGTCCCAGAGGCTCGTGGGGTTTGTGCTGAGGAGAGACCTGCTCATATCAATAGGTCAGAACTTTGCAGAACATCATCTTAAGGTCAAATTCAAATAGCACGATCACACACTGTATGTAAAACTGGAGTTAGATTCTGGTAAGTGAAGCCACTGGGGAAGAACCTGAAAACCATAAAACCATGAAACCATAAAAATAGAGTGAATCGATTTTTATTCGTAGAACATCCCAGTTTTTCCCACGTCTCTGACCCTGAACAACAAACATCACGCACCTCCTCTTTTCAGACAACGCCCGGAAGCGGCAGGAAGGTGTCGTCAGCGCCTCCCACGTGGTTTTCACCGAGCACGCTCCTTCCCAGGCCGACGACGGCCCGCCTCCTCTCCGCCTCCGAGGGATCATGGACCTGAGCCCCTTCACGGTTACTGACCACACGCCCATGGACATCACCGTGGACATCTTCAGGAAGTTGGGGCTACGCCAATGTCTAGTCACGCATAACGGGTGAGAAGGAAAATCCACATTTATATACAACGCAATCTTTGACCGTCTACAATATGTATAATATTTGCTTTCACACATCGTTAAGGACAAACTAGAGAAAAGACAGACAAGATGAATAGATGTGAGGAAAGACGGGCGACGTATAAACTGCTCCCACTCCCACTCCTGCAGACATTAAAGTGAGATAACGTCAGGAGGCGAGGCTTGAGAAAGGAAGGAGTGAAGGGTGGATGTGGAGGAGAGACACTCGGGTCACTCCGCTGTCAGCTCATGCATTAGAGGGGAGAAAAGGGAGGAGGCTCAGGAGTTAGGGAGGAGGACTCACACGGTTAATGGAGGGAGGGGAACAGAAACTTCTCCGCGCTGCCACTGAACCCATTAATCTGAACTGTGCTGAGACCCCTTCAGACGGGGGATCTGCTCAGCGCCGGGGTTAATCTGTGTTGACGTCATGGCGTTCGGGGTTTTGTCTTCGTAACGGAAAACATCCACGTTGACCTGATGGAGACATCACAGACGTTACAGACGCAGCAGCTCGGCTGGTTTTGGTGTTTGGCAGCTGTTTCCCGTGACACTTGAGAAACACGAGATTAAAGAGCACCTCGTTCATTCTGGTGTCGGAACGTCCCCCCCCCCCCCCCACAGCATGATGGAGTGACTGCTTGGGAAACTTAGCAGAGGACGAGTGTGTGTCCTGACCATAAATTCTCTCTCTGCCCTGCCGTCCCTGAGAGTATTTATATGGGGGGGGGGGGGGTGTTGGAGAAATGGTATTTCTCGAGACAGACGGGTTCAGTGGCTCATGGGCACATCCAGCTTCATACCCATAATTACATTTTCCATCTTTTGAAGCATTTTGGGGAACTTGAACCAGCTTGAAATCTCACGATACTTCTCCATTCTCAAAGATATTATACATTTAATGTCTCTTGCACATGGAAGTGACAAAATGGCTCGATTACGCCCCCTGCAGTTTAAACTAGAAGGTCACTCGGGGAGGGCACATCCACGCCGAGGCCTCCGCCCTCTCTCGTCGTGCTGGAGAGTAAAAACAGATCCTGAATCCACCGGTTTATCCAGATCTTCTCCGACATGTTTTGTGTCGCTCTTTGCGTTGTGCACCACCTTTCCACACAATCTCATGGAAATCCTTCCTGTGGCTGTTCAGTCATGCTGCTGCTGCTCCTGATGAAAACATAAGCCCCTTGGCGCAGTTCAAACAAATCAAAGCCCCCTGCTTTAGCTTGGCCGCGGATAAATGAAATGTGGGAGACGCCTTTATTAGGCCGAGACTTTTTAAAAAGAGGAAATCCCACATTTTGAATTTATTGTGCAAAAAATATTGGGGCGTGTGTTTGGCATCGGAACACAACAGTTACAACTGTTCTGAGTTGTGTTGCTACATCCCCCGACGAGCACAAAGCTCACCGCTGCCCGGAACATACCAAAAAACACATTTTAAATTACCTATCAAAGTTGCTGCTGATGAATTTTCTTTCTTTTTCCAAGAGTTTTTGGGGCTTAATTGAGAGAAACACCGCAAATTGTTGAGAGATGACCGGGGAGGAGCTGCGAACAATAAAACTGCTGCTTTTAATGAAAACAGGGCGTAACCTCTATTTACCAGAACGATCTCTGAAAGTGTCATTATCTTTTAAAAACCTCTTCCAGACCAACATATCTCTCACAGACACGCACACACGCACACACACACACGCACACGCACACACACACACACACACACACACACACACACACACACACACACACACAGTCCAGTTGTCTGTCAGACTCCATGTGAGTCTTTGTGATGATGATGATGATGATGATGATGTGACTGTACTGACAAAAAGAACAATGTTACTCTGGAGAATTAAATTCAGACAAACCAGAAGAAAAGATAAAACCCAGTGAGAATAAACTTAATCAGTGTTATGTTACATGTCCATGTTTTGCACACAGACACACACACAGACACACACAAAGACTACAGTTGTTTATATGGAGGTTTGACATTTTTCAAACACAGCTCTCAGGGATTTGACAAGTATATTTTCGCGACTGCACAGAAACGGTGTGAGTTACCACCGTTGGCTCGAAGCCGCTCGCACATGATACAACTTGTGGTTTCTCTCTCCGTCACTTTCTCTCCCTCAGATAAATAAACCGTATTGATTTCTCTGCAGGAACATTGGCAGCAACTCGGTTTGAGTTCTGGGTTTTCGGTCGAACTTGGGTTTTGTCTCGCAAGTTCAGGAACGAGAGCAAAAGATCTGCTCAAAAACTGAACACTTCAGCTTTTTGTCTAGTGTGATTGTGTGTGTTATAAATAAATAGATAAATGTATAGATACAAAAACGAATAAATCTTTAAATATATAACTATCAAATGTAGAAATGTAGAAATAAACAAGTTTGAGGGTTTAGGGTTGGTCGGAAAGATTTCATTAATAAGTTATGTCATGAGTAGGCACTCAAAAATGTGTGTGTGTCTGTGTGTGTCTGTGTGTGTGTGTGTGTGTCTGTGTGTGGGGCCTTTAGGTGGACTTCTTGGATTATTGCGGCACTAATTTAAACCAAATCTTGGAAGCGGGAGGGAAACAACCAGAGGCAGCTGCTCGTCAGTTCAGCTCCTCATGTTTACGTCTTTCGGGGCATTTAGTGGCCGCGCTCCACCAGAACACATAAACAATTCAAGGGGTCACCCGCTGCCTTGCCCATGGGCCCCTCTGACGGCGCACATGGCTGCTGAGAGGCTGTTGACAGGCGCAATGACTTCTGCACGGCTCGCACACATTTGCCTCAGATGCGCTGCTGCTCGTCCGCCGAACAACAGAGAGGCTGCAATCCCCCCCCCCCCCCGAGTGGATCCATGTGTGATATTAAAATTGGGGGGGGGGGGGGAGAAAAGGAATCACATCATTTTTATGGGACAGAGGGTAAACGGAGAGTAGAGCTGGGATTAGAGGAGGAATATGTCTGTGTGTTTTATATTCACGTGAAGCTTCATCAATCACTCAGCGCCTGAGATGGAGATAGTTTGACACACACTAAAGGAAGAAGAGCTCTAGGCTACGTGAAGTGCAGCTTCTGATCCCTGCGGTCGACATGTCGGGTGGATCCTGCTCATTCCAACACGCACGGGGGGGGGAATAGAAGGTATTTTCCCAGACTGTCTCGTCTTCGGTTAGAGCTCGACTCACTGACATGTTGTTGTCTGTTGTGGGAGTTTAACGCAGGAAGTTTAAGTCTCGGATTCCCCCAGAAACGAGCACCATAGGTTTTACATGTGTTTAGGTGGTTCTTAATTAGGTCAATGTTCATTTCGTTGCCCTTTAAAATTAGTTTTTTGTTTCGGCGGCGGCATAGTTTGTAAGTTTTGTCGTTATTTCTCAACCATACAGACATAAGCATTGTTTTTGCTGATGTTGGTCGTACATATACAGAAATGTAGATAAAACACAGAACTACAAACTGTAAGTGATTCTGATTACTCTTCATATCTTTCATCCGTGATGATGTTTAAAACTCTTCCACTTGTTGAATCCTGCAGAATCCCAGTTGAAAAGCCCATCAGCTACTTTTATTCCTCCTGAGATATGAGTCACGATTCATTTTGCTGCGCTGTTGAAAGAACCTTCCTCAGAAAAAACGATGACACACATCATAAAAACATCCTCTCCAGCCGAGAGCGTTTGTTTTTCCTTGTGTTGAGTTCCCTCTGCCTTATGGGATTCAGACACTCGTGAGGGGATGAACGAGGTTCATGAGAATCTCAAGAACAGACGGCGATGGCGTCGTCTGTCTTTCAATACTTCCTTCACCTTGTCTGTGGTTCTCGGCCTGAAGGGAACTGACTGAGGCCGTGAATCTTTGTACTTTAATATTTTAAAGAGGCCAAATCAGCTGGAAACTGGTTTTTAATCCACTTTTCTCACACAGAAGTTACTGTAACTAACCAGTTCTTTCAAACTTAAGAAACTTTTTGTTGAAATAAAGGAGCTTTAGCCACTGAAGTGTTGATGATGATAATTTAAGGGTTAAATGTTTCGTGTTTATCCCGCTTGTTAAAATAGAAACACTGTCTTTAACACATTTACTCTCCGGACTGGTTCCTGCCGGCGCTGTTTTGAATTGGAGCAGAAGGTCGTGTTGAGAAATCGATCCGCCGCACGTCACCAAACCCGTTGTCACCTCCCGTCTCCCGTTGGAATCCGACCGGACTTTATGCTAATTCACATACTTTTCCGCTCTGGCTCCGGAGCGTCCCGTCGGTGAGGCTGAGCGTGGCTGGCACTGAGGTGTCAGCAGTAATTGTCTCTCGTGTGATCTCGGCCTTCGCGTGTTGCTCTCCCATGTTTTCGTGTTCCCCCTGATCTCCCGCTTCGAGCCAGCTCCTCCTCCTCCTCCTCCTCCTGCCAGAGCTCGGCCTTGATGTTTGCGATTCTGCTTTCTGTCTCTTCCTCTGACTTTTCCAGTGACGCAGCGAACCAGCTATGATGTGAAGTAATCTGCTTCTGCCTAACGTTACTCCCTCTCTCTCCCTGTGTGTTCTGTGAAGGAGGCTGCTGGGAATCATCACCAAGAAGGACATCCTGAAACACATGGCACAGATCGCCAACAGAGACCCGGACTCCATCCTCTTCAACTGAACCTCCTCCTCCTCCTCCTCCTCATCCCTCCATCCATCCTCTGTAGACCAGGGGGGAGGGGGGGGGGGAGACGACACCAGCTCTTACTCGAAACGCACCTTTATCTGTTCAACTTTTTTTTTTAAAAAGCTGTTAAAGACAAAGCCAAGTGAGTCGAGCTCCATGTGCACAGGTGACTGTCGAACAATGGATTTCTTTTTCTTTTTAGTAAGTTGGAGGCTGGTTTTGTTTTTTGGCTTCCCGAGCGCGACCACTGGAAACCGAACGGCGCTCGGCAGAAACAATGACTCATCCACTCGGACGCTGCTGGTCCCAGGTTCGTGTTCGACCCCCCAGAAGGAAGTGGGACAGAAACGCTTGAGAAACAAGTCAATGGAATATTTCACATCTGCTTCTTTTGGGCTTTTTTCTGTTCTCCCGTCGCTCGTTTGCCGACTTGTTTCTCTTCCACCGAGAAAAGAGAGAGACTTTTAAAGGAGGTGGATAATCCTGTTGAAGGAGGAGGAGGAGGGGGGGGGGAGATAAAGAGGAGTTTGGGGAGCTCCGTGCCTGCCCTCCGGCCGTCACAGCGAGCCTGGACAGAGCACTCTGAGCCGGGCTGATGGATGCTCAGTCACCTCCCTCCTCCTCCTCCTCCTCCTCCTGCAGCCTCAGGGTGAAGGATGCAGGAGTGTGAGAAGAGGATCTGATGCACACACACACACACACACACACACACACACACACACACACACACACACACACACACACACACACACATACACTCCACAACGAAAGCCTGGGAACCCTCCACCGACGTGTTGTCTGATTATTTTTTGAGATTTGTGACTATGCAGCGTCGTCTTGTCACACGAGACTCTCTCCGATCGGTAAATTATGTAAATGTAAAAATTGTTTGTTCTACTAAATTATTTCACTAACTTGAACTGGAGTGTTTTGTCGTGTTGTCTCGGGTCCTCATCGTGTGAATGAAACTTTAGTGCCTACACATTTTTGGCAACTGCAGCTTATTATTCTGCTGAGCTCCGTGTCTGAGTGGTTTTCATGTAGAGAACAAACAAAAGAAGAATTCTCTTTATTTTTAAAAGTTTCCTGCTGAATATTGGCGATAAACGCTGGTTTCAACGCCACTTAAAGGGAAAATAAAAGCAACTTTATGATTGTGAGGTCAGAACATTATTCCTAAAATAATCTTCTTGTAATATTATGACTTTCTTTCTTGGTTATGCCCTGAATCCTCTCCTCCTCCTCCTCCTCCTCCTCCTCACCACGACACAGTGTCTGTACATTTATCTAACGAGCGTTTCAAGCTGCTCTGAAGGATTTAAAGGTATTTTGGGGTTTAGGACAGAAGATATTTAAAGTTTAACATTATCTAGAAACAAGATGAGCAACTGTAAAAGAATACGATGGTAAGTTGGAGCTCTCACATCCAGGAGGTCAGTGTCCACGTCGAGGGGCCACTTCACTGACCTCAGGCTGTTTCTGTGTTCTCAAGTCAGAAACCTTCGGGGGGGGGGGTGAAGGTGTCACGCGGCCCTCGTTGACTCAGCGTCTCCGCCGGCGAGTCGCGGCTCGTTTTTCCGGCCACATAATCTCTGTGAGAAGGAATCTGGAGCGACGAGGACGAAGAAGACGAGCGACCTCATGAGTGTGTGGGGGGTTTTGCGTATGGATTCAGTTGTTGCTTGGCGGCGGCGGTGGTGTGTGTGTCACTGAATTAACCTTGCTGTGTGTGTGTGTGTGTGTGTGTGTGCTTGTGCTTGCGTGTGCTTGTGTGTGTGTGTGTGCGCGTGTTTGTGTGTGTGCGTTGGGAATATGAGCATCAGTGTAGCTGCTTAGTAATGACTCAGTTTATTCTGGAGCTCAGTTCCTGTGACTGAGACTTCACATGGAGCTCGAGTTACTGAGCTGCTTGTGGCATCTCACACCTCAACTACACACAGACACACACACACACACACACTCTCACTGGAACTTAACTTAACCCAAACCTTAACCAGGAGCCCAGAAATGCTGTTAAGCCTCATTAGCACCAGGTTTTGGTCCCTATGAGGCAAACTGGTCCTGATGAGGTCAGTGTTTTTCATTCTTCTCTTTCTTCTTTTAATAACCCGTTTGATTCTCTCTTTCTTTTTTCTGTCTCTTTTATTTCCGTCCCCTCGTCGTCCGGAGACACTTTACCTCACTTGTCTCACCCCGTTCCCAGGCCTGCCATTGTCCCGGTGCACATTACAACGCAGCGAAAACATTTGGATGTGGTAATCGGCCAATTCAAGGTGTCACCGTACACCCTGTAGTGTCAAACCTCTCGTGTGTGTGTGTGTGTGTGTGTGTGTGTGTGTGTGTGTGTGTGTGTGTGTGTGTGTGTGTGTGTGTGTGTGTGTGTGTGTGTGTGTGTGTGTGTGTGTGTGTGTGTGTGTGTGTGTGTGTGTGTGTGTGTTGGAGAAGCAGGACGAACAAGGAAACATGCAAAGAGATGACGTGTTTTTGTGTGTGAGTGCATTTTCCTGAGGGCAAGACAAAGCCAGCAAATATTTAAGGGGGAGCACTGCTTGTGTAGTGTGTGTGTGTTTGTGTGTGTGTGTAATTGTGTTTCAAGGAATGCAATCCAATCCGCTCGGCGGTGCAGCGTCTCTGCCCTCTTGGCCTCACCTGAGGTTCCGAGGTGGAGGTTCCCACAGCTTCAGTCGCAGCTCGTTGTCTCCTCATGTGACGGCTCAGTGATCTGACTGAACCGTCCACTGGTGTTTACCTCGTCGCGCTGACGAGCCACACGACGAACTGGGTCAACTGGTGACGGTTCCCTCACGGCCGGTAACGACTGTGGCAGCATGAGAGCATCCAAGTAATCTGATTACATGGATTTCATTAATTTAATGGACTGTATTTTTAGTCCTTTCTCTGTAACAACTGTCAGAAGGATCCAGATTAATATCTTGAAGTTCATAGTTCACACTACTCCGGAGTTTTCAAGCTCCCGAAACGGATCCATGTTGTGTCCCCCCCCCCCCTACACTTCCTTACACTGAGTTCAGAAAGGGTTCAGACTATTTGATTACTCGTTAGTCGTGGTCCCCTGAGACAGATCCCTTCTCTGAACTTCTGTTCGTATGTGAAAGGTCCAGACTCTTGAACACGTTGACGTGACTTGTCATCTGATCTCTGAGCCCATCGGCTATCGTCTGACGATGGTTTAGACTCTGGGGACAACAACCGGTGTTTTTCTGTCCCTGCTAGTCGAACGAAAGACTCACTCTTGGTTCGCTGAGACGCTGTCAACACCGGAAGCCCCAACATATCGTCGGTTGCCCCCAAAGTCTAAACCACCGCAGACGATAGCCGATGGGCTCCGAGATCCGGTTGACAAGTCACGTCAACGTGTTCGAGAGTCAGAGACGGGATCTCTCTCAGTGGAGCAATCAAACAGTCTGAACCCGTCCTGAACTCAGCGTCAGGAAGTGTTGAGTGAGACGGACAAGCTCCAGGTAGAAGTGGAAATCCCTGAATGGAACCAACGGTTACGAGCCGGTGTTTTTCTTCTGGTGGTTAATCAGAATAAATCTTTCCCTGGTTGAAGTGCAAACACGTGCACCGCTTTAGCTTTAAGAGCTCACACGGCGAAATGATCACAAACTCCTGCGTTGAAAGAAGTGAGAGGAGCCTGATTGGATCCAGAGAAGTCGGAAACGGAAACAGGCCGTCGCATACCGAGCTCTGGGACTGATCTGGAAGGGAACCAGTCCCACATGAATCCCTGTTTCTCCGCGGCGGTTTCCGGTGTGACCCCCGGAAACGTCACGTGCTGGTCTCGGGGGTCGGATGCTGAGGTCAGCGCGTGGACGACTATCTCTGAATCTCCAGAACACACAAAGACAGAATGGACCCGTGCTCGTAATCAGATTGGTTTTCCTCCAGCTCGGCGTTTGACTGGTTGTAATTTATTCTCCGTGGATAAAGGAAAATTCCTTGAAGTCCTGAAGTTGGAGCCAGTTTACGCCCCCAGATCTGATTCCTGCCCAGAACGGGCACTTTGAGTAACTGAGTGGAACATGTGCCCGATATTTAACACGCTCCACCACAGCCAGTCTGTCGCAGCAGCTTTCGTTTACCCCCCCCCCCCCCCATGGATCGACCACGTTGATTGGCCTGGTATTTTCGTAGCAGCCGAACCCGGGCGTCGATATCGGCTTTTTATAGAAACGGGGCCCAAGTCCCATCGCAGGTTTTTTCCAAACTTCGGTTTAACGTTACATTTGTTTAATGCGGCTTTCGCTATGAATTATTTTGTCATGTTTTGCATTTCTGTGTTTTTCTGCCCCAGTGACATTCGGCGTCTTTGCCAAAAAGAATCTGCACCAAAGTTTCAAACCCCGAAATCTGAATGAGCCTTTGATTTGATTCTATATTTATGAATGTGGGCAACTTGATGCAGATCCAAATACAAAATCTGGATCCAGTGAATTTGAATGTGGTTTATGTGGAGAATGAACTCAACTGAGTGTCAATCCAGTTTTTATATACATGTATTAAAATGAACTGTACACACAGTCACAGCTTAACTTCTACTTTATCCAGATGTGGACATTGTTTTTAATATCACAGAGGAAGAACTGAAACATTTGACTTCACTTAAAAGTACCACATTAACTTTTCTACTTGAGTAAAAGTGAGAACTTGGTTTTAAATACACGTAAAGTATTACAAAGTAAAAGTACTTTCAGAGTGTAACCTATTACCTCATTAATCTGAATCCTTTTCAGGTGTTTCCTACTGACGCTGCTGCAGGAGGCGGAGTCACTCTGATTACCTGCCCGCTCTGATTGGTCCAGAGGACAGTTCCCCTCTCATTACTGATTACTTTTAGAAATATGATCTGAATCTGTAACACATGTGCTTGAGTGGAGTAATGGAGTAAAAGTACTCAGTTACATCTGCCCCCTGGAGGCTCAGGTGTCCGTCAGGATCATGAAGCTGCAGCAGTTTGAACCAGATTCATTTTTAACATGTTTTCACTAAGAATCTGAATCTGACTTCACTTCTTCTTCTGCTCGGTAAGAAAACCAAGACTTCAACTGGAGCTTAGCAACTTTTATTTAAACTGGTTTATCACAGGAAAAATCAAATAAGTTCATCTGAACAATGAAAAGCTTTTAAAACATTGAATGGTTTTGTTTTTACGGTGAAAAGTTTGTGCACTTGCTCATTTCAGAGTAGAAGAAAAAGTACATTTACCCAAATACTTGTAATTTGTTTTGCTTTTACTCAAGTATTTCCATTTCTGCACCTTATTTGACTTATTGAACTATAATCATAGGAAAACAACATCAGAAAATAAATGGTATTATTGACGTAGCTTAAGATAAAACTTTATTGATCCCCAGAGGCAAAGAAATGTGTTGAATAATTCAAATGGTTCCATCGTCTCCAGCTGCAACATTAAAGTGTTGTTTGTGTTAAATTGTAGTTTTAAAGACTTTGTGTATTACAGTATTATTTAACTGCAGTGTGGTGCAGCTGCTGTCATCAGAGTATTTCTTCCTCATGTCACTTTGCTGCTCCACAGATGAAACTCGACAGATTCTTTCTGACTGAGACGAGTTCAAACTGCAGCTGCGACCGTCCAGGTAAATAAATAAATGTTTATGTGCTTTAATTTAGATGAAATGTGTTTCACTGCAGATCTCAGGTAAACACAGACGTCACCATGACAACAACAACGATTCTATTCATGTACAGATGTGATGGGAAACATCTGTGTTAATATTTTTTTTTTTATTCTGCAACATGGTGAACATCTAAAAGATTTCACCAGACGATAAGATCACGAATACGATCGAATCTTGACCGAATATGAAACTTACATTTGAAACATTGTGGCCAGTCAAACAGAAACATCTGCACGGTTTGATCAGATCCAGCTGCAGTAAATCTTTATATTTATCCGTGGAATGTTGACGTGTCTTCATGTGTGTGCTGAAGCTTTTCGAGGGACTTTGAGGGTCCCAGGCAAAAGGGAACCAGGGGGGGGGTCGTTTCAGCCTCCTGTTGCCAAGCGTAGAACTTAAACATGTTCTCGTTAAATTTAGCGGATGATCTTTGATAAATTACAGCCGTTTTGATTCTTTTGTACACGTGGACATTTGTAAGAATTCTACATATTTTATATTTCCTGGTGTGTTTTTTTGTTGTGTTACTTTTACTCGTGTTTCTATTTTTACGACCCCCCCCCCCCCTTTTAAAAACAATAATGCATCTCACACTAAAGCAGAGTCAGTGGACGTGTTCCCACTTTACCCACGAGGTACTGTGGTCTGAGTACAGTTTACTGCAGTACCACACACATGTACGACTGTACTTATATCTGCTGCTTCACTGCTCCTGACTGTGTTGAGTTTACAGCAGTATTCCATTACAGTAACGACCGGTGGACTTTATTTCCATTTTGGGCCGAATCCGTCTCTCGCCCGTCTCCTGTGAAGAAAACTCGCCTTCACCACGTTTCCCTGCATCCATTTACATTTTTGAACTCAACCCACATTTTCTAATATAATAACTGTCTAAAAAATCGCCCAGAAGAATCTGAAACAAACTCGATTTCTTCCAACTTGTTTGTTTTCCATATTTTTCCCATATTTTCTCTCGGCGTGGCCCAGATCGCTATCGACCACAGGTTTATTTTTACACCGACGTCCGGCCGCAGAAACTTTACATGAACCCACATATTGATCCCATTCGACGTCGGGACGTGTTTGAGTGTTTCCAGAACAGCCTGCAGATGTCGGTTTTATTCACGTGGACTCCGGTTGATTCTTGACGAAGGATTATTGAACTTGTCGTTGATTTATCGAGTGTCCGACCGACGAGAGCGTTGCTCGAATCGCCGTCGCTTTCGTCCGACTCATCTGATGTTGGTTTAAAAAAGAAAATCTCCCTCGACGTTTCTACATTTTATCAAACGTATTAAGTGATTTAAACTTGTTTGATTTGGAGGCAACACAAAAAACTATACGATAAAAGTGACATATTAAAGCCTCATGAATAAAGAACAGATTTGTTCAACATTAGCATTCGCTTGATGATGTGTTTTGGAAAAAAGTCCAGAAGTCACTTTTCTTTTGGTCTCCACGGAAACGGAGATGCTCACCTGTTCACTGTTTTCATGTTTTAACAGTTTCCTGCTGAATATTGGAGATAAACTCTGGTTGTTAATAACTTCTGAGTGTTTTTAACTGATGTACAGTTCAGCTTCACTCTTCAAGGAGGAAACTTTCTCCTTGTTCACACTCACACATCAGACTCACTTCAATCAAGCTGCTGGTTTCAGGGAGGAATTAGCTTTGGCCTGAAAATCACCTTGTTTACACCAAATTCCCATTTTCCTGAGTTTGGGGAACATTTCTGTTGAGATTTCTCTGTAACGTCCTCGGACCGACGGCCTCCTCCACGCGCCCTCATCCCAACCAGTTGTTTTCCACCTGTAACGTTTCATCTCGAGCACAAACCTTCACCCATGTGAAAAGGCGACGTCCTGGAGACGCACGGCTCCTCGACTCTCCACGGGCAGTTTCCTCTTCGGCTTCCTGCGACAAACCCTGCGAGCCGAGCATGGGCGGCTTGTAAAGACCTTATCAAAGGCCCCCGGTGCTGGTTGTTGCTCCGCTGCAGGAATAACGGCATTGTTTCGGTGCCCGGCGCGGTGTTCGGACTGCACCACTCCCACCCGCCCTGAAAGTCCCACTTCCAATGGCCGGTAGTCGGGGCAGAGGGGTTGAAACAGGAGTATTGTTCTTCAAAAAGTGTGTGTGTGTGTGTGTGTGTGTGTGTGTGTGTGTGTGTGTGTGTGTGTGTGTGTGTGTGTGTGTGTGTGTGTGTGTGTGTGTGTGTGTGTGTGTGTGTGTGTGTGTGTGTGTGTGTGTGTGTGTGTGTCAGGTCGAGCGCTCGTCTGGCCCCACTTAGTCTCTTCAGGATGTTTTGGGTTTTCTGCGTGTGTGTGTGTGTGTGTGCTTTATGAAACTCATTTCCTGGCTGGGTCTAAGGAAAACAGAGAGCATGTTGGGTAATAATACAGGAGACGCAGGGAGCACTGCTGATATGAAGGGTGTGCGGCAGCGTTGTGATGGATGTGTGTGTGTGTGTGTGTGTGTGTGTGTGTGTGTGTGTGTGTGTGTGTGTGTGTGTGTGTGTGTGTGTGTGTGTGTGTGTGTGTGTGTGTGTGTGTGTGTGTGTGTGTGTGTGTGTGTGTGTGTGTGTGTGTGTGTGTGAGAGAGAGAGAGAAATGGAGTCACAGGGAAAGTGCAGTGTGAGATCAGGAGAATGCTGATATGAAGATAACAGTTGCATGTAGGTGTGTGTGTGTGTGTGTGTGTGTGTGTGTGTGTGTGTGTGTGTGTGTGTGTGTGTGTGTGTGTGTGTGTGTGTGTGTGTGTGTGTGTGTGTGCGCGGTCAGGAAGGGTGGTGCTGTATGAGCGGAGCAGGTTAAAATAACCAATAGCTCTTTTGTTAACGCTCTTATGAAAACACAGTGGGTCGGGGGAAGATGATAAAGTGTTAAAAAATGAGCCGTGGCCTCATTTATCTAAACGTTCGTCTCGACTCTTTTAAATAAAGTCGTATTCAAAGTGTCTGCAGGCGACAGGTCAGGATTGTTCTTGTGTTTTTAATCTTTAATTTCAAAATGAACGTGGTAAAATTAAAATCTAAATGGTAAAAGCAGATTAAATGATACACCCTGGTTGTTTGTGTGTGTCCCAGCATCTGCTCCACACACCAGCTGCTCTGTGAAGCTGTAACTCCGCTGCTTTCTTTACTTCTCACACGTTTTCACAACCGCTTTTTTCCACTTAAGTGAAAACTTAACAAGCAAAATTTCAGCTTCCTGCGAAACCCTCCTGCCGCTGACCTGTGAGACGAAGAGGAGGCCGATGATTCCACCGACTGTCCTCGTCGTCTGATGGTGTCATGGATGAATCTTCATCTCCTCCATTAGGAAACGTCCTCGCGCTCTTCTTTCAACGGACACATTCTCATCCCTTCTTCGCCCGGAGCAGACGAACTGAACATTCTTCTCATTTCTGACCACAGACGCTCTCTGCGTTGGTCCATCAATGTGCACGACTTGCACATTGATGGACCTTCTTCTTCTTCAGCTTCTTCTTCACTCTGACGTCACTGGAATAGTTTTCTCTCCTTCATGTGGCTTTCACTTCACGATCTGAGAGGAGCGCACGGATCTGGTTTGTGCTGATTGGCCTGAAAACATCAGCAAGACGTTAGGTTTAACCACAGCTAACGTAAATTGAATGTTTGCCTCAAACTAAGCTGACATAATAGTCCTTGCTTAACCCTGACCTTCGGGGCGGGGGGGGGGGGGAACCTCTGGATTGTTGACGGCCTTCGAGTCAGATACGAGACAAACGAGCAGCTCTGGGCGAATCAGAGCTACACGTCAGGTACCGTTGAGACGAGATGTTTGGACTTGTTCACGTTGATGAAAAAGGCAAATCTCACATCTCATTACAGCTTCAAAGACGCTGAACTGGATGAGTCGCAGGAACAAAAGCATTCGGTGGAAGTTCTTGCTCTCGGAGGAGTTTTGCTGCAGCTGACGGAGACGTTCTCAGAACCGAACAATTTGAGAAACCGGTCGATTCCTCCTGTTTCAGCTTTTTCCTTTTCGACGAGTTCCTGAAACTCAAATGTCTCTTGAAGGACAAACGGCTCGTCTCTCGTCTCCGTGGATCCACGCTGGATTCTTTATGGAGCAGAGGAGATAAGAGGCAGCGAAAGGAAACGTGTGGTAGACGGACGGACCATTGAATCATCCGCCTGTTAGATGCCCATCACTCATTTTAAAGGCCCCATTTGACTTGAAATAAAATTCTTTATACCAGCACCTGGGTGAGTCGTATAAATTGATGTATTGGCAACAGGTGTTATCGAGGCCAAGGGCCTGCCGTGAATTTATATATACTTCACTGTCACTTTTATCTACATCATGTGTGCGTCAAGTGGAAACTATATTTCACCAAGGAGAAGCTCTTGCTGTGTTTCTGCCTCGACGCAGGGGACAGCCGTGGTCCTGTCTTCAGGTTGTGTGTGCGCCCGACTGGTCCCAGTGGGTCCTTACTGGTTCGGACAATAACTGTTTTAATGATATTTGTGTTCAGTCACGTTAGCTGGACTTTCTACGGGATTTTTTTAATGCTGGGATCAGGGACAACATCAGGCTCGGGTCGGTTTCGGAAACAAAAGTTTCCTCTCCTGCAGTATGAACCTGCTCTATCGAATCGAGACAAGTTCCAACTACAGTGAGAGAGAGTTGAGTTTGCACAGGATCAGCGTCACCAGGGAACCTCCACATTAAAGTGCTGGAGTCTTCACTGGACAGACGACAGACACGTTGGATCCACACGAGGTTCAAATCACACGCAGCCTCTGCAATTATCGCCCATAGCTTAAAAATAACAGAATCCTCTACGAATGTGGCGTCAAACTCGAAGTGAAGGTGAGGCTCGGGTCCTGATTAACCTCCTGACCCGGAGAGTTAAATAAAAAACACGCTGGTTATTGTTCCAGCAGCTTCAGGGAGCGCCGGTCCGTAAAGTGAAAACCACACATACAGTGCGTCTGTGTCTCATCTGTGCTCCGTCACAGCTGCATACGAGCAGATTAGCTGCTCAAGTTGTTTCAGGGCTTTTCTGTCGATTGGGATATTTTGGAAAAATACAAAAGCCAAAGCACGACGGAGTTCAGTTTAATTTATGAAAACAATATGTCAGCTTCTCCGGCAGATTTTGAAAAATGTGCTGTAAAATCTCTCATTTCACAGCCTCTTATCGGCCGAGGAGGAGGAAGCGTGGAAGGAGCTTCCTCCTCCAGACGACACGTTCATGCTCAGATCTGAACCGGTGATGAGTTCACGTGAAGCTGCTGCTGCGAGTAAAGCAACTGATGAAACTTCTGATACCTGCGATTCGAGTATTCTACTGGATTTCATGTTGTGAGGATGGAAAGTTTAATAAAAAACCATCAAACTGTACTTGAGTTAATCTTTTATCTCTATTTATATTAAAATCCATAAACCTCCCAGTTACACTCCTCCAAAGTAAGAGCAGGTTTTCTCTCCTCACTTCTGTGAAGGGTTTAAACTCAAAGGTCCTCACGAGCACAGCAGCACTCATCCAATTAGCAGCAGGTCTGGATTTCATTTCCCTTCATCAGCTGCTGCGTTTCAGACAATGAGCTAAATCTGACTGTGCAGCTACAAACAGTGTTTTTTATTATTATTATACTATTTAACGAGCATCAATTTCATATTTTTAATGGTAATTTTTAATTTTATAAGCCCACAGATGTGTTTCCCGGAGCTGACGTGGAAGCACGGAGAGTCCGGTCGGTGGAGCTGCACCTGGAGGAGCCGCTGAGCCACGTGGGGGTTGGAGCAGATCAGATGTAAGAGCAGGAACCAGGCAGCGAAACGTGGGATTAAAGTCGTGACTCCTACAAAAAACGTGTGTGAGGCCAAAGCTGCGTCATTAAAACTAAAACCTGCTTCGAAACAAACGTGACCTGACGGCACCGTGTGGATCTGAGGGGACGGGGAGTCACCGGCGTGTTTAGAGAAGAGCTGCAGGTTTAATAGGTTGAAGCTTAATGTGACTTGATTAGTTCGCGAAAACTCTCTGTAACGACATAAACCAGTGGAGTCGCCCCCTGCTGGTCAGTTGAGAGAATACAGGTGTCAGGCACTTGCCGTCTACGTCTTATTTTTTAATAAAATCTATTTGTTGAACTGTGGATCAGTTAAAAAGACTCAGAAGTTATTAAAAACCTGAGTTTATCTCCAATATTCAGAAGGAAACTTGTTTCCCCTGCTCAATACTGTTTTTCCACGTCGTGCAGCGCCAGAGACGCGGTTGCTTTTTTGGACGTCCGGACAGTCGTCCTGGAACGAGGTCTCCTGATGAGAGATATATTATTGTTCGGGACGCCGCGTCACTTTTGATACGTACGCGTGGATCTTGGACGCAGCTGGAAATCCGTCCCGGTGCTGATTCATCCGAGGCCTCTGTCCCACAGGCCTTCGAGGTGCCAGCTCACTTTCCCTCTCCAGGTCTGACGGGGAACAAATGATCGATGCAACGTGTCCGACTCTACTGGAACTGAACGTTCTGGAGAAACCGATCTGGCGTCAAAATCGGCTTTTGTGCGTTTTCTGTGCAAAACCACATGCAACAGACCCACACAGGATATAATTACAGACGGTCTATTTTACACACGGCATTATTCACTTACACAAAGTGATCTGCCAAGTTCAACAGCGGTGGACTGTGGTGTTTCCTTGTTTGAGGGTAAATCTGATTAAATTGACCTTGTGTTGGATTCAGAGCAGATTGTGTATACGCACGTATATAAATTCACATCCATACAACCGCAGCCTGTTTCACGTCAGCTTTCGCATAAATCTAATTTGATCTGTGCCGGTTTCCTCTGTGCCGCTGCACGGTGGCTCAGCGGTTAGTGGGACGTCCTGAGTCTGATTCCGGCTCGAACGGCTGATGTGGGTTTTTTTTGAATTTTCTTTCTGGTTTCTTGTGAATTTGAGACTCGGCTGCACTGATTCGATTTCTGTTGTTTCAGCAAAATGTATTTGTAAATAATCTGCGATTTGTGAAGAAGACTCAGCTTTAATTTGAGGATGATTTACATCCGAATACAGATGGAATTCCTCTGAACAAAAGAAACTCTGGAGAGAATCCTTCGCAGTCAATGAAGCGGAGGAGTTGGATTTGAGTTTTCAACAGATTAATGAGACGTGCGGTTGTCCACTTGATTTCTGACTTGTCACGAGTCAATTCCCTAAAGTGTGCACGTTCTTCTGCCACGTTTCCTCCTCCTCCTCCATCACGACCGACTCACCAGAGTAAACAACGACGGCAGAACCACTTTTTTCCGACTTGACTCATTTATACACAAATGTTCATCCCTCAAAGCTTTTTGCAGCCGTGCGTGATTTGTGCTGTTAGATCTCAAAGCTGTCTTCAGGAATTAAATCCTAACTGTTGTTTTCCATTAGCTCTTCATGCTGCTTCACATCGCCCCCCCCCCCCCCCCCGAGCTGCGACAAACACTCTGTCTGCCGTCAGATGATGGCGTTCGCTCTTTTATACTTGAAAACACTCGAAATTTGATTTAGCTGCTATCAAATGCAAAGATAATTTGGGATGACAGGGCCCCACACTGTGCGGGCGGCCGCATGGTTTCCATTTTGTTTTTGATCATAAAACAAAGGACGGCTTGTTTATTTATCCTCAAAGGGAGAAAGGAAGCGCGACGGCAACGAGAGACGGGCTCACGCAGCACGCTGCTGCAAATGGAAACCATTTAGATGCCAGATACCAATTAATTAACCAACCTGCAGGCGCTTTCACTTCCTGCGAATAAACTTTTAATCTCGACAGAAGCGCTGCCAACTGTCGGGCAGTAACCATCCAATCCCTGGAGGTGTTCACTTCGCTCCTGTGTCCGGGAGGTCAAAGGTCAGGAGTCAGCTACAGCTTCAGCTTCAGCACAGTGAGAACTGAAGCTGGAGGTCGAATGACGTGTAGAAGAAAGTGTTCAAACACTAAACTTCATTAGAATCAAACCCTTTACAAAATAAAATCATGGCGTCCATCTTTAAACACAGTCTTGCTTCCTGTACGAGCTAAGTCATAAAACCACACACACACGAGAAGAGTTCAGATATTTGTTTATTTTCTTTGCAACAATGTGCTACACATATTCACAGCTACACACCTGTCCAGTTCAAACACTGCTCATACACATTCATTGCAGAGTTTCCCCGCTGGTCCAGGGGTTTACGCTGCTTCGCCCTCATCGCTGGACCTGTTTCAACAAACCGTTTGTTTGGGTTGGAGTGCAAAGGAAAAGGGAAAAAGGCCCGTTCGAGTGTTGATCTGGAAAATACAGAGATTAAGACCCCGGGTTCGCGGTGGAGCTCGGAGCGAGTGGCGCAGCGTCGCCGGGCTGAGAGGAGGCCCCGGCAGAAACACGAGCAGGTGGACGCCACCCAGCGACTTGAGCTAACAGAAAGCAGCTAAAACAGCAATCAAATACAAAAATGAAAAATTTGCCTTCAATTTTGTTCGTTGAGCATAAAAAACAAACGGTGTGTGTGTGTGTGTGTGTGTGTGTGTGTTTTCACAACTTCCACAACAAACGGTGTAACGTGAGCGCACGCAGGTGAGAGTGGAGGATCGGCTTAGCCGGGATGTCACCTGATTAAAAACGAATTAACCCCAAATTGAAGGTTTCGTACACAAACAATGAAAGGTGTGTGTGCGTGGATTAGTTTGACCTGGTTTTGTCCGTGTGAACCGAGCCCTTTGAACAAACATGTACTGAAAGTGCACACACTCTCACACACACAGACACACACTCCCTGCACGCCTCCTACCGATCACCATCAACTACTATTTTATTTGTCTCCCCACACATGACACTGGCTGATGTATGACGATGGACGTGGTGTGATACGATGCGTGTTATCTGCTGTGTGCGTGCGTGCATACATGTGCGCTCACGTGTGCCTGCCAGAGGAGGATAAAAAAAAAAAAAGTAGGCGTGTGCCGGCGGCGGTGTGGTTTATGTCCGCAGATAAACTTCTCCTTTCAAACCCTTCTCCATGTGCATCTTCGTACTAAATCTGCTCTCCCCTGCGTTCGCCTGACGAACCGAGGGACTTAATGTTCCATGTTGGCAGCACATGGGTGTGTTGGGGCCTCGTAGTGCTTCCAGGTGACGGGCAGACACCTGCGGGTCCTGGGTCAGCAGCTGTTTGGGTTTTCTGGAGATACGACCTGACCACGGGTTTAACTAACTTATAAAGTTTACAGCGGTCACACCATGGTTAGTTTGATGTTAAAGCACATTCTGAAAGGCACTGGTGGTTGAAACTTTAAGGCTTGATACTGTGGTCACCTCTGTTCACGTAAGAATGTAAAAATGACGCTCAAACATCCTGCTGGGCCAGTAGGTGGCGCTGAACTCTACATCAATCATCTGTTGAATACCTGTGGAGAGTGTTTGTTGTTTTAGTGTCTTAAGACGTCATTTGCGTGTGGACGCAAAACCCAGAGGAAAAGTTTTTTTGTTTTGCAAAATATCCGCACTAGTCTTTAAAAATACCGTTGAAACAACCGTGACCTACACGTCTAAAGATAAACCCTCCGCTGTCGGTGTTTGTGCGACGAACCCATTTGCGTGTAAATGTCACCTTGTTCACACCTTTGTTGTTTTTTTTCTGTTTCCGTTGTGTCACTGATCCTCAAAATGACGCAAAGTGCAGCTTCACAGGTTCGACAGGAAAGACGACATAGATTAGAAAAATTCTCTCTGTGGAACAAAAGAGGAGAAAGTGCACGAGGCGAAGTGAACGAGCGAGAGAGGACTGCAACAACACAGACTGGTCGGGCTGCATACCTCTCTCTCTCTCTCTCTCTCTCTCTCTCTCATCTTCCTCTGCCGGCCTCATTCTCGTTTCCCCCTCGTCCTCCTCCTTGTTTTCTTTTCTGCTTTCCTTGCAGAAACTCCCCCCCCCCCCCCCCCCCCCCCTCGCAGTTCAAAGAGGCAGCGTGACATCCTCTCATCCTTTTTTAAAAATCCACAGTTTTAGTGTTCCTCCGAAATCCTCCGAAAACCCCCGAGTGGTTTTTTTTCTTAAGTCCCGTCAAGGTACATGAGAATTAGTTTTTAAAAAAAAAATCACCACAGTTCATTCACGTATGTACAGTCCTCTCATGGCACGCTTTAAAAAGATATATTCCACATTTTATTTTGCTTTGGTTTGATCATTTGATTTTTCTCCTGCTACAGTCTTTCCTCCCGTCTTTGATGCGGGGGGGGGGGGGGGTCGAGTTCTTTAGTGTGTGTACATTCTTCGGTCTGCAATCCAAATCTCAGGGTTCGATTGCTTCCCACGGAAAAGGGCGGTTGATGAGCGAGATGCGTCGGGGGTTCGTGTGTTAATTTGCGATACAGGCAGCAGCAGCGGGGGGGGGGCGGGGGGGGGGCGAATTGTTTCGGGCGATTCTCAACAAATGCAGAAATTGGAAACCGCCCTCCTCGAAAATCCACAATAAATCAATGTCCTTATTTATTTTCACGTGATTGCAGCTGTATCTGTGTGTTTCTCGCTCTCGGCGGTTGGGTCTCTCTTCACGGAGAGTTACGAAGACAAATCAACTATTTATATTTTCCCCCCCCCCCACCCCCCCCCCCCCTCCTCCTCTTCGTCAATCTTTCCATCCTTCATCGAATCTGTTGATGCAAACATCGTAGATCCAAGATCCAGGCCCACGCATCCCACAACTTGTGTCTTTTATTTCCAATCAGCGGATCATTCAAAAGGCCTCTAGCACATTGTCTCAAGCCCACATGTTTATCCATCCGTCGTCTCTTCTGTTCGTTGTCTCCCTTCCTCTCAGAGGTCCAGGCGGAAGGCGCCAAAGTAGCTGGAGGAATCGTCGGCGTTGACCATCGTGGGGGAAGAGACGGAGACGAAGAGCTCGTCGCCGGCCCTCAGCTCGAACAGCCCTCCCTGGTAGACGGAGTGCAGGGCGTACTCGGCGTCCGGAGCCCAGCACTTGGTTCCAACCCCCTTCAGCAGCTGGAGGCGAGAGGAGATGAAGGTAAGAACCGTTCTGAAAGGTTTCTACTCAGCGATAGTTTAGAGTTAAGGGTTTACTCTCTACCTGTATGGGGCTCGGGTACGAGGTCTTCTTGTAGACGCACTGCACCAGCTGGTGGCTGACGCTGCGCTGGTCTCCGTCACCGGCTGCTGGGGACGGGTAACGGAAATACACCTGGAGATGGGAGGCAGGAACGTTAATGATGAAATGCTCACAGCGTCACGTCGCCAATTCAAAGCATCTGTGTTTAAAAGAATAATATAACTTCAAACAGCATCTGTCAGCTCCCGTAAAGTCAGTTAGTGGATCACCTGTGAGTACAGGTAGTACCGCCCATCCTGAGGCACTCGCAGCTTCCCATTGGTCAGGGTCATGTTGTGCAGGTGAGCGCCGAAGCTCTGATTTGCCCACGAGCGGACGACGTGGCGACAGGACTGGTGGAGACCCGGCGTGGGGATCGGGTACGGAGGGAACCCCGCTGTTGGTGAAGAGGGAAAAAAACCATTGATGAGGGACGATCAGAGAAACAAGAATTACCGATAAAAAAGCTTCCAGACCCGCATGTGACCTTTCACCTTTCTCCACTGAAATCAGTCAATCTGTACATCCAAGTGAACATTGGTACCAAATTTGAAGATATTCCTTCAAGGCGCTCTTGAGTTATCGTGTTCACAAGAGCAGGATGGATGGGAAACCTCAAAATATATCTCTGGGTGTCGCTGGAGAGTTGTTAAAATAAACCTGGACTTATTTTTCATATCTCAAATAAGTAAATAAACGAGCGCATCGTCCGCACGGCTCCTAAAACTCCGATAAAAAGTAAGCAGATGCTCGTATATAAAGCCTTAAAATGAAAGTATACTGCAGACAACTTCTCCAGCGATAAACTTCAGCATGTGACCCGGGAGCAGTTTCCCTCTCAGGCTCGTTTTCAAACTGCCAGAAGTGAGCAATGAAACGCATCGTTCGCCCCGAATTTTAATAAAAGTCCAGCAACGTCTTAAAAAAAATCTCCCATCATCGTCGTAACCGTCATTGTAAACGTGACAAGCGTTTGATTACAGCGGCTGTTCGGCCCTCGTGAGGAACACAAAGTTTTAACACTGGGGGGGGGGGAAGTGTGGAGAGAAAATATGTGGCCGTTATGTTTGCACATGTCGGTCATAACCTCTGAAACTACGTCTTTATTGAATGTCATGACAGCAGTTTGCTGAACCATGTGGGCTATGAACTGTGAAGAGTGGAAGTGTGTAGTGTTTCTGCAGAGAGACGCAGGATGAAGGATATCATGTGTGTTCCAGTGTCTCCTCCACATGCCGCAGACAGACACTGTGCACGTTGGAGTGGTGGACGATCCCACAGCATTAACTGTCACTTACTTTAACGTCCTGGTTAAATCAAAAAGCTCGGAGACGGAGTTTAAAACTTTTAATGTCCGAATCCACAAAGTGTAAAGCTTGAGAAAGTTCATTGTTATATTTCCTTTGCTCGTAATGTACGTTTTATTACCTAATTTATATAGAATCTTAAGGTTTATTCTTTATTATATCAACTCTTGATAACGGGTCATGTTTACGTAACCTTAGTGTGTTTGTTGTGTGTCTGTTTTCCTCTTTTGTCATCGCTCGTGCGTGTTTGTCTATTGCGTAGGAGCAACACATCAAACACAGGTGCAACTACACAGTTTAAAAGTTGCACTCTAATCGCTGCGGTCGTGCAGTAATCGCTTGAATTGTTGTGTTTATATTCTTTGTGTGTGTGTGTGTGTGTGTGTGTGAAGCTATTGTTTCACATTCGTATGATGATGAGTCAATAGAAAGGAAACATCAAAAGATTCCACCCCACAAATTTCCTCTCTCTGTTACTTCCTTCTGAGAAAACCAGGCTGAATGTGTGAACCTCACACGCACACACACACACACACACACACACACACACACACACACACACACACACACACACACACACACACACACACACACACACACACACTGCTCGCCCTTTGTCAATTAAATGGGACTAACATCAGGCAGCCTTTGCCAGGTTCTCAGCGCCTTGTCGCTTGCATGCCAGCTCTCAAATGAAATTATACGGTCTGGATAACGCACACACACAAACACAGACACACACACACACACACGCATGAAAAACACAATCCAGAGCTTTGCAACTTTTACAACACACATGCCCTCGATTATTCTTATCAGCGAAGCCGGCCCAATGAATGTCTGTGTCACTGATTCGGCCTGTGTCCACTTCACGAGAGCCGTTCCTGTCGAGAAACGCCTGCAGCACATGAGGGGGGATTTCTAACCCTAACCCTGATCCCTGAGACGTGAAGTTCACGTCCTAATGCTGCTCACGATCCTCAGCCGGCCCTTACATTAATTACTAAGGGATTTCCTCGCTTCATTTAAGTAATATTCCATATTAAGGGATTTCTTCCTCCTGGTGAGTTACCCCGGGCGACGGCTCGTGCCTGAGGTCCAAACCGAGGCGCTCTGTACGTTCTCCTGTGTCGAGTTTCTCTGGTTGAGCGCACGTCTCTGCCACGGTCAACATCTAATCTCGCCACGTGAAAAAGAAAGTGAAAACATTTGATGGGTTCTTCTTCTGGTCAGGCCACACCCCCCCCCCCCCCCCCACACACACCCTTTCACGGAAATCGGTTGTGTAGTTTACGAGAAAACAAAACTGATTGAAACATAACCTCCTTTGTACAGATCTAATCAGCGATGCTCCTCCATGTTAGTGATTGGGACATGGATCCAACTAAAGTTCAGTTTCAATTAGTTATTTACGAATCACACACACACACACACACACACACACACACACACACACACACACACACACACACACACACACACACGTCTCACCTTGAGAGCTGGTGTCCCTGAGGGTCAAGTGGGCCGACGGCCTCTGGGCCACCGAGGTCATGAACTTTGTCCCCGAGTTGTTGAAGGTGCGAGGCATCGTTCTCGCCTCTGAGGGAGAGAGGGAGAGCCAGCATGTCAGAGACAGGGATTCAGACGAGTGTGTATTGTGGTTGTATTGTGTGTGTGTGTGTGTGTGTGTCTGTCTGTGTGATGCTCACCTATGAAGGTTTGTTTGGAGATGATGTTCTCCGTCACCTGAGAGAAAATGTGAAAACACAGAGGTCAACAAAACGAGAAGAAACGAACCCAACCACATTATAATTAACATCAAACGTGTTGATGTTGTGTACTTGTGTTGTGTACTTGTGTATTGTACGAGCATTGTTATCGCACCACTCTGTTGTTGTTGTACATATGTAGACACTTTAAAGTCCTGAGGTCGCACCTCACCGCTGCCTCCTTCCATTATCACTGAGATAAGATATAAACGTGGCACCGGGCGATATGACTTCAAAACAACATCAGGGTAATACAACACGGTACAAGGTCCCCCCCCCCCCCCCGCTGTGAGATGAACAGAGCCTAAACCTGACAGCTCAAAGTATCGACCCAATTAACCGGCACGAGCAAGTTTGAGTCAGTTCGAGGTCGTAAATGTCGGTTTCGATCCGTTTTCGGGTTAATCGCCCGCAGCCCTTTGGAAACCTCAGATGTTTTCCCGCGTCGCAGCTCTGTCCCGTCTCTGTTTCATTTCCCCCGCTCCTCTGTGTCATCCCTCGCTCCCAGCCAGTGGCCTCTTAAACGTCGGCCAGATGTAGACACGGAAATAGACCACATACTGTACACACACACACACACACACACACACACACACACACACACACGTACAGATGCACACACTCAGTAACTCACCTACTCTCACACTCATGTCATGCTCGTGGTTTCTGCTCTGACTCTCGCTCCTTGTTTTTCTATTTCTCACTTTGTAAATCAAGCGTCAGTCGCTTTCTTACTCCACATCTACCTCCACATATATCTTTGCTCCCTTGTCTGTTTCTCCACGATCCCTTAATCTTTGTCTCTTCATCACAGATCACTCTCTCTCTCACTCTCTTGTCAGTTGTTTGTTTGGTTTGTGGCGATGCTGGTTGGAGATTTTCTTTGTCAAAAACCTGCAGTGATTGAGCCGTGGCGAGCAAACGACCTGCTGCTGAACCCAGAAAGATCTGTGCCCCTGTTTATTCAAAGTTCAGTGGAACTCAGAACCTGAACGTCGCCTGTTTATTAAAGTTTATTGATATTGAATGAACAACACTCACGTCAAGTGTGAAGTCGATGAGATGAACTGTTCTTCACATGCAGACATTTATCTATTTATTTACATTTCCTTTCTTTCTTTCCTTAATTATTCTCATTGTCCACTTTGTAACCAAAAGTAGTTCCAGGTTTAATCGCCTGTGCTTTGCCTAAAGTGCCCTGAAGCAAGGCACCGAGCCCCCAGTGGTGTAAATCCCTCGCATACATTTTTTGAACCGCTACCAAATCCTGAATGATTAATTCCACCACAGTTTTTTAAACGTCATCCAGCTACGACTGTGGTGTTGTTCTTGGCGTCGAGTCTGCTTCTCGAGCGCCGAACACTCAATTCAACTTACAAATTGGACGTGATCGCTCTGGGGTTTTTGCTGCATGTGTGTGTGTGTGTGTGAACGTGAGTGGGGGGGCCCCTCCACCACTTTGAGTGTATCCTATATTCTCCACAGGGGGGGGAACTAACAGCTCCATAAGTTAAAGTCTGGAGCCCGGGCCCAGCTCGCCTCTCAGCTGGCGTAGCGTGCCTCCGTCGGCCTCGCGTTCCTCGAGTCCTGCGAGCAGAAAATTACCCCCACGCACAACCACACACACTTGAAGAGAGAGAGAGAGAAAATTGCCAACAGACTCGCTGCCCTGCATGTGGCTGCATTTGAACAAGAATTTTAAAAAAAAGCTCAGGGGGATTTTTATGGGATGCACGGATCCACTGTGAGCGTCCAGGCCTCGTGTCGCTGTGACTCAGCAGCAGCATGTTTCCAGTTGCTGCGAGGCGGCTGTCTGTAATGCCTAAAAGCTCACATGGGAAAGTATTGGATGACTAAAGAGTGAAATCAGCTGTAGAGGCTGCATGCATAAAATAAATGTTCCACTCAGCAGTGGAAGCTCACGCCGGTGCCCTGAGACGTCTGAGCAGCTGTGTGTTTAAGACTCGACACGACTCCACCGACATGTAGGGTCGAACTACATTTACAGTGTTTTCTTACTCACTGTTTGCATCTGGTTCGTGTTTAGCGCTCGCCCGAACGCAGCGTAGTTAGCTCCTGATACGCGTGGGGCAAAAGGTCTCCGAGCGAACGGCAGGGACACTAAATTAAAAACGCCGTGGATGTAACTGTTACGGTAGCCGGGGCGACGTATTTCTGAGAAAGTGTTTCCTGAATCAGACTTCCAGGAAAATGTGAAACCACTCAGCTCGGCACAATGAAGCTGCTGAATCGGGTCCTTGTGTTTATCACTGCACGGAGGAGGAGAACAAACTGCTGCTCCTGATATCGTCAGCATCACAGACAAAGTGGGGGGGGGAACAAGCTGTGACTCAGAAACAGACCGACGGACTTTAAAGTCTCCGGCAGACGGCAAGAAGATTACATCTTGAAGTCGTTACCCAGCTTTTAAAATACATCATCATCATATTAAAGGATTTAGTTTACTTACAGTAACCTTTTCAATAATCAAATAGTAACGACCTCATTCCATTTATCAGTCATGGCTCATTTGTAGAGAATAGCAAAAATATAAATGGATATAAATGAAAAGAAAACACAAATACAACCAAATATATAGAACTTGGAATAAGAATAAACTTTGTTTTAGGTCATATTTAAACATAATTCTGCTTTTTTGCATCGTAAACATTAAAGTGATCATTCTAAAATCCATTTTTTCATGATAAAGCCTTTTTCTTAAATAATTAAAATGTGAGAATGTCCTGATCATCTGCTCATCACTTTGTGACAGTTTTCCGATACTGATTCCAATTGGAAATATTGGAATCAGTATCGGAATAATAGAGGGTTGAAAGAGGAATTGAAGGACAACAGGAATATGTATGAAATTCATTTTTGTTAAAGCGTTGAGTTCGTTAACAGCTCCCAGCAAACGAGCTGGAATTAATGAACGCTGCAACGTGACGCGTCGAAGCTAAACCTCCTCTTTACCTTTATCATTTCCTCTGAGCTGTTTCACGTGCCTGTGTTTTTATAGCTCGGCCTGCGAGTCGTGTTAAGTTTACGAGTCTGTTGTTGGATGCGTTGAGGATCATGTCCTCGCATGTTACACGTCTCAACGCTAACGACTTGGGATCTGGATTAGAGTTTTTGGTTTTTCTTAAAAAAGACCACGTCAATTATTCCCACGACCCAACCCAGTTCTGTGCCTTTGTCAGACTTTAAGAGCTCCATCCTCCGTTTAATATGAAGTGTTTTTAAGAGTTGGACCCATAACTTTGTCCTTTTGAAGATATTTTTACTGACTACAGTGCTGTGCAGTATTTGGCTCCAGCAAAGGGACGGGAGATTTAGTGAAGCCGTCTTCTTTCCAGTCTGCCGCGGCCCCCGGGCTCGTCCAGATGGCTAAAATCGACTTCCTCAACAGTCGGGGACATGTAGGTTCTCTCAAGTGAGTCAGACGTCTCAATCCCAAATGTACACGACATCCTGTACGATAAGTCGTCTCCTCCGCTGCTCGCCTCCAGGTCGCGGTGAACAGATTCCTGGAAAGATGCTTTCAGAGCGCTCTTCACTCGGTCCTAATTCAAAATAAGTCCTGCTATTACATTCACCTATTATGTCAGGATTCCTCCTTAAAGAGCGAAACCCTGGAGAGGTCACAGTGAGGACTGCATGGCATGCGGGCCCCGGGGCCCCTAGATGACCCCTGATAACATTAAACACATGCATCTGGATTAATCATGGAGCTGTGTCCCTCTTTGACCCCAGTAAATCTGTCCAATGGAGCTAAATTTGGTGCAACATACCTTCCTGTCTCGTAGACTCGGAAGGGCTAATACCGTCCAATGGGTGCAGGTCGCAGGTTTACGTGGGCGTGCAGTGACCTCAGGTGCTCACTCAGGCTCCACCCCTCGCTTCCCTTAATATGGTTACCTCTGGTTTAATGGGCGCTGGACGACATGCCAAACTCTAGGCTTCCACACGGCAACTCGCAAACCAATGAGTGACGTCACGGGGGTTTGACACTTGGACAGAACGGCCAATTACAGAGGATTTAGGGTTCCGGGTGGAGGACCCTCCGACCTTCTGGTTAGTGCCTGACCCGCCCTGACCCGCCCTGAGCCAAAGTCGTCCGTACAACACAGGGACTACAAACATGTTCCTGCAGGAGAAAACCCCTTTAAGTTCCTGAAATGAAACCATGATGGAAAACAGATCCTTACCTCTAAACAACCCATAAACCAACAGTGCTCGGTGAAGCTCTCTGCAATTATTTTTTTTTTTTTTAAAGCAATAAATACTGTAAACCTGTAATCGTATCCTCCTGCTCCATGTGGAGCAAAGGCTTCTGGGCTTTCTCTCTGCCGATAGGAAGTTAGTTATGTGTTTGAGGCTTCGCCCTTAATGAGACTGGTCACGTGCTGGTTCACCATAGAAGAGAACAATCCTGTTTCCTGGAAATCAGCTCGTAGCCGCTGATGTGACGAGCCCCAGCGTTGACGTTCACTGCCAGCTTGACCTTGTGTGTGTGAACGTAGGCTAGACTGATACCAGGGCACCTTTTAGCGGTGTGTGTGTGTGTGTGTGTTTGTGTGTGTGTGTGTCTACGGGCTTCAGGGCAGTCTGTAACACCACAAGTCTAAAAACACTTTCCAGCTGCAATAACATCAACAAATCGAGCCCTTCACTCTTCTTGGAGCAACAAGCGGAGACAGAAATAGCCCGATCTTCATGTCATATAGTGTGTCTGGCCAAAAAGACCCTAAAAAAAGAGAGCGTACAAAAGAGAAGCAGAGGGAACAAAGTGAAAGATTACTGTACAAGTGGAGAGCGCAGGGAGAATAAGATGAAATGGTGCGAGTAAATCTTTAAAACATTCCTTCTCCTGCAGCTCCGACGAGAGTCTACGAGCCTCAGGTTTCAGCCCCTCCCCAAAATACCAATGTCCCAGTTGGTGTGTCTTGCCTTTAAAAGGTGCACTCCAGCAACTTTGCGTTTGGGGAAACTTGAAGATTATGAAAGAATCTGCAAAATGCAAAAAGCATCAGACGCTGGGAAAACGGAGGTTCTAGTCGATCTCTAAAACAACTCCCGTGTTCCTAGCTGTGTTCTCAGCAAGGTGTTTCCTACACTGTTACACACTCTGCTGTTATACTGTGCAGCAAAGCCCGGTGGAAGATCTCCCTGAGCACACGAGCACAACTGAATACTGTCACCCAGCGTCCAGGAGAGCCGACACACACCGGAGATGTGTATCTCCTCCAACCTACGTCTTGTGTACAGGTGTAAAATAAGGTCCATGTGACGGTTGTGTTTATTGTTTGAGTTCTGAAAGACGCTATAGAGCTAACATCAGCGTGTCCACCTGGGTAGCGTGTTCACATCACGGCCAATCACGAGCGGAAAGAAAAATTCACATTCTGACCAATCGAATGATCAGAGCGTTGACACGATCTCCATTTATCTCGAGGGGCAACTTGATTGTTTGTACCGAGCTTAAAACTCGTATCAACCCTAATTAGATGTAAGGAGCTGCTCCGTCCTCACTGTGTGTGTGTGTCTGTGTGTGTGTGTGTGTGTGTGTGTCTGTTGTCCACTTTGCACGTAGAGGTGGTTTCAGGGTCATGTGGTCCAGTAAAACCAACGCAAACACGTGCACAAAAGCTGGAGACGGGAAAACTGTTTGTGTGGCCAATGGCCAAATCTGCCTCTTAATGTCGGGTCAAAGTTTAATAATTAACTCAGACTTTGATTCGAGGTTTAGTGGCGACGACAAATCATCCAGAAAATGTCAAAAACATTTAACTCAACACCACAAGTGAGAAGCTCGTGGTGGAGCTGCAGGATAAGGCTCCAGGACACATCCTCTGGGGACCACGCATATCTGTATAAATTGTAATCCATCCTAAAGTTGTCAAAACATTTCACTCAAGTGTGAAACTTGTGATGGTGCCACAGATAAAGTCTCTAGAAGAGACCCTTTGGGGACCATGAATATCTATAGAAATTGCAGCATAATTCCCCAGGATGCATCCTCTGGGGACCATGCATATATATATGTATAGAATGTAATCCATCCGTAAGCTGTCAAAACATTTCAATCAAATTAGTGAGATCCTGCTGCAGATCAAGTCTCTGGGATAAATCCTCTGGGGACCGCGAATATGTGTATTTAAGTTGTAAGAGAGCCAAGATTCGCTGAGATATTTAATCAGATCCAACAAAAAGAGAGTGAACGAGACGTCGGTGCCAAAAATCAGAAGTCTGTGATGCAGGAGGAAAAAACCCCTGGCAGGAACCCGGGGAGCGAGAGATGACGGACAATCATGGGAAACGGGAGAAGAAGAGGAAGAAAAAAAAAAGAGAAGAAGAAGAAGAAGAGTGGAGTCGTACAGGACTGACTGACTGACGGGGGGGGGGGGGGGGGAGATGGAGAGGGAACGAGGGACAAGTATGCACATGAAGGAGTTTCTCCTGCAGATTAGCAGTAGCTGCAACCCAATACTTTAATACGCTGCTCGACCTCAACAGGCCTGGACTGGCTGTGTGTGTGTCCCTGTGTGTGTGTGTGTGTGTGTGTGTGTGCGTGTGCGTGTGTGTCAGTAGTGTGTAGTTCTTTGAGCTGTGACAACAAACTCCTATCAACCCTAATCTGGTCTAAGAGGCTGCTCATTCCTCGCTGTACGCGTGTGTGTGTGTGTGTGTGTGTGTGTGTGTGTGTGTGTGTGTGTGTGTGTGTGTGTGTGTGTGTGTGTGTGTGTGTGTGTGTGTGTGTGTGTGTGTGTCCCTGTGTGTGTGTGTGTGTGTGTGTGTGTGTGTGTGTGTGTGTGTGTGTGATTTCCAGGAAGTGCACTTCAGTAAAACCTGGTGGTCAAATACCGTATTTTTGCTGCTAATGGCTGATTTAGCCTCTTAAAGCTGGATCGCTGAGTGATAAGCTGCTCAGACGCTGTTAAGGACAGATTCGGGTGCAGATTTGAAGGAAAAGGAATGTAAACAAAGTCGTTTTTTTGTATTATTAGCTTTGCTGCCGAGGCCTCAGAACAGAGATATCTATCAGGGTAGGAAACAGGCTCCACGCTGATATCATCACAGATTAGATTCCTACAGTTGGAAGGGTATTTTTTTTGCGGTTTTTGGCTCGAGTCGGACCCGAGAACCTTTACGTCAACAATCTGTCAACTCCTACGATGACTCGCTTTCCTTCTTCCAAATCTCTTTCCTCACTGAAATCTCCCCCCCCCCCCCCCCCCCCACCGAGCCAGAGTCGTAATTGATGCATGACAACGTAAGCTCCGTGGAAAAGTTGACCTCAGGTAATTCTCCGTGCACATGTCTGCACGAATAAAGTCTTTTGTGTTTTTTAAAGTTCAGGAAGCATCGTCTCCTCTGTCCTTAAAGCAGAATGTGAGTATTTATCTGGAGAGAAGGACTGGAACTGATTAACTTCATCATCGTCTGAGCTCTTAGTTATTCCTGCATGAATCAATTCATTTTGTCTCTAAAGTGACAGAAAACACTGAAACGTTTCCCAGAACCTCTCAAAGTCCAAAACCTCAAAATGTTTATTGTATTCATCATTGTTTTACTTTGCAGAACTTTAACAAAGAGAGGAAAGAAAAACAGAAATAGCATCATGTGCCTCCTCTAAAAAACACAGTTCATTAAACGCGTAAAATGTAAAATGCAAGATTTACTTTATCGCCCAGAGCCATTTCTCGAACTTGCATATTAAACTGTGAGACAGAGCCGGTCGCTGATTGCGTCTGTCTGCGATTCATCCACTCGGCGACCAATCAGGAGCCGCTCGTCAGCGTGTTTTTTTACGACAGGTAACGCACCAGTGGAGGACTCGATGCCAGCCGCTGATAACTGACCTGTTTGCTGTGGGAGTTTCCTGCCAGACAAAATGCTGTGAGCAGTTTGAGGAAGCAGTTTAATTCCCCCTCATGAGAAACCAGGGACTGATATCAGCCCTTTTATTGGGTTTGGAGTTGAGCTGCTTGTCACGTACTTCGGCTCGTTAGCTCGATCGTCTTCCTCTCGCTCGTTCACATCGATTCTCACACGCTAACGTCCGACAACACAAACGGGATGAAACTGTTCGTGCACAACTATCTACTCAGTCCTCACTTCGTACATGTGTTTACCTTCCGATGTGCGTTTGTGTTTCCTTCTGTATTGTTCTCAACGGCTGCTCTGCTGCAACGACACAGATTCTACACAGCAGACCTCTCTCTCTCTCTCTCTCTCTCTCTCTCTCCTCTCTCTCTCTCTCTCTCTCTCTCTCTCGATCCCTTACACAATATGCATTTAGCTGCTGAAGACACAAATGGCGTGAAACTAGGCCAGGGGGCGGGGTTGTTTCGCCGCCTCAGTCTGTTTCTTGGAGTCTCTGTGTTTTAAGTTTCGTTTCACACGAGCCGACGCCAATATCAATACCTGACTAATACCTGTGTGAGGACGTCATAATCAATACAAAGAGACATGTGATCTCATACATGTTCTCTTCTTCTCTCTCAGAAAACAACAACCAGATCGACACACCTCTGGTTTCGTTTCGTGCTTTTTTGTGTTCTGATATCTTTATAATCAAACTTATACACGGACGATCTTGTATATTCAATAGAAACCTAAACATGCTATAGGTTAAATGCAATGTTAATAAACTTGTGCACTATATAATAATAATATACTTTATTATTGGTAACTTTTGAAACTTGAAACTTCTGAACTCAAATACCATTTAGGATCAAACTTGTTCTGCTTTAAAAATGTACTACAACAATAATAGATTATAAATAGAATCATAAATATCTGAATCATGACACATATAAACAACTCAGCTCGTTAGTGTTGATTTCAGTCTCCAGATACAGAATCATGAAAACACTTGATATGCGATAAAGCATAAAGATCCACACGGCCCTCGATGCTTCCCTCAGCAAATCTCCTGTAAACACAGTCATGAGCCGCCATCATCTCCTCATATCTCCAACCACGACCACTTTTAGTGTTTCAACCAGGACTCTGACCCTCGGTTAGTGCTGACACGGCAACCATTACACAACCGGAGTTTAATACAGAACCATGCACAGGTTCATACTGGGAGGTTTCTGCACGTGTATCACGGGTTGGCCACTAAAGGATCGGTGCACAGTGTGTGGTCAACGTGTACGTGGGGGTATTGTCTTGGAATTTCCACGACCAACAATCCACTAAAACATCTATGGAGTGAATCAGGGATGGAGATGCAGTGAGTCGTCAAGTAGCTTCACTAGAAGATTGGATGCAGAAACAAACAGACTAGTTCCACAGAGTTTGAGGAGCAGCTGAGAATCTGACGCACTTGGCCGTGAAGGAGAAATCCCCCCGGTGGCCAGACTCTTCGTGTTAGTCAGGGTGAAAACAGACGAGGGATCTGTTGGATGTGTTTATCTGCCCTGACAGAAAGTAGGACGTTTTTCAAAGTAACACGCAGCCGAGTGAATTATTCCCCCCCCCCCCCAAATATTCAGGGTGAACATGTTTGATCCACTGCTGCTGGAAGGAGGCTGAGCTGAGCTGGTCATGGTACAGGTGTTTGTTTTTTAATATGGGTTATTATTCCTTTTATTCCTTTTCTTTTTAACAGATCTGATTTGAGGTATAGTTCAGTATTTGCAGATCTTTTGCTTTTATTTATTTCCAGCTGTAGTTTCCAGTTAACTTGTATTCTAATTAATTCTGATTTAATATTAATTGGACGATATTGTTTGTAGACAGGTCAGGTTTTTGCTTTTGCACACTGCAGTTTTTGTGCAGTTTGACAAAAAATGCTCAAAATAAAACTGTTCCAGAATTAGAAAAACCCAGTTTCATCGACAGAACATCTTTGAAAAGGCTCTTCTCCTATCACCTCGCCCTCCTGCTGCATCTGGCTCGTCCAAACAGACGCTGAGCTCAGCTTGGCCCGGCCCAGAGTCACCTGTCTGCGGTTTAATGCATCGCCACAGAGAACAACCTTCTTTTTTAAAATATTGTAAAATAATCTAGGCCCTGGAGACTTATAATTTATACAAAAACAAATTTTGTGAGTGTTTCCACCCCCACAAGGTGGCGAGCCTCAGACTCTCGTTGTTTAGTCTGTCAGAATGAGCCCATCTATCAAGCGCCGGCCGTGTGGTTCGGGTTCTCCGCGAACAGGTTGACGACTTCATGTGAGTTATGTGTTTATTCTTTTATCTCAAAGTTCTGTTCATGGCAACTTTTCCATCTCATATTTCATGCTGACGGCCGCAGCGGACTGCGATCCAGGAAGCCTGTGCACATCCAGGGAACGAGTATAAATAAAAAAGGAAAAGGCTGAGCCAAGGATAAAGTGTGGTCAAGGGATGAGACGAGACACGAACACAACAATTTAGGGATTCACAGAAGCTCTTCTCGTGGCCGGGGTTCTCCCATCGGGGGCTTTTTATTTTTCCCCAGGAGGATACGCGATAAAAAACCTGATCAACACATGTTTGATTGTGGTCGTGAAAACCATGACTTCATCGGTCTGGACCAAAATGTCACATTTTCAAGGTCCCTACAAAGCTCACAGCACAGAGACAATGTCGGGCCTGTTTATCCAAACAGACCCACTGTTGAGTTTCTGACGGGGGCTCGGAGCCAAAGTCTGGGAGTTGAGAAGTTACAACAATGTTTGGTCTGTAAATGCTCCAAAAATACAAATATGTGACGACTGGGGGGCTCACAGAAAGTTTCCATGATGGGCTTCACCCTAAGGGATGCAACTGTACTATGATATATATAAATATGATAAAGAGAATATAGTTTGTGCACAATGAGTTAAAGCTCTACGTTGACTCTCTGTCAGCCTCACTGGTTTGTTTATGGGACGATTGGGAAGTGCACAGAGTTTCACTTATATTTAAAAGTAAAAGAGAAACAGATTCCACCTCACAACTGCAAAAGTATAAATAAAAGGTTTTTTTATTTATCAGCCTGCAGCCAAAATTAAACTTCTCAACTCGTGCACATCTGCATTAGAAGTAAATACTGGTACTGAGAAGTGTTGTTTTCCTCAGGGAGGTGAGAGCAGTCATATTTCATAAAACTCTGCAACACTCGTGTCTCTTTCTTTCAGTTTTTTGGCCTCTCACTTCTCCTCCCTCGCTCTGGTTATGCTTAAATCCCCTTTTACCCCCCCCCCTCTTACTTCTCTTCACATTTGGCTCTTTCTGCGTTTGTTCCCATATGAAACGTTTCTTTTTGGAGTGAAAACATCTTCTTGAAAATCACGCTGTCCCTCCCAAACTTTGTGTTTCATGACCGTTCAGCGCCAGGAGAATCGACAGGGAACAACATCTATAGTGTCTCAAACGAGAGGGAAAGCAACAACAAATTGAGTGAGGCGGTGACTGTATATAACGCCAAACACATTTTCTTTGGCGGACTCCGGCTCACGATGTTTAATCTTCTCGCGGTTGTTTGTGCGTCTGATCCTCGACTCAGATCCTAAACTATTGTTCGAAAGGTCCTAAAGACAAGCGAAGAGGGGGAAAAGCCGTCGGGAAGCAAAATAAACCCAAACCTGCTTTATGTCACATTGTCAGCGGGAGACATCCGATTCTCCAGGAGAGGAATAACTCTCGGGTTTATCCGGTGTTGTGTGTTGTGTTGCAGATAAAAGATTGTGATTGAATCCTCAAACAAGGCTGTAATAATGAAAGGCTTTCAAATGTTTGGCAGAGCTGCTGAGTGAGATAAAAAGTCCCATATGAGACCTTGAGAGAAAGTAATAAATCTCGTGAAAAAAAGCTAATAAGCAGGTCCTGGCTTCTGTTCAGTACATTTACCAGAGCAGTTACCGATTATTGCTTGATTAAATTAAGTTTAATATTCAGCTGGAAATATCTCGACTTTAAATTACTACCGGGAAAATCGATTTATGCATCTGGGTATTTTGGGCTGGCCCGGCCGCGGTCCAACATTCCGAGCATCTTTTTGGACTCAGCTACTTTATTTCAGCGCAAATGTCTAAATCTGTTGACCCGGACGTTAAAGAGCCTCCCTGGTGCAAAGTGTGTACAACCAAGCACGTTACGCTTCACGTTAAATCAAACACACTTCGTTAAACTGACATCGAATCTGCGTGAGCGAGTGTAGGAGCAACGAGAGAGCGAGACTAATGTAAGTCCACACTGGGTATTTGCCAACTACAAAGAAAACCAAGGAGAGGAGCTGAAGCTAAATCAGCTAGCGTTAGCAAACCTGCAGCCAAAGAAGACGAACCCCATTGGAGAGTGAGATGACCTTTGTTTCCAGGTATCATTAGCGTGTCGGTTCAATTGTGAACATTACGAGAATCGGGACTTTAATACGTAGAGTTTATTGTGACGGCTCAACCGCTTCTTAAATGTTAAGTGTCACAGTGACGGAGATTGGATGTAAGGACGGAGGCAGGGCAGGATTTTTTTACGTGATGGCCGGAGACGAACTCGGTCTGAGGGCTGAATAGAAAAAGGCCGGGTGGTCGATGCCGGACAAAGGGTCTTTTGTGTTTGTGTATCAGCTGGAAATCACCAACAACATCGCAGCCCCTCCCTGGATGTGTGTGTCCGCAGCAGGTCAGTGACTGAGTGAGATAAGGAGTCGCTGCTCAGAGGCCGACTTGTTTCTTCGGCTTTAAAACAAAACCCGGCGTTCGCCACTCTGCGTAACCGGGTTGTCATGGTTATGCCATGCTGTCGTTCCATCCTTTCATCATCAAAGAGAGAGAGAGGGGGAGAGTCTATTGATGTGGTCCTTTGAAGATGAACACCTCACCTCCTCCATGTTAATAAAAGATAGTGTCTGATAATCACACTGATCAGCTGTTCATTTGATTTTAATCAGCGATATGATGATGACACCTGAGACTGACTCGCGTATGTACTGATTGGACCGCTCTACCATGGCTCCACCCCCCCACTCGCTACTGTGCTGACTCTGACTCCAAATGTGCAAGATGGCGGCGTTTCTGTCTGGGATCTTTGGGCCTAATTTCTGAATAGTGCGAGGAAGTGGAGACACGACATCTATCAACTTATTTCCATTCATATCCTATCGACGCTTTTAAAGTCAAGAACATTTTGAGAATTCGAGGTATCAATCTATGTGGCCTTTCTAGAATATTTGGCGACAGAAAATCGTGGAAGCTGACATATGTATCGACCTCTGATTAAGGTCGTCAGGTCATCGCTTGTCATAAGCGATTGAAAGAAGAGAAGAGGCCGTTATCTTTACATAAAGGTTAAGTTTGATCGACAGATTCAGGAGCTGCAGCGATTTTAGTCAAAGGCTGCGATTCATTCAATGAGCGCTTGTATAAGAAGATTGTTTAAAGACCGACATTAACGACACAAAATCAATTATTAAAGTTATTAAAGGATCATTTCAGAGCTTTGTTTTCCAAACGTCAATGCAGCAGTGTGAGTCATGTGTCTGTGGCTTCTATCAGAGCTTCATGAAATCAAGTCGTAGAGTTCAGGGCCCGTCTGTAGTTTCAGGGCAATTCCAGTAAAATTCCATTTCCATGTGTAGATTAGTCTGTGAGTTGTTCCTCCATAAAAAGAACCAGTCTTATTTCCAACTGTCCACTTGTACAACACAAGGTCTTTCACATGGCAGACAAGAGACAAGAGATGAAAGAAGTCGATTCTTACAGAGATAAAAGCGGATTTAGAGGCTGCGAATCATTTTGTGATTTACTCGTGAAACAAATCTCACTGTGTCGAAAAAAGAAAGTGGAATCTTAAATAACAGAAAAACCACAAATTCAGGCCAATGTGACGCTGAATTCCTGAAGGGTTGATGATTTCAGGCCTGTTGCGTGTCCGCCCGCGCCCTGACCACTGATCAAAACAGCTGCTTTGCATCAGCACTCGAAAAAGCCAAATATTTGCTATGACATCAGCGCTGGACACGGAGCAGATTTGCAGATACAACGCCTACATCAGTGTGAGACAAAGAAAAGAGGCCGGGCGCTGCTTTGTTTCTGAAAAGCAACCGACCTTTGATAAGAAATCATTCAGTGGAGCGCGACGGGTCGACGTTCCAGAAAGAGTGCTTCTTATTATTATTCTTAACGAGAGGATAACAGCTCAGAGATTTTGTTTTCAAAATGTCACATTGGTTTCGGAGCCTTTTTCAGACACAATGGGCCATTGAGAAAAGCCCCGGTCATTTCAACCCATTCAAATTGAAAGCAGATTTCAAACGTACGTGGACGATGTCATATTCTACACTCGGGGACCCACTTTATTGGTTACACCTGTAAAAATGCAGTGAAATCCGATACAGCAGCTCAGCCACACATTCTACTTTTTAACGACGCCGTCCAGGTTCGACCGGGTGACTTTCCGAGAGGCGCTAATCGAACCTGACCGCGTGTTTGTTCCCGCGGTCGCAGTTTGCCCCGGTGCTGAACCGGGTCGCATTACAACCAGAGGTGTTTCTAATGTTCAGCCCAGAACTTCCCCCCCCCAAAATATTAGAAACACATTTTAAAATAATAGAGTGCGGCACAACTGTGACCTCAGTAGCAAACACGTTTCCCTGCAGCACCTCTCGGGAAGGTTCGGCCCTCGGGCCAGAATCAGCTGCGTGACGGTGGAATGTGCAGCTGAGATACTGGATCACGACAACCTGATGACTCGTCACACTGGTTTTCCCTCCAGCAGCTCGTTGGTTTTCACAAGAGAGAAAAGACACAAAGGTGGAGGCAACAACAACATGTCTTCTTCTTCTCTGGGTCGGGTTAGTGGCACATAATCACCTCAGCGTCTTTTTTTGATCACGTCTCTGGAACAGCCTCCCTGAGAGCAGCAGAGCTCGCTGATATTTATAAAAACCAAATCAAGACCTTCCCGTTTTAGTCCTGCATTTTATTGAATTTTACTATTTTATTTATACATCTCTGACTGTTACTGGCGTATCTCTGAATACTTTGTCCTCCGACACCCTTTTTATCATTTCTCTTTTTACTTCCAAACCTCTCCCCTCGTAGCTTTTTATGTCTCTTATTTCGTCTTTTTATCTTTTCTCATTTCTTTTATGATTTCATCTTAAATCATTGTCTCCTCCCTTTTAGTCATTTATTCTTTTATATTTATAATTTTTTACGAGTTTCCTCATTACAAATGCGAGGAGACTTCCTGATGTTATTGTTTTGCGTGGATGGGAGTGGAGGGTTATTGTTTTTTATGCTTTTATTCTATGAAGCACTTTGCGTTATATTGTTCGGATGAAAGGTGCTTTATAAATAAAGTCCGATTTATTGTTCCTCAGGAGCAGAACACGAGTTAACTCACTTCCTGAGGAAATGTAAATGGTCAAGTTTCCATTTAGCTTTCTGAGCATCTTGGGGACATCTCCTCCATGTTAGCACATAATGATGAAGAACATGTGATATGGTTGAAAGCCACAGAGCAGCTATCAAATGGACTTTGAGGTGTTTTATCAACTGTTTGTAGAACAGCTCTGGTCTGATGATGAAGACCATGTGATGTGGCCGAAAGCCCTGCTTGGGTCACACGAGGTCAAACTGGCTAATGTTTATCATTACTGCATAAAGACAGAGATCTCAGCAACTCCATGATATTAATAACTTGAATTCAAAGTCCCATGTGTCACTAGGGACAAAAGAGAAAAGATGAATAAAAACTTTAATTATGGTCATTATTTGCTAATGGAGACAAACCGTTCTAAATCCAGGAGCGGGCGTGGCCTCCACCAAACGAGGAGGTAAATCCCCGAAGGTGAACGAGTGCACGAGAGACGGTTTTAGACCTTTTCAACCCAAACGGCAGGAAGGAGGAGCATTCTTCTCCGAAACTAAATAACTGCCGCTCGGCCACTGTGACGTCGAGACGTTCGAGTCCGATATCTGCAGCCCGACAAAATGAAAGGAACTCTCGAAGGGTGATTCTCATCGGCCATCGTTCCGTAGAAGGAAAGTAACTCTGGCCTCCGCAGAGGGTCGAGGGCTCAAGACCTGAATACCTGAGCTTAGTTGCGAGCATGCCATTACAAATCCTCTGTTTCTCCCCTCCCTCCTCCGTCCTGCTCCTCCTTTCACCTCCTCCCTTGCTGCTACATGTGTTCGAACGTATATCCCATATTCTCGAGATTTAAAGAAACTCTAAAGCAGTAAAACGGTTTAATTTACAGAGAACACGCGGTTCTGTTTGATTATGCTGGTTTCAGTTTATACCAAGACGGCATGAAGATGTAAAAACAAGCAAACTGTGGTCGATTTTATTTAAATGTCAGTTACGTAAAAAACATTTGACACCATAATGAACCAAACTGAACCCAATGGCTCCAAATACCGGACGTGAAGTCGACTGCGATGTAAAGTCAAATAAAAATCAAAGCCACCTGCGAAATGCGAGCGTCGCGTGTAATAAAACAAAGTAGATGAAGTTGGTGATGATTTCTTTGGACATATCGTTTTATATTTCTTGTGAAATTGGTTTTTCCAGCGTATAAAGACGCTTTTAATGAACCTATGGACGTGTGAGTGTTGTTTTAAGACCCAGTCCATCGCACTGAACACATTTTCCATTAACTTTCCTACGTTGGTTATATATATTTATACACACGAGGTTTAACCCATTTTTACTCTCCCTTCTTTTGTGTCCGGCTCTATAATCACAATCTGTCTGTGATGTTTATCCTTTCTTTCGTCCTTTGTGCTTTTTCTCCTGCGACACCTCCCTTCTTCACCTCCTCTGCGTCTTTCATCTACTTCCCTTTTATTTGTTTCCCTCCAGCTGGGTTTGTTAGGAGCTGCCTTCCCTCCGTTTCTATTCCTTCCTGATGTTCCTCCAGCTCGGCTCCTCGCCGCGCCACCTCCGACCCGCACGTCTCTCGACCGGCGCTCTGATCGATCGCGGCGGTCAACGCCATCTTTATCATTTCATGCCAGCACCGCTATCATCATCATCGTTATCCCCCCGCTGCCATCCTCTCGCACACATATTTGTCACATCATCAATGTCATCACTCACTCGCAGGCTCCATTGAACACAGTTGTAAGTGCATGTGTGCTCCATAAAGGAATCATCGGGCCGAGCCAACGCACATTATAACAAGATCCAGGAGATAAACTGCAGCCAGAACTCCGCTTCTTCCACTTCTGTTTTTATTCGTTTTCCATTCTTCCACGTCCACCTCATCTGTTTAATGCTCGCCGCCTCTCACACTCATCGCTTGTCACTGTCTGTTTGATAGAACCGACGTCAGCGAGCGAAGACCGAGCACACGTGCAAACCGTCGGTCAATCAAATCCCAGCATCTGCTGCGGACTTGTTGGATTGTCGGTTTTCAGGCTGTCAACAAGTATTCGATTGTAAAAACTATATATTTAATTGTGGGGTGGGGGGGGAAATAAATCAGTTTTCACGTGGGCCTGAGCAGCAGCACACTGGATGAACTGCAGCAGAGTCGCATCACGTCTGTGGGCCTGTGGTTCCATACCGGGCTCCTCCAGTCTGCATGCATCACATTTACATTCCATTTAGCTTGTATATAATATGTAACATAGATATTTGGACAATTCAAAATTCATTTTTGTCCCATTTTGAATCTATAGTCGTTTTTGTGCCAGCGCTATGAGCCAGAAATAAAAATGTTTTGCATTTGAGGGTCTTATTACAGAACATTTATTACAACTGTGCGGAGAGTTTAACCTCAGATAACTGACGTCTTATTTCCAGAGCCGGTTACGAAACACTCTTCATACCATTCGCCGTCTTTTTCCCCTTAACTTGAAAGGAGACGCTTCTCTGTTTCCTGATCCCTCGGGCGATTAGGGCTTATATTGTTTCCACCCCAGTGGACGCTCCGCTATTTCAACTTGTTGCAAAAGAGCAAGAGATATTTTTCTCTTTCCTCCAAACACCTGTTTGCTGCAGCAGCTGGAGCAGGAACAGGCCCTTTGACATCAGGAACACGGCTCGTTGTGCAACAGCGACCCGACGCCGCTGTGTTGCATTTACATCCAACGTCAGGGGAAAGATTTCCAGAACATTTGTTTGCCGAGCTTCACCAGGGGGCGAGTTGGAGCAGCGTTCGGGGGAAAAGAGGCCTCATCGCCTCACACGTCCAGAGTTCGATGAGTGTTTTATATTTTCCTAAAGAGGTGACAACTTCCACTGAAGCATTTTTATAAGCAGATCACCATTTGGCATCTTTTCTTTATTTTAAACCTTAAAATCCAGTGACACACAAAACCAAACGGCTTCAACTGCCAACGTCCGTGATGGAGCTTTTAGTGCAGCGGGGGTTAAAACGCCTGGATTTGAAAAAAAACAGGACGAACAAAGTGCCGACATGTAAACGGACGGTGGTCGGATTGGCCTCATTATGAGCGTCTGCACGTGTGACTGCTGGGAAATGAGTCACGAGAGGTAAATTAGTTTGGACGTGTGTCGCCTGCGTGTAGACATTCCTGTTCCTGTCCACCGGAGACCACAGGGCCGTGGAGTCTCCGATCGTATCGAGCAAGTGGAGCAGCGAGACGAGGAGGAGGAGGAGGAGGAGGAGGGAGGAGGGAGGAAAAAGAAGGGGTGATGAAGAGGTGAGGGTAAAAAAAAGAGGTTTAAATAAAGTTGTGTGTGTGTAGGAGCTGAGTGGGCTGCACATAACGCTGCAGTGAGCATCCAGACAAAGTGGGGAAACTATTCTTGGCTATGTCTCAGAGATGATGACTTATATCAGCGTCTCAATGGGTTTGTGTGAATGACTGTGTGTGTGTGTGTGTGTGGGGGGGTGGGAGAGATTCTGTAACCGCAGCCTCCCGGAGTATTTTCTTGCTGATTCAGTTCTGACGAGAGTCTGACCTTCGAGTGTTCGTCGCCATGTGTTTACTGTTTCACTCCTGTTTGTCCGTTTGTTTACAAGATGATGAGTCATTTTCTACAATTTACAGAGGAACTAAGTTATGGATTGTGTTTAGTTTGTGCAATTTTAAAGCGTAAAAAAAAGCGTCTCGGTGGAGTTGTGTGTTCTCCTGAGTGCACTTCGAGTGTGTGCATGTTTGTGTGATCGTTTTCTTCAGCAGTGTGACTCACAGGTTTGGACCTTGGAGCCAACAGGAAACCGCACGTACGAGTGCTACAAGTTTGCCTTTTGTGTGCACAATGAAATCCTGCTCCGACGCAGAAAAACAAAGGCCATAAAATCATCACTTGTCTGATCAAATCCCTGCAATCGACGCAAGTAATACCAGGTGTTTATGAACGTGAACGGGGCTGAAACAGATGGAGAGGCCTCCTGAGGCGAAAGGGGTTTTGGCACAGAGACCACACATTCAGCACTTTGGAGACTTTAGACCAGGAGCCATTCAGGATCCGTATCTTGCTCAAGGGCAACTCTGACATGAAGACGAGCGGCTGGGAGGAAGAAAACAACTGGTGGCGTCTCTTCTATCTGAGCTGTGGTCAGTCCCAAACATGTCAACAGAACCGGTTTCCCACACTAAGCCGTGGTTTCAAAGAATGAAAGACACGTATTCTTCTTTCTTTTTCTCTCATCTGGGACTCTGAAGACCTAAAGACAAGTATAGACAAGTAACGGTTGAGAGACGGACGGGGATTTGACCCATGCGCTGGTAAAGGGGGTGAAAGTGCTCGTTTGATGGACTTGATCAAGACACGCTGACGGTAGCACGAGTTGTCGTGACCCTGAAGTGTCTCTGTGCCAGTAAAGTTGATTTGACGTCACCAGGTTTCAAGTAAGAGGCTGTAAAACCACAGTGGATTTAATCAAAACACTTGGCGTGCACACAGAAGCCTGTAAACACACACACAGACACATGCAGCGAGAGGTGTGTGTGTCTGTGTGTGTGCGTGTGTGTAAAACACCTCAGGTCCTCTTTCAAGTACAGACACATGAAGTGCAAATGCTGTCAAAAACTTGTCTGATAACTTTTGGGATGAACCGCTGACTGCTTGCTGTATTTAGATTTTCCGTGTGCAGCAGTTTGTCTTTAGAGAACGAGGCCGGCTCAACGTCAGCTGAGACGAATGAGGTGCCTCTCACTCTCTTCCACTTAATCCATCACATGTTACACAATGTTTCCATGGCAGCTACACGCATGTATATATATGATTAATATACTTTCTGTCTCATTATATTTTATTGTTGCTTTAAGGAAACACTCCAGTTTTATGCCTGGAAATTAGATTAGAGAGGAGACGTGTTCATATTCAGGTTGATTGTTTTAAATTGTTTGGTTTTCCTGCTTTTAAACATCACGTTCCTCAGACTGTCCATCGCTGCTGCTCCTCTTTTCAGCCTCTGTCTCAAACACTTGGTTTTAGCTCCTGTCTCTTTAAGCCCCCCCCCCCCCCCCCCCCCCCCCCCGATTAAGCCCAGTCTGCTCTGATTGGCTATCTGGCTCAGTCTGTTGTGATTGGTTAACCGTTGGACTTTACGTGGAGCTTCTTGGCAATTTTAAAGTAAAGAAACACTAAAAAAACATGTCTCCTTCAAATTATAACTCAGAAACGTTATTCCTATCATTAAATATATGTCACTATTATTAAAAACACTTCCTCTCATGTTTTTAATAATAAAAATGCTTCTAGACGCCAAGGATTATACGAAGGTCGTCCAAAAGTGCAGCGCTCGGTCCAGAAACCTGTCAGAGCCGCCGCCCGTTCAATATTAATTAAAGATAATTTCGGCCATTCGTTGGACAAACTGTGTGTTTGAGGTTAGGAACATTCTGGATGTTCTGCATCAGTCCCCTGCACATGTTCCTCTGCGTAACCGAGGAGATTCCTTCACGCTGAAACCGTCCTCCATATGTTCCTCAACCCCCGGTCGGCGCCGCCGGCCGACCAGACCCCAGCAAAGGTTAATATCGGAAATTATATGATGATCACGGTCTGGATTCTGTCATATAAAACTCTGGAGAACGGGAACAGATGCTGCAGAATGAAGCGCTGGTATTAGATTATCTTAATTTACCTTTTAGCTCTGTAAAACCTATAGTTTATATTATGTAAACCTTATTTTATCAACTACATAGATTCAAGCCAGAAACTAAATAAAACCTCTAAAGCTCATTTAATGTTTCACTTGTGAGTTGGTTTCCACTAAGATAATGTTTATCTCTGGAAAACTAGACTTATAACATCATCAATATTCAAATAAAGTAGATGTTGATAAGTTTTAAATGCAACTTGTTCGACACGACAATTGAGTTTGAGGATATTTAATAATAAATCAATTTCTCTAGGATTCTACACGTCTTTATTTTGATATGAATCTTAAACGTATTGTCTACTTTGAAACTGGCTCTGTTCATTATTAGTCTTGTCAGTTTATGAGTATTTTTAAACCGTTCAAATAAAAACCCCATAAAACAAATATGAGTGACCTTGTAATAAAACCCTGTGGCTCCGAGCGCTCGTACCTTGGAGATATACGCTTTGATGCCCTCGGCCAGTTTGATGCAGGGCTCTCCGAAGAGCTGGGCCAGCTGGTCCGGGATGTCCTGGTCCTTGTCCAGAGCGTTGAGCAAACTCAGGCACTTCAGCTCCTCCGTGACGCCCTGGCTACGCACCTGCACAACACAAACACACACACACACACACACACACACAGCGGCGGTCAGGTCTCATTTTTAAATCGGTATAATACCTCTTTGATCCACAGATCAAACAGGGGGCTGAACTGTGTCGTACAAACTGCATCTGTAGGAGCTGCTTGTGTTTCCAGTGCACCGGCCACATGTTGTGTTGCTTTTGTTTATTTACAACACATTTTCCACAGGCTGCTTGTGTGTGTGTGTGAACAAGCACCATACGCTTTGTATGTATAGACACAAATTTTAAATTTTCCTAATTCAAGTTCTATATATACGTTTGCGTTTCCTTTTTATTTATGGTTATTTATAAGAAAGTTTATGGTTAAACAACTTAGCAACTCAGCTAATGTTTATATATGGATATATTGTTTATCTTATTTTTATTTTTCTGTCTTTTATGACTTAAATACTTTATTTTTAACTTCCCTGCAAAAGTTGTTCACATGATTATACTTGTTTAACCAGTGTGACAATAATAATCTTGAATCTTGGCAACAAACACCTTCAGAAAGAAACCGAAGGTATCTTTCTTCAAAACAATCTGTACAAACAATCATAACAGGGTCAAGTTGCTCACAATCAAATCTCACAATTTTAGTGTATATATTTAACCAGTGCACTGCGGCAAAATCCACACAACACACTAAACACAAAAACAACACAAAACCAGGGGATGGAAACCAAATCCAAACTCTGCAGAAATGAATTAATCTCATTATTATAATTGATATTTTCCTCTTTGGTATCCTCCATCAACATCGACGCACATGAACCTAAACATCATTACGTTCATTTATGTTTTATTGCCCTCATGAGTCACTGGTTATTCCTTCCTGATGTTGGGTCTTTATCTTCATGTGCGAACACTCTGCACCTCGCACTGTGGGTGTGTTAATGTTGATGTTGGTGTGCGTCCTCCTGCACGTGTTCCTCGTTATCTGCTCTGTTTCTATAACATTATCTCGCAAATCTGTTTCTCTTTCGTTGGATGTTTGGATGTTTGCAGCGTGAGTGTATGTGCGTGTTTCCCTAAATGTGTTTTCACTCTCCTGAGCGTCCTTGAGGGGAAACTGTAGACTTGTTCCAGTGAGACTCGCAGAGAGAGAGAGAGAGAGAGAGAGAGAGAAAAACACGATGTGGACGTTACATCAAGTGTGAGAAATAAGCCGAGAGTAACCAAAACATTATCTGCACACACACACACACACACACACACACGGGGCGGGATGCGTTCGCTGAAACACAACTTCTGAAGCGATACACACACACACACACACACACGGCTGCGCTGAGGACTTTCTCCTTGACCGGATTAAAGATGGCGCACACACACAAGTACACACATCTTCTAATGAGCGACAATTAAATGAACAACTCCCGAGGGGAACTTTCATCTGGTAAGAAATGTTTTCATGTTGCGCTGGTCGGCACGGGTCGAGGACGACATCTTTGGGAACTGAAATGCAGAGGAAGGCTCCCAGGCTGTGCAGTTGTGTCTGTCTGTGTGTGTGTCTGTGTGTGTCTGTGTGTGTGTGTGTGTGTGTGTGGAGCCTTCAGGGAGGTTGTGAGCGTCACGGTCTGAAAAGCCTCCTAATGACTCTATAACAAGCTCTGATTAACAGAGGGAGATTACAGAGCTGCCCTCCTTCACTCCTCCGCTTTGTTTTTATTAATTTCTTTCCGCTTGAACCCCGTTTTCTAATGAAACCCCCCCCCCCCCCCCGTTCCTCTTGTGTTCTTACTCTGTGGTTTTCCCTACGGTGGCCCTCAGGACCAAATCACCAATCATAAAACACACCTGCTATCGAAGAAAAGGCTCATCGCTGATTGGACAGAAGCACCGTCCCTCGTTTTTTACCGACTGGATATGCTGACCAAACATTTATTTTTTATTTCCTGTTCTTTTTTATTATTTTCCGTCGTGCTTTTCCTACTTGTTCTTGTGTTTTTCTCACTTCTTCTTGTGTTTTCTGATTTGTTCTTGTGTGTTCTCACTTGTTCTTGTGTGTTCTCACTTGTTCTTGTGTGTTCTCACTTGTTCTTGTGAACCGATTTGCCGTCGTGTTTTTCCCCCCACATTAACATATTCGTTCTCGTTGTTGCTCTCTTTGTCGTCCCTCTGTCTCTGTCTCTGTCTCGTTCTCTGTTGTACTGTTCATGTTGATGCATAAGCAGATCTCCCTGTTCCCATTGAAGATAACAATGTGTGTGTGTGTGTGTGTGTAAATCTGTGTAAATCAGTTCAAACTCAGCAGGAAGGACGGGGCATTTACGGGAAGACCGACATGTTGCCCGGTCCTGAACAGAATGACTCACGTCTTTTATGGCCTCACGTCAAATCATAATTAATCAGATAATTGCGTTGTACTTGTCAGTTCGCATTTCGGCTTCGTGTTTGTGTCTTGATTTACGTCGGCTTTTAGAGCCTCTTAATTTCATATTGCATAAATCTTCGAGCTGCAGGGTTTTGGGTTAGGTGCCTAACTTTAAAAACTTTTGAACGTGTTGCTCAGTTCAGACACATTCGAGCGCTGTTGTCTTCCCGTGTCCGTAGATCATCTGCACACAATCAGGACACATCCCAGTGAAGTCTGTGCAGAGACGGCTCTAACTGTTGTGAGGGAGCATGTGATGACAGCTCGCCACTGGCAGAAGTGTCGGGGTGGGGGGGGGGGGGGGGGGGGGATCACACATGCGTGACTGGGTCTGAGTTCGCACGGCGCAACAAGCGGAGTGGAAGTCATCTTGGTTTCTTTTCTGGCGCCTCTAAAAACACACACTCCCCGCGTTAGTGGTTCTGGATGACGGATTCATTGTTATTAGGGAGGGTGTTTTTTGCACAGGGCCGTGAATTAATGTGTGTTTTCTGTGTGTACGCCTGCACATGTGTGTGCATTGGGTTCTGACAGCGCCGCTGGGGAGTGTGTGTGTGATACATTATGGAAACTGTTGTGTCCGTGTGAGCGAGCAGATAGAGTTAGTGCACATCGCTGCGCTAAGCTGATAAAACAAACTCTTCTGCTCCATTAGAACAGGGAGACGAGGACGGAGGCTCCGCACCGCATCGCCACGTCCTGCTCTCCGGTTTCTAACTGCGTGAAGTTAATGTTCGAGAGTTTAAGGAAGTTTGTAAAACTGTATTTCAACTTCTTAGATCAGCTGTTGTCAGATTTTAAGCGACGCTGTGTGACTCCAACTGAGAGACAGCGCCCCCTGCAGCCACACATGGGGATTCTGTTGGGCTACGTGTCAGAGCGACGAAGTGGTTTTAATGCATAGAGAAAACTTATCAGTGGTTATTACCCATGATCCTCTGCTTCCTGACCCAGAAGAGCTGCTGCTGTAACAAATCCAACAAACTCTGTTCAGGATTCTTCATATTTTAACAGTTTCCTGCTGAATATTGGAGATAAACTCTGGTTTTTAATAACTTCAGAGTCTCTTTAACTGATCTCAGTTCAGCTTCACTCTTCAACTGGAGCTGGTTGTGACAGTTGAAGCTGACTCTCAGTCAGTTCTTCTCACAGGAGATGGAACCCACTCAGCAGAGTTACAGAGAACCCACGTTCAGGGAGTGAAAGGAGGAAACTTTTAAAAATTGTGTTGCTTTAACATTTGCTGCTATATCGTATAATTTGTAACGTCATGTAACTTTGGTTTTTACCTCTAATGTCTTCCTGTCAGGATTTGTGACTGGTCTCTTGTCACCGAACACGCTGCTGAGAGACTCAGGGCTCAGGAACCTGGTTTTCTGTCAGAATTGATTCCCCCTGATTTAGAAATGATCAGTTTTCCCTCTCAGCAGTTATTCCTGTTCGCTCGAGGTGTACCGTGGCTCCGGCCCACGCCGAGCGGTCTGCTGCTTGTAACTGGAAGTCGGCTCCCGGAGCCAAGCTGCTTCTTCCTCCTTCCAAGTTTGGTTTCCCCTGAACGATCCTTCCCCCCCCCCCCCCATTTTTCATCTCTACTTTTCTGATCCTACAAATCGCTGCGAGCTCAAATTGTGCCTCTCTGGATTTCATCTTTCAATGTCCATTTTGTCACATCGCTCGTCCTGCCATTGATTTGCAACCCCAACAATATCCTCTGCTGTGTTTGAGGACGGGGGGGGGGGGGGGGGGGGGGGGGTGAGAGCAGCTCTTCATCTGGGTGTTTCTATCAGTTGCTTCCTGGGTTCTCCGTGTTTCTGATTTAACGAAAGCTGTTTGGAAAGCGGAGAGGAAAATGTGAATGATTTTTTTCTGGTGGAGCCAGTGTGGACACGCTTGCCTCCGGGGACGAGGGGGGGACTCGACATCGTTACCGTGCCCTGGGAGCATGCAACTGGAACTGCTCCACAGGTTTTAAACAGGACCAGTCAGAAGACGACCCTCCCCCCCCCATCCCCCCGTCTCCTGAGTGCTGCTCTGACAGAAGTCTCTCGCTGCCAAATGCAGACTCCCCCCTTCTGCTGCCAAATCCCAAAATTGTAAAACTGGCCCCATTAGCTATCATTACAGAAACAAGCTACACCCCGATGATTCAACATGAACTAATCAATGACAGGAGATGACATGAGGTCAGACTCGCCTATTAACGTTGTAAATCCTCATGTCGTCTTTTTACTGTTGCTTAATTACTTTAATATCCAGAACAACGATTTAAAGAAGATGTGTAATCCAACCCATACTCTTGCTTTTTTTTATAAAAATATACTTTGCTCTTCTCAGGGGGAATATGTCCTTTTTTGGGGCGAGCAACTCTTAAAGTCCAGTCCCTGAGCGTTTGTCCCCTGAGCGACGTATTTTCTCCGTGTGTTGACATCGATGACTTGTCCTTCCCATGGCTCCGGAGCAACGAGTCCGCCCGGCCCGGTGGAGCAGCCGCCAAGCGCCGGCTAACACATGCTAAAAACATTTGGAACTCTCCGTTGTGTTGTTAAGCGAAGTTGAATAAATATGTACGATCTTGGCTCGGGTGTCGAAGGAGAAGAGAAATGTCTCCGAGTGTCTGTAGATGAGATTATAAGATAAATCGAGCTTCACTTGTGTTAGTCAGGCTGCATTGTTGCACTGCTTCCAAAGTTACACGATAAATGTGAAACTATAACCGACTAAAATAGGAATTTTAATGTTTTTGTCTTGTGACGTCTGTCAGGAAGTTATTCCAGGACTTTGAACCTTTGACCTGGATTAACTTGTATCTAACTAGCACTGTCAGATACAAGAGCTCAACTGGGAGAGCTCGGCTTTTTTGGAAATCATTACCGCTGCAGCAGGAGGAAAAACACACACATCCACATATTTCTGAGTGATCAATGTGCTTTTTATTCTTCCTCCTGCGGCCTGGACTGGACGGATCGAATTGGATGACTGGGCTCCAGAGACGGGGGGGGGGGGGGGAGAAGGGAGGGAGTGATGGGGAGGGTGTGAGAGGGAGAGAGAGAGAGGGGGGAAGGGTCCAGGCTGACATAGCTCCTGTGATCCTGAGTCCGACTCTCTCAGGAAGCAGCAGACAATGCTCCACTGTTCCCTCCCTGCATCCAGTGCATGTGTGTGTGTGTACATTCGTATTATGTGTGTGTCTGTGTGTGGCCTGCCCTCGGTGTGTATGTGGAATAGAGTGGCGATGTGTGTGTGTGTGTGTGTGTTTGGCCCTCGCTGGACACCAAACCCTGAAAAAGAATATCTCCGAGGGCCACTTTGGTACAATACTGTGAGTGTGTGTCTGTGTGTGTCTGTGTGTCTGTGTGTGTCTGTGTGTGTGTCTGGGAGTTCCTTACAGTCCAGAACTCTCATTTGAGGGGATTAGGAAGAGAAGAAGGCCGCCACGTAACTCAAGTCCACTGGGCCAGAGGTCCGGGGCTGAGAGTGTGGGCTTGTTTTTACATCCCAGTGGGGACCTCAACCTGAATACACACTAACCCACGGGACTCACGGACCGACAAAACAAATAAATAGGTCCCCGTGGATGAAGAGGCGTTGTTGTTTCAGGGGCTAAGGTGCGAATTGGGACTTGGTTAAGGTCAGGGTAAAGGTGAGGGATTCGGTTGTGATGGTGGAGCCGAGACTTTCGCTCGCTGCACCGACACTAAATCACCGAATACACAAGTGCAGCGGTGATATAACACACACTGACCTCGCAGAACAGTGGAACCAGCTCCATCACGGTGAGTTACACCCCTGCTGTGCGAACCGGGGGCCCCTGCATCACTCAGCGTTCGCAGCAGCTCGTCGGTGGAGTTTGGCAGCGAAACGCGAAACGGTGAATCATTAGGGATTATTGTGCAACGTGTCCTCGGGCAGGGAGATTACAAGACGTAACAAGAAGGCGAAGGGGAAACACGGACGAACGTAAATATCCACTCGTTATTAAGGAGGAGAAACTATAAATGTTTTGGCGTTTTTGGGCCGAGCCACGCTATCAGCGGTGCGGGGTTTCACAATAAAAGCCTTCCACAGCCTTCACATTAAAATACGCCGAGCATGCGAAGCACGGGCTCAATGTCGACGTCATTAAAAACCCAAAGAACCACATCATGTGGGTTTTTAACGGCTGTGTAATGTGGCCGAGCTGATTAGCAGCTGTGTTGTCGCAGATAATGAGACCTGGTGAAAAATACAACTAATTTAGAGAAAGTCCTTAATAGTCAGCGGGCGCATTATATTTTGCTGCGAGGTGATTTATGACCTCTTCACTTAAGCGTTGGCCATTTTACTGTTGCCGTGGTAATTCAGCTTGGCTCTGAGACGTTTGCACTCCGACTCTCTTTTCGTAGGAAACTGGCCCGAAGCTGTCGTTAAAAGCCGCAGCGCCTAAAGCAGGAGAGTCGTACAGTGTGTTTGCATTAGCTACGAGCTTCTGGTAATTGTGTGCGGCGTGTGTGCCGAGTGTTTTATGTGTGCATGCACGTGTGACTCTCTCCCGAGCTTGTGTGTGCATGCATGGGTTTATATTCATGATTTGTGAAGGTGTTTAATATGAACACAAATATGTGGGTGCAGGTTCGTGTCTGTCGGACTTTATCATCCCTCCGGCGGCTGCAGCGAATCTGGCAGACGTCCGAGGTGGCGCGGACACAGATTTATTTATTTAAACTGTCCGATTCATCCCTGCTGCGTTATTGATGACTTCCTCGTTCAAAAAAGTTTCTTGTTTAGATTTAAAGAAGCGATGACTTTGGGCAGTTTCTGCAAAAGGAGGTTTTGATTTAAAAAGAAAGTCCGGATTGATACTGAACTGTGGATAAACACTGCCGAGTTTCGGCCTCTTGTTCCCGCGCAGGCCAAGTTTTTGTCTGCAGTGAAAAGACAGACGCCACAGCCCCACAGGACGTCTGCCAGCGCCCGGCCGAGCAGCTCTCTGCCAAAGACGCAATCATTAGTGGATTGGGGGAATAGAAACCTCACTTTCTTTAACATGGGTTCATGCAACCACATGCGTCCTGGCCTCGGCCCACATGCCAGCCTCAGTTTGCTTCAGTGCAGGAACCAAAGTGCAGAGTCACAAACTACGACTGAGACATTTGTATTGTTAAAACGGAAAAAGGGGGCGATGTGAGTTAGTGTGCATGCGGCCGTCAGCCCTCGATCTACAGGCGGGCTCACTGTGCAGCTCCGGGCACAGAGGACACATGCAGGGAATTCGACACGCTGAATAAAGCGGCTTTGGAAATGTATCCTCGAAATCTCCGTTCACCGTGAAACACGAGGACGTCCTGGCTCGGCTGATTAAAAACCTTCCTAAAAAACTGATCCACAACTTCCGAGCTCTACCTCCTCTGCCGCTTCTCAATGGCTCGCTTGTCTTTCCCTGGAACGCCCGTCATCGAGGAATGTTCGGTCCCTGTGACTTTCCACAGATAGCGGCAGCAGGTGTCATTATAATGCTTTGTCTAGGTCGGGCAGTTACTTTAAAAGACATGTCTTCATGTGAAATTAGATCAAAAGGGAAAGTAATGAGATTCCTGAGCGCTGCCATGTTGCGAAAACAAAGTTTTTTCACTGATTTCCTCAGGAATCCATGGATCTGAATGTTAGCAGTGTTAAGGACGCTGATATTAATGTGTGTAATTTGGTGCAGATGCAAATAAAAATCGGTATATCCAGCAGATTTAACTGTGGTTTAACAAGGAGCCATCGAGTTTCTTTTCTTTTCATCTTTCCTTGACTTTTCTGCGACTAATCTCTGGAGAGGACTTTGGTTTGTTTTTTGAAATCAGGGATCAATAAGACTTTATGGGAGCCATTTCATTTCAATCACAGTCTTTTCCATTTGGGTTTCCCTGTTGTTTGATTATCAAATGTCGCCTCTTTGATCTCTAATGAGCGTGAGTTTAGCTGGTGGCTTTGACACAAACTTCATAATGAGCTGCTCTGAGTGCAGCTTTCAGGGTCATTGAGGAATCACACAATCAAAGAACAAGAATTCGTCTCGTTTGACATTAACGCAGAGACTGAAGGATGATTTTAAAAAATACAAGCAGATGATACAAAGAGAGTTGTATCAGGAGTTGTTGGTGTAGGGGGGGGGGGGGGGGGGGATGGTGGAACTACCTGAAACACAAAAACATGACCTGGAATGGCTCAGCGGAGCTCAGACCTCGGCCAAGTCCCAATTGTTATTCACGTTATCTTTTGGATCTGCAATCTGTGCATGGCTGAAAACCTCCCACGAGCCATTACCAGTAAAAAATGAGCTTTTCACTTGACATTGTCCTGTTGGATAAACAACACAATCAAGATCCATCAACTACTCCCTGGGAAAAGTGGAGAAAATGTCAAAATACGCAAAAACTCAGAGTTTAAGAAAGTGATCATGGACCGGCCCCCTTTGTGCAGATCCACGCCAAAACCTTATGACTTGTGTCGTGGTCGATGTTTCCATCCTTCCACTGGAAAGCCAACTTTCAAAAGAGATCTTTAATTAATCAGATTGATGTTTTTCCACTCATCAAGATGATAAGACACAGAACTGGACCCGGACTAATTCCTGGAGTCAGATCCAGATTTTAGAGTCAATTCTTCATTCAAAGAAATTTAGGATCAAACAAACATGAACCAAAACAACTTCATCATCCAGGAGCGATGCAAGGCTTGGGTGTCGGGGGTTCCCAGTTGGACACGTCATGATAAATTAATTAAGTGAACAAACTAGATGATGTAAAACTATGTGATAATGAGCTGCTCAAATAAACTCTTCATGTGGTCGACACATTTTCAAATAAATCCAGTTTCCTTCTGCGTTGAGACACTAATGACATTACATGGCAGCCAGTTACTTCCTTTGGGTCCTGTTCAGTGTGTGTGTGTCTGTGTGTGTGTGTGTGTGTGTGTGTGTGTGTGTGTGTGTGTGTGTGTGTGTGTGTGTGTGTGTGTGTGTGTGTGTGTGTTTGAATTACTTGGCTTTCCTTTGTGAAGAGGAATGCTGCAAGCGATCTATCAAGTTTGCGTGCTCCACTGTGCATGCTCACATGTAATTGTTTTATTGGCGGGCAAGAATAAGAATCCATGCACGCACCTTTTGTGTGTTTGTTATGACTGTGTGTGTGTGTGTGTGTGTGTGTGTGTGTGCCAGTGTTCGTGATGGTGTACACAACCCCCCAGCAAGACAGCCCATTGCCACTCCCAGTGTTTGCGTGTGGAACTATGACCTCTCTCTTTGTCAAGTTTTGCTGCTCTGGAGTCCGTCCAGTTTAAATAAAAGTTTTAGGACACACAAAAGCTGGGTGGAGATTTGCAGCTCGTTTCTTTTCCTCCTCCTCTGACTTCCTTGTTCCTTAAAACAATCGAAAAAAGTTACAGCTTAGATAAAAACCAGCTGTAAAGATAAGTCCCGATAAAGAACCCGGCTTTACTTTAACTTTGTAGCCGTCTGTTATCTACGTTACTGGCATTGAAAAATTAAGTCGCCATAAAGCTGTGCTCTGGTTCTGAGGGTTATGTTTCTGGTTCTCGTCATCTGGCAGAGAACGAGGGGCGATGGAGGAGGAGGAGGAGGAGGAGGAGGAGGAGGAGGAGGAGGAGGAGGAGAGAAGCCAAAGGATGTAGAGCATGAGGAGGTCAGGACTTTCCAGTTTCTGTCAGTCACCTGCGCTCGCATTCCGACTGAAACGCTCCGGGCGGCTGCGAGAGAGCGACTGAGCATGACAAGAAGAAGAGGGCGAGAGCTGCGTGCAGAGGCCCAACGTGGGACAAGTCTCACAGAAAGCAAAAGCAAAGGCTGCATTCAGGCGAGAGTCAATAATTTCCAAGCTTATCACCAGGAAGCGGCCGTCAGAGGCGCCAACAAATACTGAAACTCAACTGACAGCTGGCAAACAGCGAGCCAGGTTAATGTTGAACACACGGGGGAACAACGACATCTCCGGGACGCCACCACACAGAGGTCACGTGACAAAGAGCATTGTGGGATATCAAGGGTTGCAGAGGTGGCTGCCTGGATGTGTGGACTCCAGATTCCGAACGAGGCCGCCGGTTGCTACAAGACAACCGATCTAAATTAGGAGCACAGCTGGAGATCGTTTGTCTTACTGCTGGACGCTCTTGCCCGAAGTAACCTCGCGTTATTTATGTGGTTCAAATGGAATGGACTGTATTTATATCGAGCTTTTTCTGGTCTCATCCGCCCACTCAGAGCGCTTCTCAGCTCAAAGCCATATTTACTCATTCACACACTTTCCTTCAACACCATTCACACACTGCTGGTCCAGATGTTGGGGGGACGTTTAGGGTTCATCTCTATAATCACATGAATATGCAGAATCACAAGATCGTGGGGCAGGAAGCTTCTGGTTTCTGTTTCTAGTTTTGAACAATCGCAAGGGGAAATGCATCCGCGCTCTGCTTTTTAATGTATCTGCATTCATGTGGGAATAGAGAAACGTCCGACTCGTGTGGACAAGTCGGATTGTGAACAGTGTTCGGTGAAGGGAAGACACCGGGAGCCCCAGAGGCTAACTCACCGTTGGGGTCTTCTACCGGGGTTCAGTGTCTTGCAGGCTTGGAGGAGTCAGGGATTGAATAAACAACCTGGATCCTGATGAAGATGTTTGGGCCTCAGTGGAGGTGTGAGGCGTTCTGGGTGTGGGGCTGTATTTGGGAGAATTAAAGACAAAAGCTTGACCACAGGAGGCACAATGATTGGATGAGGTGATCCTTCAGATGTCTGTGGGTGGGCGGGCCCAGCTTGGGTGGGCAGCCGGGGCAGTAAGAGGGGTTTGTGTGCGAGGAGGCGATGAGCAAGAATGACTCGAAGGAGTGAGGAGTTTACAGGTGTTGTCTTAGGGGCACGGAACGAAGCTGATCCCTGTTTTCTCTGGTGGAGCCCAGACGTCCCCACGAGAGGAAAAACAAGGAGAGTGGCCACGTTCTGATGAGACCTGAAGATCTGAAGATTCACTTGAAATGTGCAGGAGAAGAAAAACACCAAACGCTCAGCAGAATATTCAACAATGTGTTTTTATAAATGAAAGAAATGTCTCATTCTGAAATGCTCAGTGGTGACGTCACTTCTGTGTGTCACATGCAATCAGCACTTTGTGTGTGTGTGTGTGTTCACGTTCGAGTGCCTGAGACGCTGCAGGTGGCAGATGAGTCGTTGGTTTGTGTCGCCAGCGACCACAGGAACACACACTGTTGCATTCTGGGAATTCTCTACACTCTCTACACGTTCACATAGAAAACACGAGTCCTCAGGCTGTGAAACTCTCCCGTGTTTGTCTCATTCCTAAGTTCCTAATTCATTATTCCACTGCAGCGAAAAAGGTTTAAATATTAACTCGAAATGACCACGTGTGAACCTGGCGAGCGTTTATCAAAATGACAAGGTCAGACTTTAAAATGAGCTTTAAAATCATTATCACGGAATGTTTACTGAATAAGATCCGGTGACTTGGATCAGTAAAGCTTCGCCGGGTACCGGACTTGTACCACAGAACCACGCCGTGTCCTAACTTCGCCCCTTCAGTCTACGCCATGATTGTGCGTTGATGCAACATGTTGAGAAACAAACACCTCATGAAAGTTGTTGAAAGCCGTCCACGCTGCCAACTCGCACACATGGCAACTCTTAAAAATCGGAGAACCTGTTTGTTTAGTTGATGGAATATTTGCCACTAATATTGTTTCTTGCAAACGCTCTCACCGTTCTTACAAAGTAAAGGTTGTGATTTGAGGAAGTAAAGTGAACGAAATGTCTCAACAACTATTAGATGAATTATGACATTTGTTGTCCCCAGAGGATGAATTGCTGTCCCCCTGATGTCCACCCAACGTGCTCGTGACTCTATTGCTTAGTGTTTCTATTGTTTCTCAACTGTTCCTCTGGGTTTTTAATATTTAGAAAGAGCCAAAGCTTGAGATCCCTTCTTTAAATTGGCAGGGAAACACAATCTTAGATTACATCCAAGCAGTTATTGTGTCTTTCTGTGCAAACAGGTACAGAGTGTTCTCTGAACTCTTGGACAATGAGACATTGAGACATTGAGACACTGAATCCCAGTCGACTAAGATATGTCGACAAACGACAGCCAAATGGGTTTATTCTTTCAAAATGATGATTTGTCGCGACATCAGATCTCAACATAATCAGTTTGGCTCGTTCCGAAAGTCCAATTTTCTCAAGGTCGGTGCTGTAATCTGGCAACCGTGCCAATAGCTGCTTTCTTAACCTCGTCCGGCTCCAACTCTTCACAGACGAGAAGTCGACCGAAACACGACAACATTATTCACAGGTCACTGAGGGGAAGCTTTAACCGATTCTTGTTTTCGCCACTTTTCCATTCAGCAGCTGCACACAAAGCCACATCCACACTGAGCGGCTGGTTCGCTGGTTCATGGACGACCTGTGATCGCACACGCACCAGCTTTTAATGAAATAGTTTTTACTGTATATCATGAAACTCAAAGCCAGAGGTTTGCTACAGTCTGGAGCTGGTAGCGCCGAGGAAGTGGGACGTCAGTGATAATGGTTCTGGTGGTTTCGTGATCTTCGAAGGCAATAAGGACACGTCCCGATGCCTTTCATGAGACGCCAGCCCTTCAGTCAATGAGACATGGGAGAGACAACGTGACGGCCAACATTAAGGTTTCCTGAAGGAGGCAGCTGCAGTGGAAGTGGGACGAGAGGAGAGGTGCAAACGGTGGAAAAGATAATTGGGGGAAAAGATTTGAGGACCGAGAAGAAAAGAGTTCACTGGTTGTTTAATTGGTAGAGAAATGAGAGCTGACAGAGGCAGAGGAGGGTCTCGTTACCGGGTTCGGAGTCAAAACGTTGATATCAGAGTGTGTGTGTGTGTGTGTGGGTGTGTGTCTGTGTGTGTCTGTGTGTGTGTGTGTCTGTGTGTGTCTGAGAGGGAGGAAAACATTGGAGTAGACAGACTTTTTTCAGCTGACACTAACAAGCCCTCATTCTTGTGCCAGGTCTGAGATGTCGGCCCATTCCCAGGGCTGGATCATGTAAGACCAGCTCAGAACTTTCCATCCAATCAACTGCTGACTAATCAGATGACACACACACACACACACACACACACACACACACACACACACACACACACACACACACACACACACACACACACACACAGTCTGATATCAGTGTTTATACTCAGAACACGGTAACTCGACCCTCCTCTCCCTCTGTCACCTCTCATTTAAACACACTAAACTCTCAATTTAGGCCACTTCATTTTCTTTGTGTCTGTTTCTTTCCCCTTACAATGGACAAACTTATAATAACTCTGCAGTTATATATACATATTGACCTTTTCACCACATATTGGTTAGTCCTCCTTCATGCTGCTGTCTCCAGAAAACCCCAAAGAAGCGACTCCTCTCTCCAGAGGCAGTGACGAGCTCCCTCTGCTCGGTGGAGTTCAAAGCATTACACAGCATAATGGAGGCAACTCTACTCGGCTCCGTAACAGAGCCTTAAAATGAGCCGGCAGCTGTTGTGATGACGACTGAAATCAACAAGTACTTTCATTCTCCATTAATCAGCTGATGTCGATCGTTTGACGTCACAAATCGAGACAAATGAGCATCACAAGTTCCCCGAGGCCGAGCTGACGTCACTGTCGTGTTGGGCTGACGGAACAGTATATATTTGGTCCAACATATATATACTGTATATATATATCTCTACAACCCAACCTGATTATACTTAGCTTCATATCAAAGAGTGTTTCAAGGGAGCTCATGAGGCCAATTAAAAAGTCTCAGGGCTGTTCAAGCTAATTAGTGATAAAACTATTCACTGAAAAACACTGAATGTTTCCAATTAGTACCAACCAGCTAACCAACCAACCAACCAACCAACCACCTGACCAACCAACTTATCAACCAACCAACCAACCAACCAACCAACCAACCAACCAGCCGACCAACCAGGCAACGGAGAGGGGTATTAACAGAACCGTTTATTTTCTTTCCAGTACCTTAACCCCCCCCCTCTCCTCTTAACCACCGTTGTCACATCCCACCAAACTGGCGGTTAAGCTGTGGTTTGACTGGACGTGTTTCAGCCGAGTTTCCGATACGTGCACAGAGTCACAGATCTGGTTACAGGGAGATGGAAGCCACATGGAGCCGTTACACTGGAGGATGGATGGATGAGAGGAGGTGAACTTCCATCCTCCACTTTCTAAGACTTCTTTACTCATCTGTTAACAGAACACATTCTACTTTTATTTACCTCAGCCAAGCACGTTTTTCCTTATGACACCTTGTATGGGTGTAAATACTCAAACATGGACTTCATTAGTCTGTGAAGTCTGTATAATTTAACAAGCACACACTAAAATGAATTGGAGCGTCATCCACTGCCAACAAACGTGTTCATGTATATAAAAGACGGGGCGGATTTCTTGATGTATTACATTAGCGTTTTGGTCTTTTAATCAATTTCACCATAATTCTGGACTTAAATATTGATAAAGAGAGTTGTTCTGTGCAGATACTGAATGTTTTCTTTTACATTTTCATGCCATTTTTGTATTACTGCCAAAACTCACTTGGGTTAAGTTTTAACTGGGACATTTCCTTGGTTAATAAAGTTTCCACCCGACTCTCTGATGGACTTTATTCAGCATCTTTCGTTTTGAAAAACCCAGTTTCTTAATCTTTAACTCTCAGATTTTGCAACGCTTGCAAATGGGACCAAGAGTCATTTCACAAGCAGAAGGACTCTGAGTAGAGCTCACGTCTCCGCCCAGGCCCAACAGTCCCCTCGTGAAACCATGTTTAAATTCACCAGATTGCACACAACACGTAATCCATCCTGCAGTTTTTGTGTAATCCTGCAAAGTAACAAACAAAAGCTCCTTTTCCACTGGTCAGAAAAACTCCCTAACATCTGGCTTCTTCTGTCTTTTCATCTGGATCAGCTACTCTGCAGCAGACGTGGGTTTTAATCGGCTCTGGCTACGATCAGCGGTGATGGAAACGTGACACGCGGCGAGAGGGCGCCTCAGTTTTCTGTTTATTTATGACTTCGAAACATGATGGGAAACAAATACATCCCCTCTGTCTTTTAAAAACCTGCGTACACCTGCTAATTTTGGTGTAAAAGACGAAAACATAACCTAATTGTTGGAGGGTAGGAGCTTGAATCAGTGCTTCATGTTATCAGGGAGCAAAGATCAACAAAAGAAAAGATAAGTTAGAAAAGTTAGCAGCACTGATATCAGTCACTCACTGTGGCACACGACTGCTCCTCTGCCCTCGAGTCTGATGAGAAGGATTTATCATCAATTTATAACCACGTTGACTGAGCAAACAAAGTGATAACACACAGCACAGCACCAGCTGTTGGCACACACACACACACACACACACACAGACACACACAGCTGTAGCCACATCCTAAAGAGCATTCCAACGTGGGAACGCAAATATCCTGTTTTCACGTGTCAAGCTGTTAAATCAAGTAATGTGTGTGTCTGTGTGTGTGTCTGTGTGTGGCGGGTCTGGCTCTGTGCTCGATCACGTCACATCATCTTTAGCGGCGAAACTCCTCCAACACGTCTCCACGTCTGCCTCGTCTTCTCATGTCCAGCAGCTGACGTCTAAGTAATCTCAACGTCCTCCAGGATTTCACAAAGTAAAACCCGCGCCTGTGATAATGCGATGCATTGTGATCTGTGCAGGATCCAGCGTTGACCCACTTGTTGGAACGTTTCAGAGCTCGAGGCTTCACCGTCACCTCCTCCTGTCGCCACCCCCCCCCCTTCACGTCCCTGACGCTCGCTCTCTCCTCTTTCCTGTGATCGCCGCCTTTCTTTTCATCCTGCTCCAAATGACCTGGCCCTGAAAACACACTGTGCAAACACACACCAGAGCAACGTTGCTCGGGGAACAACTTTCTCCTGAGGATTCTGGGTCGTCGAGTGTCCGCCGTTCTCCTCCTTCTACTGACCGCGGGTGTGTTTGCATGTTGCAAATTTAAATACATATTCAGGTCGATCATTTTAATTAGTGTTATTACTTGGTAATGTTCACCTGCTCTAACTGCCCAAAGACACAGACACACACACCCAGCCATTACCTTTTAGATTAACGCTCATTAAAGAAAAACATAGCTTGTGTCACCCCTGAAGGCCAACCCCTGAAACATCTGTACACACACACACACACACACACACACACACACACACACACACACACACACACACACACACACACACACACACACACACACACTTGAGCCTGAAAACTGACTGTAACTCGATTCTCCAACGTGAACTACAACCATAACACAGAGGGACGACGGGGGAGTGGGAGGTAAAAAGACAGAAAGAGGGAGAGGGGGTGAGGGAGGCAAGTTGAGAGAGTGAGAGAGAAAGTGAGAGAGAAAGAGAGAGTGAGAGAGTTGTGTATTTTGGCAATGGCGCCTGGTGCGTGAGGTTTATATGAGGAGCCTCAAATTAAATGTAAATATTTGTAGTGAAGGATTTGATTCTCCTCAAAACTGTTGATGAATATGTGTGCACCTGCGTGTGTGTGTGTGTGTGTGGGGAATCACTCTAACACAAGACCCCCTGTAACACACACATGTTGCACAACGCACATCACACACAAACACACACACACACACACACATGTTGCCCTCCCCTGTTAGGACCTTTATTGATTCTTTAACCTTGACCTTGCCCTTGTCCTATAAAACCTGATCCTGAGTTTGAACGTCTGGGGTGAAAATGGAGCAGATTTATGTCCTGGTGGAACAACGGCGTCCACACGGTTCTATACGGCTGCTACAGGAGGTCACGTCAGGAGCGTCTTGGCAACAACAGCTGAGGCCACACAGGGAGGCTGCAGTGGAAAAACCAGTGTGTGTAACGTCAGGCGTTAAAATGCCACTAACTCAATTTTCTACTCGATATTTCAGCCCGTGTGCAGTTCAGACACGCTGACAGCGACAGCCACGACTCCTGTGCTCAGCAGGTGTCGACGTGTTGCGCTCACCGAACGCGTCACACGTCCCTGGATGGTGTGGGCGCCTCGGGCTTCACAGCGGTTTAGAGAGAAATCCTCTATCGGTGGATCAGTGAGTGTGAGCTGGAGGAAAGACGTGGGCAGGAACCACAACAGATGAGATTACTTAACACCAGCTCTGAAATCCAACGTGGCCTGTAGAGTTGTGTACCGACGAACCACAAATGGTTTAATTCTGGCACGGGGACGTTTTCATGCAAAGAGAATACATAAATAAATACATGAACGATTACGTGGGAACTTTATCGACATGTACAAGGTTTGTTTTATTCTTTAAAGTTGTTAAATCACAGCATTTTGCCCCAGAGAGCAGAGATGGACAGGAAACGAATGTCTGTTTGAAACAAGGACTGTTTATAAACATGGACGACGTGACACCTCCCCTGAAATGAAGCCAAAGTGTCTCCATCGCCCCCTGGTGGCTGGCGGCGGTACAGCTTTTAGACTCTGCCTCCTCCATGACAGCAAATTGGACCAAACTCAGTCAATTAGGTTTTGTCTCGTTTCGTCCAAAGACTCAAAAACCAACACGAGAAGCATCAAATCCTCACATTTAACAAAACAGGGACCAGCTGATTCTAATTCTGTTGATTTGATAAATCAACGAATCGACCAATCGCTGCAGGTCTCCATGTAACCGTGGCGATTTAACCACGCGGCCTCGGCACCAATGGCAACAAACTGACGTGAACTAAACACAAAGTGAAGTGAAACAGCTTTAAACCTGCACAGGAGAGATCCACCTGAGTTCTCTGCAGTTGACTGAGTTTTCAAACTGTAGTTATACGTTTCTCTCGTGTTGGTGGAAGAGAGGCCCAGTTATCTGAGAACCTGGCTGCTTTACAGCTTTAACCTTTGACCCACTGCGGCTTAACCACTTAACCACAAAAACTACACAACCAGAACCAGAACCCTCAACTACACTGGAGGTCTAAATAACAATGATAATAATAATTAACTTTATATCGAACCTTTCATTGCACAAAATGATATAATGCAGCTCAAAGTGAACAGAAGAGATGAAATGAAGACGTGCAACATGACATCATGACGACTTCTAGTGGACCACACACTTCTACACACAGCCAACACACATCCACATCAAGTGAAAGGTTTTCTGTGTGATCAGACCACACACACACACACACACACACGGGGCGGGTGTATTGTTGCATGTAAGGGTGAGTAATAGCCTATCAGTGAACCCAAACAATAATAAAGTTGACCAGTTGAAGTCTGAGGAATGGAATGTCGATCACACACAAGCACAGATAACACACACAAAAAACACACAAGTGACTCAAGAGCCTGGACATATCAGCTGCTCACACACACACACACAAGTTTCCTCATGATAAACTTTAGGGTGATTCCCTATTATTCATTTATTATATTATTATTATATCTCTAAAGCTGCTAAATTCTTTAGGTTCCTAAAACGTCTGGGGAATAAAACAGCTTCTTAAAGACTGAGGCAACGTCTCCATATTTCTTTCAGTATATTTCTGTGTAGCGTGCGTCATTCAGCACTAGTAGAATTAAATAAATAACATGAGGACATGCTCCCAGGAGACCGGGATCTTCTACATTAATATGTTTGTGTGTGTGTGTGTGTGTGTGTGTGTGTGTGTGTGTGTGTGTGTGTGTGTGTGTGTGTGTGTGTGTGTGTGTGTGTGTGTGTGTGTGTGTGTGTGTGTGTGTGTGAATGCCGGAGCTCTGAGGCAACACTGGAGCATTCCTCATTATTCGATGTTCATTGTCCCGAGTATCTTTTGTCTTAGCCGAGCTGGCCTGAGCTGCAGCTCCACTGCGATTCAAAGAGGGGCCTGTTTCCAGATTAAAAATAGCCGGCCCTCGCTGCATGAGAACCAGGGAATCCCCCACATGCACATGCACATGCACATGCACATGCACGGCTCCGTGGATTTCATTCCTCCTCCTCCCCAGTGCGGGATCGTCCCTAAGCTGTTCCTCATGAAGACACAAAACCCAGAGTCCTCCCATTATTCAAGTTACACAACAGACGTTTTAATCTATTAATAAAAGTCTACAACCTTTTTGCGTCTCATCAATAAATGTCTGGATACATTTTCCAACACTTTCCTACAGACGAATTTGCTGACGCACGGCCTCCGCTCTCATGCCGGGGAGTCGATTGGAAACAGCAGCAGCCAAACGTCTCGTGGATTTGCCTTTATAAGTTTTCATGTCATGACAAGTCGGGTCAAACGTTCAAGTGGTTTTTCACGACGGAGAAACGGAGACTGGAGGTCGGACTTATCGGACGTTTGCTGAAGGTTTACGACTTCTAACTAGTCGAGGTTGTGTCGAAGACGTCGTCCGTATCAGTCGAGTGTAAACTTCACGTTAGGATGCTACGTCAACTTTTGTGTTTAATGCTCGTAGTGTTTCTGTGTGAACCACAAGAATAAAGTAAACAAAGATGGACATCTTGATCACCCCCTGGTGGCCAGCTGCAGTGCAGGTCATTAACCCACCTCCTCCATGTTAGCGAATGGCACCTTCATGGACCATATGTTTTGCATTCCTTTAGATGGCGTGCACTTCCACACTGACTCGTTCTGCCTTTATGCTGACTCGCCAACAAACTGTGTCCCTCCAGATTTGTGGAGGTTTCGGTGTAGAAACGTTTCCCCGTCACACTGAGCTGCAGCCTCCTTCACTTTGGATAAAACCAGCACGAAACCCCCCCCGAAATATGAATCGTGCAACACCTGTTTTGAATGAAACCGAGCTGCCAAAGCATTAAGACAACATCAGATATCATTTCCCTGCTTCCTCGTTCCCCAAAGGAACTGCAGAGAAAAACCGCACCGTCTTATTTCTAGCTGACGAAATGTGGCACCGAGAGATGTGCTCGGGGTTTTAGCGTGTCAGGATTAAGTTATCCTCGGTTCAGGTGCGGGACACGTGTGCGTAACGGCGGTCCTCGAACAGGCGTGACCGCTTCCTACGGCGAGCTGGACACATTTCACGTCTTCTCATGCGGAGAGGAAAAGCTTCACCACTAAACCCGGTTTCCTCTCTCTCTCTGTGCCGGGGTGCCGTTCCAGGTTAAATGCACTTCCTGCTGGGAATCATACATCACCGGGGTCGTACATCATTTCTGGCTTCCATTGATTTTTCATATGAGCAATATTAACCTTTAACCACGTAGAGGATCAGAAGACCTCACCTCAACACGTACACTGTACTGTGTGTGTCTGTGTGGCTGCACAGAGGACAGATGGAACTCTACAAACAGATTCAGGGACAAGGATCTGGAGCTTCTGGTTTCTGTTTGTAGTTTGACCAATCACGTTTGAGCAGGCTGTGGTTGCCGGCAGGGGAGCGATGGTTTTTAATTTATCTGCCTTCATGTGCAGACAGCTGTTATTAGAGATTATTAGAGATTAGCCAAAACAAAGTGTGAACACTGAGCGGAGGACAGAGTCTTGGCCCCAGACATCTACTGTCTACACTGGCAGCACCAAAACACTGCCCCCCCCCCCCCCCCCCGAGTTAAGGGCAGAGTCACACATGAGAGAAAGTAGCGCTGGGGAACCTTTGCCTCCCTCTCACTTCCAACCCGTGCGAGCGAAGGGCCCAGAAAAACACCTATTTGCTCCCTGTGGCTTCACGTGGAGTTTGACTTTGGTGAACTTTGACCTGAGATATTGCGAGTGTGGCCGCGCCCACTGACACGGGAGGTTTATCGCCGTCACGTGTCATGTAGTGCACGTCTCTCCGTCCTGGGGGGGTGATCCCTCACTTGTTTCTCTGTCTGAGGTTTCTGTGTTTTTTCCTCCCCCATGTTAAAAAGGTTTTGGTTTGGTAGTTTCACTCTTACAGAGGATGTCGCACCTTGTTAAGATCTGTGAGACAAACTGGGATTTGTGAATATGGGCTTAACAAATAAACATGCATTTGATTTGATCATAACGACAATATGTGTCTCAATTTGGCCGATAGAGCAGAACTCATGCTGGGCGATATGAAGCGAAACAGATAATTATCAAGATAAAAGTCACATATTCTGTCTTGAGTCTGATTTTAGCTCCAGAATGAAGGTTGTGGACGATGAAGTGGATCATTTATGTAACATAGGACTTTGTTCTCTTGATGAAAAGGATAATTATTCCCGTGGTTTTATCTCCCGGCCTCACTCTCGTGTTTCCTTCCTCCCCACACTCACCACTAACAACACATATGGGGACTGTGGCTTTGAAAGTAATGAGCTCACATGTCACCGGGAACTTTTCCTGCCCCATGAACAACTTCACTTGTGTTTGTGAGGAGCAGCAGATTGAACTTTCCAGGACAAACAACCCTGTCAGCTTCAGGGATTCAGGCTTCAGGGACTCAGGCTTCAGGGACTCAGGCTTCAGGGACTCATCGGTTGTGCAAAAGCTGCTGCAGAAAACTTTGACTTGGAATATGAAAAATACAAATCTGACTCTCTTTTATTAAAAGTGCACTTGTGAGGTGAGAGCTGGGAGCAGATTCACTTGTGCTGGAGGATGTAAATGTCTGAAATCCACCCACTGGGGACACCCCACCTCCATCACTGCATACTTCACCTCTGCACACAACATCTGTAACCTACTCAGAGAGAAATCCTGCTCGACAGCTTGTGTCCACTTAATGGCTCCGCAAATGGCTCCAATATGTTCCTCTTTACGCACGTAATTTAACCCGTTTACTTCGATAAAGCGGACAGACTGCTGATCCCCCCCCCCCCCCCCATGCACACTCCGGGTTGCATTGTTCCAACAGGTCGGAGCGCGGAGGCGAATCCAGCTGCGCCACAAATGAATTACTCCCCCCCCCCCCCAAAAAAAAACAAGAGTCCCACTGAGAAATGGAACAGACGCTTCCAGCAAACAGGGAACCGACTGTGCACTGGATTGTTCCTACGCGTTCTTACTGGTGTGTGTGTGACACTGAACTCCGGGTTGGAGCTCGTGGGGTTCGGTGCCAGTTCTGTGCGTAAAAGCGAACTTCTCCAACAGAACACATCTGTAACCCCCCCCCCCCCAAAAAAAAAGAAGCACATGTGGCTCAAAGCGAGTGTGGAGCGGCTCTTACCTCCGATATGGACATGTTCAGGTAGACAAAGAGCCCGGTGGTGGAGGCTATCTGCAGCACCACCACCACAATCACCACCATCGCCACCCACATCTTGGACGGCGCCTCCTTGCGCCCCGGCCCCCTCGGCCCGGCGGCCGGCACCATCATGTAGGTGGTGGACTCGCTGCTCACGGATCGGAAGTAATCCTGCTGCTGCTGTGCGCTCGGAGTGGCCATGGCATTCCCGACGCATGAGTGGAGACCAGAGAACAACAAGGGGCCAAACCACGAGCCTTCCGCGGAGCTGACCGACTGACGAGCCCGAGGTTAGATCCCCATGCGTCCGCGGCCCGCCGGAGCTTTGCACTTCGCTGCAGGAGAAGGAGTCAAAGTGGGGACGCGTCCATGTCCGAGGAGCGCTCAGCCGCTGGAGGAGCTGGTGGAGGAGCTGGTGGAGGAGGCAGCAGCGATGGACTGAGGAGCTGCAGGAGTGAGAGGAGCTGCACAGAGGGGCAGGGTTACCCTATTCATCACCCTGGAGCTGTGGAGGAATGCTCTCTCTCTCTCTCCCTCTCTCTCTCTCTCTCTCTTTCTCTCTCCCTCTCCCTCACGCGCACACACACATTGCCAAAAGAAAATTCCAAGAAAAAAATCATATTTTAATCATCTTAATCTTATCATTTAACCCACATTTCCTTTGTGATTTGCCAAGTTCTCCTCAGTGAGAGAGTAAAAACAGATTTTCTTCACTTTATAAATCTGGAATATTTCTGAGAGTGTTGAAGATCTTGGATTTTTTTCTAAATCAATCAACATTTATTTACATTTCCAAGTTTACTGAAATAACTTTGAGCAAAGCCACACATCGCTGAATGTATTTGGAAAATTGTTTCTTGAAAAAAGCTTAGAAAATACAATTTCTCATATTTGTTGATAGTATTGTCAGTATGTGTTTACTTTATAAGACAACCTCAGGGGCCAATCAGCTGGGGCCAGTATAATATTTTCTTTACCTTTCTTATTTTTGTTTTGTTTAGAAAAGTGCTTTAGAAATATAGTCTTTTAATATGTTCCCATTATATCCTATAGACTCAGGATACTTCTGTTCTTCTCAGTTTGTTGAAGCCACTCTGAGGTTGTTCTAAACTCTACCAACAGAGGGCGCTGTCTCTCTGTCTCTTGTGTTCAATGAGTTCAGATTGAAAGTTTAATAATCACTTGATTACTCAGCTAAAAATGTACTAATTGCAAAGTGTTTACCCCAAAATTGTGTTATTTTGTCGCTCACATTTTACATAGTTTTCTCTGTTACTTTTGTATTTTATATTGTGTGTGTGTGTGTGTCTGTGTGTGTGTCTTTGGTCTATTTCAGAGCTCTACCCTGATGCAAACATTTGCTCAACAGCCTCCAGTTGTGAAACGAGTGGAGCTGAAACAGTGAAACCCCCCCCCCCCCCCCCCCCCCCCCCCCCCCCCGAGCTGCAGCGGGGACCTGAGCTCATGAGGTGGACCTCCCTTCATTATGAGGGTCACGGAGGAGAAGGAGCCATTCGGGGCGAGAAGCTGTGAGTTTCTGCAACTGAAACAGAAAAGACAAGCCGGGATGAACGAGTCTTGCATCATCTTTGGACACAGAGTCGTGATGCAGCGGATATTTTTTCGTCTAAACAGACAAAAAGCTTTTAAAGGAAGAGGAGAGGCTGAAGCTTTGTTTAGACCTCATCTCTAAACATCGGCCTTTTCTTTGTTTCCTTTCCTCCGTTACCATAAACAGCTGGACAGCCGTGCACGTATGCCCAGCGTCAGAGCTGTTTATCGGGGATGGGAGGCAGATGAGCTTGGACTGGTGCCAGTCCAACAGCTCTGGACCGTCAGACGCCCATGAGACTTTTCTCCCCTCAAGACTCAGGAGAAGCTGTGATTCCCTGGACCAGGTTCAAACTGGGTTGAAACCCCTCAAGAAAAGAGTCCAACGCTTCTTCTAAAGTAAAACTACAGCTCTCTTCTGTGACCATCTTCTTCGAGGTGACACTTCTCTCCTGTGAAACTTCCCAAGGCCGCTGGTCCTCCGAGGTTTAAATGGTTTTTGATTTGTGAAAGTTGGCACTGGATCCCAGACGCAGGTGGGGACCAGAGCAATGTTCCCAAGTCGAAGTTCTCTCCAGTCAGACGCCGGTGTGGCCCCAGCGGCACCAGATGTGAAAGCCATTTGCTCAGACGACTGGGACTCGATGTGCCCTCGTGCTCTCAGTTCAAACCTCGGTGGCCACACAGGGAATGTTCTGCAGGTGAGCCGGGATAAAACCTGGGCCTGTAAGAAACATCAAAACCCACATGGTTAAACCTCCACAGCGTTAAAATTATACGAGAGGTGAAAGAAGAGTCAAACACGTCATGTCTAGAAAAAAAACGCTGCTTATGATTGATTTGACAGCGTTTTGGGTGTGAAGACGTCTCCTCGTGGCCACAAGCGAGGAAGGAGCCCGTGTCTCGATGATATTTAACCAACGCGAGGTCAAGCATGCGTCAGACCCAGGAAACATCAGTTTGCAGGACAATGCTCTGCAGCTGCCTCTCGTCAAACGTTTGCTTGTGCATGAATCCCGGAGCCCGCAGAGATTTGGAAAAGATTAACCCGATTCTGTGTGGTACAACCGTGACTGACTCGCTGGAAAACTTCTTTTAAATTGTTACTTTCATCGAATCACTCGTGGTGATTTTTCCAGCCTGAGTTTGAAGAAGCTTCCATTGTTCGCAGAGAGAAGTTCACCACAGACAATGAAGGCCTGGCAGCGATGTTTTCTTGTTTCAATGTGAAACTCTGTCTGAAGGCAGCCACCAGGGGGCGATCCAGAGGATTTGGGGACCCGTCAAGTCTTTATATACAGTCTCTGTGGTGAACATGGTAAATATTGAACATGTTAGCATGCTAATGTTTAGCTCAGTGACGACAGATGTCGAGACAGAAGCTAGCAGGGTTTTTAATCTCGTTGTAAAACACAAGCAAAGTATTAACGAGTCTTTTCGTACGAAGGTGATATAAATATGAATAGAATTATTACATTTTAAAGGGTTCAAATATTTCATATTGTGCAGCCGACTGGTGCAGAACTCTCAGTAAATCTGATGCGATGCAGCTGTAACACACGAGACGCACAAACCGAGGGCGTTAAAATATGGTGACATGTTTAAAGCCGAGGAGTCGAGTCAGAGAATAAACCTTTTATTGCATAAAACCTTTTCTGCATAACAACATTTAATCATTGTTCCGTGTGATCAGGTACCAAAATAAAGCCGAACCTCTGGTTAAGAGGACGAAGCCTGAATCCTTCTCCTCTGTGCTGATCCCGTCTCACGATGATTTACGTCCTCGGAGCCGGTAGCCAATGCTGCCCCCATAAAAGAGACTGATCGCTGCACTCAGCAGTCTCGAAGTGCTGTTCGACACTAAAAGTGAAGATGGATCGGTATCACACCTGAGATAAAAAGTTCTTCCAGAGATGTGTTTTTTGGTTGCTTTACTTTGTAGAAAAATTCACCTGAGCACACATGTGTCTCTTAGAGCCCCCCCCCCTCACCGTCAGAACTGAAAACTGCTCCGAGCAGTTGTTGCCTTGGCAGCACTTTCTCCAAACCGTCTCCTTTCACCTCAAAGCTGCCGGAGATCAGAACAACATACTCGACGAAGATGTGAAAACCTTCAGGAGTTCAATGAAACTCACTCTAATCTGACCCGACACCCGCTGGACGGTCCGAGACGCTGAATCCAACTCATCTGGAGGAGACAATGGAAGCGAATGCTGCAAATTGTGCCGGATGTTTAAACCTAGGACTGATGGGAATAGGTGTCCACATAAAAGTGCGCATCCACATGGACGAAACTGTGGGATCCATGGCGCCGCGCTGAGGCGCCGTCACACGAGATCAAGCGGTGGTGAAATACAGCTGCAGGAAACTGTGCCACCGGGGGGCGAGCGGCGGAAACCTGCCGAAACCTCAGGGATGCAAAGTCAAAGTGAATCCGCTGCCATCGAAATATATCTTTCTTACTTTTAACAATAAAAGGAACTTAGCCAATATTTCTATATGAACGAGGTATTAATTTAGTGTAATGTGCAGTTACAACGCCAACAAATACAACCAATCAGAGGGCAGGACGGGTTGACCACGAGTCGGGGGTTTCTTCCGGTGAAAGACTGATTCGTGTTTGACCCCCTGTCGTAAACTTTCATGAGTTCTCCTGAACGCGGGATCATGAATTGAATTTAGGCGGGTTTACCTCGTCCAGTTCTGACAAAGAGATTCAGTGCTTCTCCTATTTATTGACTATGACATGTGTTTAGAAATCCTCCTGTTGTATCATCATCGCTTTCTCCAGCTCCTCCCTCCCTTCACCTCTCGTCCTGGCAGCCGGCCGCCACCTGACAACGCAAAAAGCCTTTTTCCAGATGTGTGTGTCTGTGTGTGTGTGTGTGCGTGAGTCCCCTCTGACACCACAGCTGTCCGCCCAGCCCTGCAGCTTCTCCGTGTGCACGTGTCTCAGTGTGCATGTGTGGGTCTGTGTTAGTCGGTCCCGTGGTGAGGAGACATAATGGCGATCGGCGCCGGGAGTTTAAAGGTTCAGACTCAGCATTCCATCGCATGTGATGTATCGCAACCAGGGGACGACCACGCACTCTGCAGCCGGGTCAACACGTGGGTGTCGAGCCGCGTCTGTGGACAAAATTAACGCCAAAGTTTTGCAACATTTAGCTCCAACATTTTTTTGTTATTGCTACTTGTGTGTTTGACGTTTCACAACATTTTTTATAGCATCACATTACCAATAAAAACTAAACTTATCAGAAGCGTGGGCGTGATAAGAACGACCATAAAGGACAGAAACCAGTTAACGTGTACTTTGACCTCTCGCTTTGGTCCAAGTCCCATCCGCTAACACGGAGGAGGACGGGTTTATGACCAGCCAGCCAACAGGGGGCGATCCAGAAGACTTGGCTTTGGCCATAATAGTCTATGATGAAATCTAACTTTAATCTGTATCTAATCTAAATGTACCAGGTTACGATAACAACGTAGGATTTGTTTCATTCTCAAATACAAACACGATAAAGGTGTGTTTCTTTCTGTGTGTGTCTGTGACCTCGCTTGTTGACCCATTTTCTAACCAAACCCAAGACGTGTGTGTGCTTGTGCTTTTTTAATAAGTGACTGACAAACTGACGACTGAGCAGAACAATAAAAGTCTTTATCCCGAGCGGCTCTTTGAAGCTTTTCTCTCCGTACACTTGTCTTTGACTGTGTTCAAATAGCTGCCGACTTAAAGAAAAGAGGGTTTGTGTTTCTTCGCAGGCTCAAGTCCCCGGTCGGTTCAACACCGCGGACCCTTCTTCTTCTTCCTCTTCTTCTTCCTCTTCTTCCTCAGAAAGCGAGTGAGTATGAAAATACGTTTCTCTTCCAACAAATTCATCCCAATTGCCAAATATTCAGCGTCGTCCAGGCGTGACTGGATCCATCTGCCACCTCCCAGCCCTGCTCTGCATTATACTGTGGTGTGATGCACCATTGACTGGGAGAGAAAAACAAACCCATCAAACTTCCACTGGGGAAATTCTTCTGTTGTTGCAGTTGGACTTGGAAAACTTACTGTTATTGTGAAAGCTCAAATTAAGCTGTTGTCATGTGGTTAACCTTGCTGTTGTGCTGCCATCTAAAGGACATGGGTGGTAACTACGGCTGGATCCTTGTCAAAATTAGGTAATTCATATTCTCGAGTTCAAATCTTAATTTAGAGAAGAACATCAACATCAGGAGGGAACAGGAAACAACAAGTAATTAAAATATCTTCCATCATATAACAAGTGTCTCTTTGTGTCACTATCCTTGTGGTGTTTTGTTTTGTTTTTTTTGGACGTCCTCAATTTTTATTACTCTTTTATTTATTTATCACTTCTGTCAAGGAGGTTATGTTTTCACCCCCCCCCCGTCCATTTGTTGGTTTGTTTGTGAACAAGTTTAAACAAAAGCTCCCGGACGGATTCACACAAAACTCAGGAATTGTTTCTCTTTATTTAGAATTGTGAGATTGGCTTTTTTTGTTTAGTTTTTATACATTTTCAACCAATTTCTCTGGGAATAATTCATGGAGGCATATTTAGATGGTTTCAGTAAGTGTGTGAGATGTGGGGCAGATGGTTGAATTTAAAGGGACTGTTGGGCAGAATCCCTCTAGACAGACATGACAGCTTCCTCCATTGAGGAGGTGATGATGGTGTCAGCCAGTTGCTTGGCCAGTCGATGAAGATCTCCATCATCTGCTCTCTGCTCTGTGCTTCTGGCCCTGAAGACCCGGTCTATGACCTGACACGAGAGAGCCTCAGCGAAAGCCTCCATCTTGGCACCTGCCTCAAAACAGTCTCTCGCCAAATCATCTGTAGACAGCGAGTGCATCAGGTGCTCCATGAGCTCCACCCGGGGGTCGACATCGTCCCCTATCTCCTTCGGGGTCGTCGGAGGAGGCGAGGGCAGGAAAACCTTCGCCAGGCCGCCTTTCAGCTTCCGGGCGAAGCTGTCGCGGCTCCTCTCCAGCTCGGGGAGCAGGGGGGTGGTCGGAGGGGCGTCGGGGTAGTCGAGGGATCCCATGATGGGGAGACCTGACTGGGAGAGAGGTGGGAGGATGTCTCTGAACGTCTGGAGTTCTTGAACTGGATCCATCTCTGTGTCCATGTTCAGAAAGTCTCTATCTGAGAAAGACAATTTTCCAGCCTGGTTATCATCCATCTTTGCGGCGCCTGATCTCTGGAAACGCTCGACGTTCCAACCAGCGCACACTTCCCTCAGAGCGACCTCAACCACTGCCGACGCTAACACTTCACCTAACGTCTCCTGGTCCTGATTAGCACTGGGCACCTCAGGTTCCTCCGTCTCCAGTTGGCTTGTACACGGCTGGATTATGCTCTCTGCCATATTTTGGGCAAACTTCCCAAGGGCCTCGGTGTTCGGGGGGTTTCTCCTGAGGCCTGCAGGAATGCCACTGGCTTCCAGATCGGGCTCCGGCCCCCTTGAATCCGCACTCGCTGCCTGCATCTGAGCCTGTGTGGGTAAAAGCAATGATGGTGGTTAAAGGAAAGGAAATACCCCTTTTTTCCTGGACCCTCTTGATCTGCAAGAAGAATGTGGTGAGGGCCAGGACAAGGTCCAAAAAGGGTTTGAATCTCTGCCTTGTTCCTATAATTAATTAATCTCTGTATTTTTAGTGGAACATTTCTTGCCAACATGTTCGGTGAAAGCCAAACAGGACGTACAGTGAATATTTCCCCTAAATGCTGCAGTGTTTCCTTCCCTCTCTGCTCCTACTCTCCTTGCCTGTTGCACATTTGAGAAGAAACAGATAAGCTTCAATCTGACTGTAAGTTGTATGTTTCAAGAAGTAAAGTGTAATCGGAGAATGAAAACAAAGGGGGGGGGGGGGCAGAAAGTCCCCTGTGCAGATGGAAAGTAAGATTGAGGCCTGTGACCACAGCCTGTCACCATATGAGCTGTCAGGCTGCCAGGATGTGACAAGCAGGAAGTTCAGTTCGTCATTCGATTAGCAACAAAAAGCAGAGCGTCTCTCCGCAGCCGCTCGGTTTGTGCACATCTGCAGTGGGTGTACGTTGTGTTTCATGAATATTGCGTCAATTGGCCAAATCAGAGAAGGGAGCCGACCAAATACGCAGTGAAACACATTGCGCCGATGCATGAAACACGAAATGAGACATCTGCAGCCGTTTTCAATAGAGCTCTGGACACATTGAAAGGCTCTGTTTCACAAGGTCTCTGGTTGGTTTTCACATCTAATGAAACGCTAACCCTGCAAGTGTGTCAGTGAAAACAGTTATTAATATGAAATAAAATGGAAACGCATGTGTCGGCCTCCAGGGCCCGGATCCACGAGGCCGTATTGATATGTTTTCCTTTTGTTTCACACGGATGAAGTCCAGACTGCTGCAGGATTCCTCAAAGTCGTGTTTTTCTTCTGTATCTAATGTTCAAGGAATATTTCACACCTCTCTGGATTCTTGCTCACAAAACCACAACACACTGTTTTTACACTTCGGGCCCACATCCGTACGCTATCTGGGTGTTAATGTTTGGAGCTAAATAGGAGAAAATACAGATAATTCAAACCACAGAAGTAGAAGTATTTCTCAAATTATTGATGTCATCTTTTAAAATTTAACGGGTAAACGTCAAAACATCGTTATTTGCATGTTTGAGATGGATTGCCAAGTCATAAATTTAATTGTACGCGTAACATTTAGCAAGCTAGCTGCGCTGTTTAAGACAGCAGAAGCTAGCTAACGTAAAAAGAAGTTTGCTAACAATTATATTCCTTTTTATTCTAAAGGTTGTACGAGTTAAAGTCGCTACAAACACTATCGTTGTATTACAACAGAGGAATTTGTTGAATCCTGCTCTTGAGACTTTGATTTTATCCTCCCACAGTAAAAATGTAATGCTGTGAGATATAAATACGATAAAAATCAAACCTCCGAGCTGCATCTGTGTGACACAACGCGACACTGGCCTCGACACCAGGGGAACTGCGAGCGAGTGTCCTCAGATGTGCTGGGACGTGTCACACCTTTATCCTGTCGTAACTCACGGACTGCAGCCCGTGTTCAAAAACGAACGCAGTCCGGCGAGAAGACGCAGAACGAGGCACAGATGTGGAACAAATTACAGCTAAGACAAAGAATGCATTCTCTTGGCAACCTGACTTGGACATCCTGATGGGCAGAGGAATGTTTATTACACGAGGATGCTACTTTATTCGATAGGACCACTACTTCATCGGCAGGCTGCTTTCACATCTCTGCTCACTGACCTGAGGGCGACTGTCCCGTTGGAAATGCACTGCCTCCTTTGACCCTGCAGAAAAACCTCACACCAGTTCCTTATGCTTTAATATAAAGTGACAAATCCAACTAGAAACAAAATCTGCAAAAAAGGAATATGTAGGGTTTTAGAATCTGTCTGATAAATCACAGGAACAATCTCCCCAATGCATCATCTTCTGTCTTTTCTATCGCAAGAGAGATTATTTAATCTTTGTTTGCCCGAGAGAAACCAGACAGGTCAGAGATTTAGAACCACAAAAGCAGTGGGAGCAAGTGCGTAAAAGGGTAACTGCTGATTTATTGCCATACCTGGCTCGACTCAGAAGGAATCTTCAGAGGTAGCTGGACGAGTTCTGAGCCAAAGGTTCCCAAAATATGTGGCGTAAAATATGAATAAAAGATGTAGAGACCATCAGGCAGGTGAAGCTGCGGTAGACCAACGTACCAGTTATTATCAGGGTGAAGGTTTTCTGCTTGGAGTCTCCACTGACAATGAGTTAATACGGAAATGGTTTTACAAATGAGTTCACAAGTTCCCCTGCACTTCCTCTGTGTGTGTGTGTGTGTGTGTGTGTGTGTGTGTGTGTGTGTGTGTGTGTGTGTGTGTGTGTGTGTGTGTGTGTGTGTGTGTGTGTGTGTCATTAGTGCATCAAGCCACCACATTGACAAGAAGAGGAAATGACACATGCACAGACGCTGTTTAAAGTTAATTTGCATTTAATATAAATTGGTTCTGCCTGAAGCGAAACAGATGAAGACATATGAAGAAGAGGAGGAGGAGGAGGAGGAGGAGCAGGAGGAGATAAATGGCAGAGGAGGTGAAGAAGGTATTTTTTCTTTCCACTTTGCTGCACAGCAACAGACAGATGAACAGATACTTTACTTACAGTAATTACAGTACTAACACCACATAGTAATAATACTTCTAATACTATTACTGTAAAGTCCTTCATTAATAGAAAAGGATGTTAATCAAAAGTGAGTAAATATGAAAGTGTAAATGTCCCTTGTGGATGATATAATATTAGATTATTCCAATCAGTTAATTGTTTTGTTTAAAGTGAGAAATGCCTGTAACTGCAATATTATTGAATGAATAACTCAACAAACATCTGTATGTGGCTCTGATATCTCCAGAATCCTTCTTGTTAACAGCTTCACACTTGGAGTGTGTGTTGCTCAGGGCCCAAGGAACTGATGTTTTGAATTCAGTGCAACAGATGGGGGGCGAGGCAGCGGTTCGACATGGTGACCATATCTTCTTCTACGTCCTCACGGCCTGCAGGTCTTTACAACGACTGCAGGTCACTGTTACAGTTTTCAGAACGAAAGCTACAGACATCACCGCCACATGAAAGCAATCAGCCGGTTCCTGCACCAGTCAAAGCAATCAGAAGGAAAAACCCTCCTCAAATCCTCGCCTCACATTCAGGAAAGTGTCCAGAGCTCCGTGCACATCTGAAAGCTGCTCTAATATGAAGTGGCATGAAAGGACAAAGTGTTTCTAATTTGTAAACTAAGTGCAGCACTCGAGCAGAGCTGGCCGGTTGCAGACAGTCCAACAAAAGGATCGGTTGTGTGTCATGTTTCTGTGAATCATTATTTCCGAGAGCTGGAACCCCACCCGCTCATCAGCTCCAGCAAACCCCTCTGCTCTGACGGCCACGGCTCTCTGGACCACGCTCACATGACGGCTCCTTCTTCTGGACGAGCACGACTGGGAGGGGAGGTTTAAACACAGCTCCCTGCAGGCCTCATTAGATTCCACTGAGTGAAGACAGGACTTGTTCAAACAAACTCTGTGTTTAAAGAGACTGGGCTCGGGGATTTATCTGTTGTTGTTTTAATCTGTTTGTTTCCTGTTGGTTCACTTCAGTGTGATGATGTTGTGCACAGATGTTTTCAGAGATGACAAATGGAATTAGCAGTGATCCTCAGGTCCGAGGAGAATTCAAATGAATCCATCCCATGTTTATTTGATTCTCTTGTCGAGACTCGGTTCCACTTCATGGCCTCGTTTCCCGACAGGAATGGAAAGGGGGACCCTCCCAGACTCCTGGCAGCTGGACGCTCGTGAGCCACCAGCTTCCTCCGGGATCCGACCCCGAACCTGAGCTCAGTGTGAACCCATCGATCCACAGCTTCACCTGAAGCTGCTGTTTAGAGGAGAAGCGTTTAAGAGTCGTTTCAGTCTCATGTGACAAACGCTTTCATGAGTGAATCAGACAGAAATACATCCTCTGGTTTAAAGAACTTGGACGAATGTGCATATTTTTGACAGTTTATTCCCCATCGTCCTTTTTTTAGACTACCCCCCCCCCAACCAGTGCTAATTGAAGAGAGGACACACACAATGGGTTTGTTGGACTAACATAGTTGTTTATAATTAAATGAATAAGGGACATTTTGTCTTGTGAGGATTGTGAATGCAGGAATAGAACTTGGCAAAAACATCAGCAGCCAGTGGTCGATGTCCCGGAATCAACACAAACCTCAACTCCCAAAACATTATATTATTATTATTACTGAAAATACTAGAAAATGAACTTCACCTACATATAAACAGATCATATTTTACAAATAAAATGAATTACATGACACATTAGACACATTAGCAAATCCTGATTTTGTGGTTTTATTTCTAATCCATGTGTCTTTGAGCGTTGTTAAAAGTGCTATATAAATAAGCATTATTATTATTATAATTATTATTAGTAGTACTACTAGTAGTAGTATTAGTGATAGTAGTAGTCACTTAATATGATTTATTTATTTGTTTATGGCCTGTGTGTGTTATTTGTCCTGCAGCCAATGAAATAGATGATACTGACTTTTATTAATCCCAGAGGAAATGTGTCCAGTATGCAAAGTAAAATAAATACTACATATGGTTAATTGTACCTGAACGTGCAGTACTTGTCCTGTAAAGCTGCATGTTAGGTATAGTTAGTAAAATAAATACTATATGTATGTCATGTTGTACTTGTACGTGCATGTATGATGAAATGAAATGTGAATACTCAGTAAAAAGTTTAAACACATGAAGGGAATGAAAACATGAGACTCGGCTTTGATGCATAATCACTGTCACGTGACTGTTGTATAAAAAAACATCAATGAAAAACAAACGTCTTCCATGTTTGAAAAACCCACAGGCTCCTCCGGGGTGCGTTCGTTTTCTCCGGAGGGAGGTGGGCGGAGAAGGTCTTTGTTACGAAACTCACCTTAAATATATGTATTTTTTTATTAATTAAAATAAAACGCTCAAACTGCGCAGGAAAACATTCACGTTGCGTAATGTGACAAAATAAAAACAAAGGAATGACACGTTATTCATGTTCCCTGCGTTATTTCACCGGGCGGAGCCGGCGCTACAAAACAAACGCCCCCTTCGCAGCAGCATCCGTAGCTGCTCCCTTATTGGTGGGAGCGGATCAAATTCCAGCCAATGGGAGCGCAGCGGCGGAGATTTGGATCCGCAGCGGAGTCACTTTTGTCCGAGATCAGGAAGCGACGCAGCGTGAAAAAACGAGATTTTTCACGCGTTTAAACGAGATACGTGCGCAGTTTTCTGTCCCCGCAACGAACCGCAGGGAAACCGAACACGCAGGTGAGTTCAAATGAACCGTTGCGTCGGTTTCAGCGTCACATTTTCTGCGTGAACCCGGTTTCACGTGTGCGAGCTGCAGCCTGACGCACGGGACCGCGTTCGCTTCGGTTTCACTTGTTGTCTCTTTCACGCACAACAGCAACAAAAGAAAAACTCCGCGTTGCGTTGTTCTTAAAAACCCGAACCCGCCATTTTCACGCGTTTTTGTTTGTTTGTTGCGGTAACAGAAACGATGCCGTTACTGAGGGGGAAGAAATCCTCCGTCTCCACCGGGAACCGGGTCCCGAAGCTGACCTCCACCAGCTCCGAGAACCAGGTACGAAGAACCGTGTGTGTGTGTGTGTGTGTGTGTGTGTGTGTGTGTGTGTGTGTGTGTGTGTGTGTGTGTGTGTGTGTGTGTGTGTGTGTGTGTGTGTGTGTGTGTGTGTGTGTGTGTGTGTGTGTGTGTCTCTGTCTCTGTCTCTCTCTCTCTGTGTGTGTGTGTGTGTCTCTGTGTCTGTCTCTCTCTCTGTGTGTGTGTGCGTGTGTGTGTGTGTGTGTGTGTGTGTGTGTGTGTCTCTGTGTGTGTGTGTGTGTCTCTCTGTCTCTGTGTGTGTGTGTGTGTCTCTCTGTCTCTGTGTGTGTGTGTGTGTCTCTGTCTCTGTGTGTGTCTCTCTGTCTCTGTGTGTGTGTGTGTCTCTGTGTGTGTGTGTGTCTCTCTGTCTCTGTGTGTGTGTGTGTCTCTCTGTCTCTGTGTGTGTGTGTGTGTCTCTCTGTCTCTCTGTCTCTGTGTGTGTCTCTCTCTGTGTGTAGCAGCTGTGCAGTGTAACACCTGGATCTCCATCTTGGTTTGTCTTAATGCGATGGATGCACATGCACGAGATGAAGGTGTGTGTAGGTGTAAAGTGTGTTACCTGTGTGTGTTGTGTGTTGCAGGAGGAAGGCCCCCAGGTGAAGAGGTCCTCCTCGCCCCCCCATGGAGCCCCCAAGAAGAGAACGGCGTTTATTGACATCACCAATGTGAGTTCTCCTGTTTTTTTTATGGGATGTGATTTACAGCAAAAAATCACCAGGAAAAAATATGAAATAAACTTTCAGAACAAAGTTGCACAAACAGTTTGAATATAGATCCATACTTTGTTCATGCAGATCGGTTCTGGTGGTTTTGTGACCAGATATTTTTTATATATTACATTTAGATATATTAACTGTGAACAATATGAACAACACTTGGAGGAATTCAGGTTCTGTTCCTCTATCGACGTATGAAGCACCTCCTCTGAAAACAGTCTGGACAACAGACCTGAGATCAGAGAACCTGGCAGGTACTTGGTTCTCTACAATAAAACCTGAGTGACTCTAGCACAGAGAATACGAGTCTACATGCTGCAGTGCTTCAGAATAAAAGCCTCGCAGCTGGTGGAGATCTGTCACGGACTCCGGCCTCTGTGCAGATATCTTATTCCACACGTGCTGAGAACGTCGGGGGTTTGATCCAGAAGCTGCCGCCTGGATTCAGAACGAGTCTCACCCCCACGTTCTCTTAGGAAAACAGATCGAGATACGACTAATGACCTTTTCACCTGAAGGTAAATAAACCTAAGAACATGGAGGTGTGCCCCCTGCTGGCCACTGTACTCTCTGACAGTTCACAAAGGACACAGAAGCTGTTGTGTGTCTGTCAGGGAAACAGGAATCTGTCTGAGTACCAGTTAGATGACACGATTTAAAAGGAAAGCGTACGGACCATTGAGGCGTGGTGCACTGGCCGCAGGTTCAATTCCCACCCGGCACTTTGCTGCACGTCATCTCCGCTCTCTGTCCCCGTTTCAGCTTCGGTACCTTTCGGGTTATGGTGCAGCTCTGTGGTGTTCTGTGGTGTGACTGGTTTCCTGTGTCACCTCGTCTTTATTCTCCTCCCGATCCACGAAGCTCCTGCTGTAAAACCAGAAGTCTCAGAGATCGTTCTGCCACGGACCCGTGGAAACTCCCGTGTAGTTCCATGACCTCGAATTCGAGAAACGTACCCTGGCAAACATGTCCATTAACTTTTACTGCTGCAGTTGTGCAGAGTAATGTCCCAGGAAAGTTCACGTCAGGAACACGACGTTCTCAGCGACCGTTTACGAAAACCAGCTGCCACATAACTGCCATAATGCATAAAGCCTCGTTAAAGTGTAACGAGTCTGTATTGTTGTTGCAGAATATGGAGACAACAAAGCGTCATTACATTTGTTGTTCATTACGTCGTCGTCTTCGTGTCACTTCGCTGACGTCTGACTTCGTCCACAGGCTCATAAGGTTCACATCAGTCTCCCCGGGAGGAAGAAGGAAACGACGAAGAGCGCGGTGAAGAAAACTACCTCCGGCTCCGTGGCCCTGAGGAAACTAGCCAATCTGAAAAAGTAACAAAACCATTTTAATGATTTCTCCCTCGAACAGTTTGTTTTCAGTTCTTTCTCCGTTATGATTAATAGGAATTTACATTAATTTGCTTAAATTCCCTCCTCCTCCTCCTGCAGGTCGTCCTCTGTGGGCTCAGAGGGAGCGACGGCAGAGAAGGAGAAGACAGAGGAGGTGAAACCCGGTGAGGAGGAGACACCGACAGATGCAGCAGCTCCAGTAGAAGAGCTGGTGGCTGCTGCGCCCCCTGTTGTCCGTGAAGTGCCAGCACACCTCCAGAAACCACAAGTAAGGGAAATGATGAGCAGTGATTTCCTCTGTCTCGTACAAATCACTGAAGAATAAATATAACTTGACTGAATTCTCTACATCCTCTGTTCCTCTTTCAGATCCCTGCAGAGTTTGACATCGACTCTGAGAACTCTGAGGACACGTACATGTGTCCGGAGTACGCCAAGGAAATCTTCGACTACCTCAAACAGAGAGAGGTGAGCCGAGCCACCTTTACCCAATTCCAAAAAGAGCTCCTGTCGCCTAGATCGTCAAAAATAGTCTTGAACTTAACTTTAAAAACTTGTTTGCAGACTAAAAGCAAATAAACAAACTACATGTGATTATTTGATTGAAGCACAAGGTATTTTATTTGTCACATTTCCTGGAAACGATAACGTCACATCCAGGTTTAAAGGTAAACACACGTGAACATGTTGAATCTGGTCCAAATGGGTTTTAAAGGGATTTTTGATTAGATTTGAAGAAGCTCCTCCCCCAATGTTGTCTTTTAAAATGTTAATTTAAGGGTTTTTATTATCTCCTGTCGTCTGCAGGAGAAGTTTGTCCTCTGTAACTACATGCCCTCGCAGCCCAGCCTCAACCCCGAGATGAGGGCGATCCTGATCGACTGGTTGGTGGAAGTGCAGGTGGGTTCTCCTGAGAGTCTGTGCTGGTGACGAGTGGAGGAAACGATCCGGAGGAGCAGGTGAACTTTACGTTTCCTCAGTCTCTTCGTCCGTCTGACTCTGTGTTTCATCCGTTTCCTGCAGGAGAACTTCGAGCTTTATCACGAGACCCTCTACCTCGCCGTGAAGATGACGGACCACTACCTGTCGCAGACCCCCGTCCACAGGGAGATGCTGCAGCTCGTCGGCTCCACCGCGATGCTCATCGCCTCCAAGTTTGAGGTGAGGGAACGCGGGACACGCTTCAGCGTCCTCTCGTCTTTTCACTAAAAGATGAAGAAAAACGGCTAAAAATTACATTCACGGTTTTGGCGTTTGACCCAATTTTCTGGAGTGTGTGACGGCTTTGTTAAAACTCACTTACACCCGACTCCGGTCCATGTTTGATTCCGCAGGAGCGCAGTCCGCCGTGCGTCGACGACTTCTTGTACATCTGCGACGACGCGTACAAGAGGGAGGAGCTCATCTCCATGGAAGCCGGCATCCTGCAGACGCTGTCCTTCGACATCAACATCCCCATCCCCTACCGCTTCCTCAGACGCTATGCCAAGGTGTGTGTGTGTCTGCGTGTGTGTTCATTGTGTGACTGTTTCCTCTGATACAAGTTGTTGGTGTTTCTAGTGTTTGTTTCTGACATCGCTCTGTGTGTGTTGTGTGTCTCCGCAGTGTGTGAGCGCGGGCATGGACACGCTGACTCTGGCTCGTTACTTCTGTGAGATGAGTCTCATGGACATGGAGCTGATTCCAGAGAGGGGCTCCCTGCTGGCCTCGGCCTGCCTGCTGGTGGCGCTGGTCACCAGAGACCTGGGAGGATGGGTGAGTTTTCAGATCTGTTCTTTTCCAGTTGTTCTGACTTGGTGACTCGAGCCTTTGATTAACATCAGTGTCGGCTTTTGTTTTGTCGATATGAAAACTTTTATTCAACAGGATAAACGAGGCAGAAACACAGTTTGGCTTTTTGTGACTTTACCCGGTTTTAAGATGTTTGCGTTGATTAATGCAACGATCACAAAGATGTTTCCAAAGCAGAAAAGATGTGCAATTATGTTCACATTTGACATCAAGTTCTCTATATTTGATTGTGTTTGTGTTTTTTTTAATAGAGTTTGTTTAAACTGTAAAATATCAAACCTCAATTTTATTTCTTTGTGTTTAATGCCAAGTTGTTATATATAAGAGCCCTAACAATACAGATTTGTGGGAGTAAAAAATGTCATACTGATATTTCTGGCGACGATAAATATGTTGTTATGCAAACAAATATATAGAATTTGAATTTAGAAAATAAATACAAATGTTCCTCTCCATAGTTTATTCTGTAAAATCAAAGTTTTTCATATGAACGACTCATATCGGTGGAGCTCTACTTAAATATTACTCTTGTTGTATATTTTATGTATTAAATGTTATAAACAATAGGAAATCCTCTAAACCTCAGGGAGCCACTTGTCTTCGGAGCGTTTTGATATTAACCAGGTGTCTTTTCGTCTCCCCTCAAAAACACAATGAACTGCAGCTGTGCAACCATCACTAATATTTTCAGTAAACACAGAACGTTGTAATGTTTTTAAACCAGATGGTTCCTAATTCTCTTCTAATTCTCTGAATGATCAGTTATTCCAGTAAAGAAACATAAAGCCTCCGGCACTAAAGCAAGTTTTCATATTTCCACTCCGTGATTTGTTCCTGTGGCTGAACCGTCGTGTTTTTTAGTTTTATTTTTGCTCGACAACCAACTCGCTCCAAACTAATTCTGTTATCCCCAGTTTGTTGTGTGACATCGACGCCGAACTCTTTTCATCACGAGGCTGCAGCTCCGTCCACAGAACAACCCTCCTCCCTTCTAATTTAAATGTAAATTGTTTTCCCATGTAAATTTGAGTTATCGCTGCGGCACCGGGGGACGCTGGGTAATTTTTATTCTTCGCTTTGTGCCGACTCCAGAATCGGCTCGAGTGCGTTTTTGCAATTTACAAATGATATATTGTTTGTGTGACAGATGGACCAACGCACCGGCTGAGTAATGAACACTGCGGGTTTGTTTGTGTGTTTTCTGACTCTGGAGGTTAAACACGGCGACGGCTCTGAATAATCGCCGTCCCCTCTCGCTCCTCTGCCCCCGCAGGCTCCCATCCTGCAGTTCCACTCCGGGTACCAGACGTCGGACTTGGCGCCGGTCGTCCGGAAACTCCACGCGATGCTCGTGGCGCCGCCCGACGATAAGCTGAAAGCCATCAGGAACAAATACGCCCACAAGTGAGTCAAGTATTTACAGACGGGGGGCTGTCACTGTTTCAAGAGTTCAAACGAGTTTCACGAGATTCATTCGAACGTCTGTTGAATAAATTCACCAGGTTCCAATTTGTTTTGATCAAAATCTTGAATTATTCACAGGAGTTGTTATTCTGGATATTGATGGAATCTTTTTAAATGTTTCAGGGTGTTTTTTGAAGTCGCGTCTCTGCCAGTGGTCGACATGGACATTTTGGAGATAGTCCTTCTCCAGTGAGACGTCAGCCTCCGCAACGAAAACCATAAATCTTGCCAGAGCCTGTACATAGTTTGTTAATATGTTTAATATTTATACACGTAGTCTCGTCTGTCTTTTATATAACATGTGACGTCAATGTTTGATCCCCCGGTTTCTGGTGGAAAAAGAGTTTTAATGTGGGAGGAAGTTTGCCAGTTTATTGTTGGAACCAGGTTGTTTATAATAATGGAAATTCAAGTGTTGCATTCAAGTATTTTTTTTAGGCATTTGTTTTATACCTTTTTTCTTTTTTTAAATATGAAGATTGAAAAAGAAAATCTTGATTCCAGAGTAGTTAGTCAGCCTCTTCTGTGTTTATACAGAGTTTAAAGAGTTTTAAGATAACGGTAGGACGGAGAATTCGGTTCTCGCTTCTCTTTTACTGATGAGCTCTGTCTGGCCCGCACAGGGTTTCATTGTTCAAGGTAGCGTGTGTGTGTTTTCATACAATGTACAGTGTTTATCATGTTTATATCACGATGCTAATTATTTGTATAAAAGACGACCGGATGATGCGGTGCTATTTTTAAATGGCCGTCATGCATACTCTTAAAATAAAGATGTTTTTTTTATGTGTTTGATAAAATCTGTGTTCATTACTTTGTGTTTACTCACTTTTAACTATTATTATTATTATCATTCTTTAAAAACTTGGAAAAGAGCATCATTGAAACCTGGTTTGCACAGATCATGTGATTATGCTTCACGGCCACTAGAGGTCTCTTTTGCACCGTGTTCTGTGCAGATGTTCCCTCAGACTCCTGCATTCGGGGGGGTTTTCCAGATAACGAATATGAAATGTTTGACCTCTTGTCTTGATATAATATTTTTATGTTGAAACTCTCACTGCAGTTTCCTTCAGTCCAGTCGCCCTGAGGCCACGTAGGACTCCTCACTTACGCCTATTTGATGCTCTGATTTAGCATAAACCTGTCTAGTTCAGTTTAAATGTTCCTTCTTGACCCTTTTGATGCGTAGTTGGATGTAAAGTTGTGAACGGAAACACCATTTACCACCTCGCTGGTGTTCTGAGAGCAGAACTTGGCAGAGCAGCAGCAGCAGCTTAACGATGCTTTCAGCGTCTGTGATGCGTTCAGGCTCAGTGCTGAGTGTTGGCAGCCTGTCAGGCCCCTGCAGACGCTCTCACTGTGGCTGCTGTTAGAGACTGAACACTGGGGGTGGATTGATTTTAAACTACAGTTCAGTCAGGCTTCAACTAGGCAACGTCTGGAAAACTGGATTCAAACTTTCATATCAGGAGATTGTTGGAAACGTCAACACATCAACTGACTCAGATGTTTGTGTTCTCACCTACAGCTCCTTTCAGGGCAGGTCTGAGAATCTTATATCATCTTCTCTTGAGGCTTTTCCCCTTAAAGTCCTCTGATGATCGTGGGTACAACCATCCAGCAGCTCCTGGTTTCTTCTGTCCGGATCAATACGTTGGCTCGATGACGGCTGTGATTGTGAAGCCGTCCTTCCTGCTGCCTCCTTCCAGGGGGACCTGCTGACAGCCTGCAGCCGGAGGGTCAAGGTGTGGACAGTGATTTTGTGTCCTCACGTGGAGCTGGGACAGAGTGGCTCAAAGTTTTGGACCAATCGCAGAACCTCCACCTGAAAAACCCTTGTGTCTAAGAGCAGCTTTCCAGAGAATAGACGGATCCACATGTCGGAGTTTTCTGTGTCACCTGAGAATCGAGTTCGATTAGTAACTTCCTACATTTCCAAAAACTATTGTCATCAATCAACTTGGGACTTCAAAGAGCATAGCTAAGGAAAGAAGGTTGTTGGTTTGAATCCCGGCTGACCAGGTTATTTCTATGTATATGTTCTCTCCTTGTCTGTTGGTGTGATTGTATGTTGGCCCTGTGATTTTCCTGCGGTCTGGCTCCAGGGAAGTAGGCGTGTAGATAATGGATGGCTTCAGCTCTAAGTGGCCACAGCCGCTCATGTTTTTTTGCGGTAGACAGTTTTGTTTTGATGCTTAGTCGACGACATCTTGACATTTCACAGCGTCTTGGTTCCTCCAGGCTGCTGCTGACTCAGATTGATCTGCCCCCGAATGATGGATTCCTCTCCTCATGACTGTCGACTGTTGTTTTCTCATATTGTAAATGTGGTTCTGCCAGATATTTCTCTTATTCAAGATACAAAATAAAAGATCACAGAACCATCAGAACCACTTGAATCTGTGAAGAACCGGGACAATCGGGTTTGATTCTGGGATCAAGCTGTGATGTTGTGAGCGGATTGAATCCACCAGACAAACTCGAGACTGTTCACGCAGTTTGAAGTTCGGTTGGTAAACGGCGGCTTATCACTGCTCAATTCACGGTTCTCTACGAGCTCAAGTGTCTTTCTCATGCTTCAAACTGAATTTCAGAGGTTTGAGAAATGCATTCATGACTTTATGAGACTGAAAAATGGAACAAAAACAAAACCAAACTCTCCCTTTATTCTCCGGCTCACTGGCTCCTGAACAGCAGCTGCAGAGCTCGGTGCCAGCTCCTGATTGTGTGGAGCTCAAAGAGCGAACGCCTGTTTCTCAGCCCTTCCACTGATCAATAGCTCATATGCGGCGTTGGCAGCGGCGGTTTAGATGAGCATCTGCCCGGCCGAGTGGGCGCCATCTCCACCTGCAGACTTTAATCACGCTGCGTTATTGGGATCTGTGGCTTGTAGCAAAAACGAGGGCATGCAGACGCACACAGAAACTCACACAGACTCACAAAATGTGGCCAATCGATCATTTAAATTGATTGAGTGAATAACAGAGGAAGAATGGGCTCTGAAGTCTCCGGGCGCCGCGGCGGAGTGAGCGAGATGGCGGCCAATTGACTCGATGTGGCAACGATCCATACACTGCATAAGTGTGTGTCCCCTTTGAATGTGCTGAAGACATTGAGTTCATGACTGAGGGAGTTCAATTCTCTGCATCACCTGATTGCCCTTGTGACCTTCACTGCAGTCAGCTGCTGTGTCGTCCATCTTTATGTCCAGTCCGTGATACAAGGTGTTGCAGTTCCTCTTCCAACCTGAGCTAACACTTTCTCCTCCTCCTCCTCCCTCCCATTCCGTCTCCACCTCTGTTTCTTGGCCTGAGCTGCAGGTTTACAACACAACAGCCCAACGCAACCAACTCTCTCTCTTTGTGTGCGTGTGTTTTTAATTTGTGCGTGTCGGGCTAATTGTGTTGGCCGGGCTGCGTCTTTCATTAGCATTCCCGCGGTGCACGGAGAGGAAAGGGCAGCGTCCCCGAGAATCAGAGGGACCGGGAGAAGACGAGAGAAACAGAGGAGCCAAAACAACCGATGAGCTTTTTGGATTCGCTCGTCGCTGCCAATGGATTCTGACTTTGTTTGTGTGTTTGTGTGTGTGTGTGTGTGTGTGCGATTTGTAACAAGCAGCATGAATATGAATGGGGCGTCCGGGGCTGTGGAGCCAATGAATACATCATCAGAGACAGGGCTCTGTGAGTGCACTTTAAAAATGTAACGATATGTTAAAAGGTCACTTTAATGCGGCTCAGTGGGTAAAACAATGAGAGCGGAGGGTCAAAGGGGAAAACCAGCGGAACATCAACAGAAAAATCTGCTCCTGACCTTTGTTTCCACGATGTTTAGTCTGTAATGAAAAAAGAAACTAAAAAACTGAGGTGCATTAAAATCTGGAGCTTTAACTGCTCTTGATTTTATGGAGATTGTAAAACTTCATAACTTATAATTAAATGAGTTTACTGCTTTGTTAATAAGTTCAGTTTCAGTGCAAAGTTGTTGAGGACAGATGGCGACTCAGAGATGTGTTTATTACTTACCGCAGAAAAAAACCTTATAAATAGCTTCATTCAAATTAGTTCGATTTTGAGCTTCAGTTGAAGAGTGAAGCTGAACTGTGGATCAGTTAAAAACACTCTGAAGTTATTAAAAACCAGAGTTTATCTCCAATATTCAGCAGGAAACTGTTAAAACATGAAGAATCCTGAACAGAGTTTGGTGGATTTGTGACAGCAGCAGCTCTTCAGGGTCAGGAAGCAGAGGATCATGGGTAATATCCCACGTTCAGGACGTACGTGTGTCAGACAACGTTCTTTAGTCCCTGAACGAAGCTTCAGACTCTCAGGTGCTGTTGGTTGTTTTTTTTTCTGTCCCGAGTTATTAAATCAAATTTCCCGTCATCTTCGATATCTCCACACGACACAACACATCGGGCTCTTTCCCCGGGAGAGAGCTTATCTTTCCCCAAACTTTCCTCATCCCTCTGTGGCGAATTGGAGCGTGATCACGTCATCTGTTACCGTGGCTCGTCTGTGCCCAACCGGAGGACTTCCTCTCGTCTGTGCCTCCGTTGAGACGGCCTCTGAAAGGTTGTTTCAGCCGAGCAGCAGAACACGTCCCCCCCTCTGTCTGTTCCTTTGTTCGATACGTTATCTCCAGGCGTCAGTACAGGATGGGTTCATTCCCTCTGATCACACGTTTCCTATAAACTTTGTTCTCAAAACTGTGGCACAGAATTCCCCCCCCCTCCCCTCCGACTTTTATTTCTTCTCAGTCACCTGCAGAGACGATTTGATAATTTCAAAAATGTCTCTCTTAGAAACTGTGATGCTGAAACTTCACACGGAGACAGATCCTGAGCAAACTGGGCAACTTCAGGTTAAATGACTTCTTCATCGGTATCGACGTCTTCCTCTTTAGATCCTGAAATCCTCTTCTTCTTTCTTGCTTTGGGTGTGTTTGTCTTGTGGTCTTTTAATGTTTCTCTGTGGTGGTTTTGTGTCTTTGTGGTTGTTTCCCATCTCTGTAGTTGTTTCAAGTCTCTGTGGTCACTTTCATTTCCTCTCTCTGGAGGTTTTGAGGATTCATGTGGATGTTTCTCACTCGCTGGTAATTTTGTTTCTCTCTTAGTGACAAATCAATCCCTTTGGGTTGGTTGTTGTGTGTCTATTTGTGGTTGTTTAGTGGTTGTGTCTATAGTTGTGGTTGCTTTGTCTCTTTGTGGTTGTTTTAAGTCTCTTAACCCTTGTTTGGTTGTTGTGTGTCTCTTTGTAGTTGTTTTGAGTCTCTTTATAGCTGTTTTGCATCTTTGTGGTTGTTTTATATCACATTGTGGTTGTGTTACGTCACTTTGTGTTTGTTTCATGTCGTTTTGTTGTGTCACTCTGAACCTGTGTTCACTCAGCCTATTCAGTGGCCTGTTCAAACTGATCCCACCACCTCTGCTACAACTCCACAAAGTTCTACGTCTTTCAACTGCTCATTAAATATTCTTTATGTTCCGTGTCTTAAGATAATAAAACTTTAGTTTAATAATATATTTATGAACCATCTTTTGTTGAATTTCCTCCCATGAGATATCTAATCTTTAAACTTCCCTCATTAGAAGATTTCACACATCACCACATCTGACAGATCCACTTTCAAACCAACGCTTTGCTCTCTCGCTGCTCTAATTGAGTATAATTGCTAAAAGACATAAAATAAAAGTATGAGGCTATTTCACTTTCATTTCAGGATTATCCTCGTTGAAGAACCTCGGTCCCATAACTCATGATAACATGTAACATGAAGGGAAACGTTAGATCAAGATCGGTCGTATACACGATAAATAGCAGTGGTGTCGACTGGGTTAAATTGACAAAAGCACAGTATTTCACTTCTCTTCCAACTGACCTCGACACTGCAGCGTTCATCCTCCGTCCCCGTGAACGTCTCCACTCTTCTCTCTGCACCAAAGGACGAGGCAGCGAGGTCAGGAGAACGGTCCATTGAGCTCCTCGTCTCGTTCAGGTGGAAACAGCGCGTCGCACGTCACCGGTGAATGAAAAGCACGACTCATGGTCATGGTTTTCCTTTTTTCTCTGTGGCCCTTTTTTGTGTGTCTGTGTCGTCTCCATCTCTTGCAGTGACATTTTGCAGCTGCAGCCCGGAGCGTCTTCGGTTGTTTCTTCAAATCTTATTCCAGGTCAGTGGAGTGAAACGTCTCCGTGTCACTCCACTGAAATCATGCTCGGACTTTACTGGTTTTCATTCACACGACTAGAAAGACTGTGGCCGAATGTGTGGCAACGCAAAACCACTACAGGGTATTAAAAATGTAATAATCTGAATATTAGGCCTTAAGAATTCTTAAATCATCGTCTATCACACTAATCAATAAGGAAACATGAACTCAATGACCTTTACACTCTGTCTGACACATGTTTACACTCTGGTTGTTAGGTTTTAATGCCAGTTTTTGTTTTTTCATCTGGATTCTGCTCTAACACTGTTATTCCAGATTCCCGCGTTTAGGAAACCAAGACTGAAGCCATGAATCTGTTCAGACTTTTTCTGGAGTTTGTGTTTCACATATGAAGAAGCAGCCGGAGATTGTTCGGGGTCGGACTCGTTCATAACAAGAGATGCTACAAACAGTTATTGCCTCTGTGTGTGTGTGTGTGTGTGTGTTTGTTCGTGTGGCAGATGACGACAATCAGTCAGACAAACGCTGCGAGAAGCGAAGCGTATGGAAGAGAATGTGCGTACATTAGCAGAAACACACGCTCAGACGAGTCAGACACACGAAAACAATCCCGAGCGCTCGTCTTTGTCTAATGAGCCGAGGGCCGACACACTGACTCTGTGCGATTAGATGTGTAAAGAAGCTGCGAGGAAACCGAGTGCAGAGCCGACGAAGGGGGGGGGGTAGTCCTGCTGCCGTCGTCCTGGTGACTTCTGAAAACGAGTTCAGACACAGATGTGAAACTAATGAACGAGTCAATACAATACAAATCTGATTCTATTTTGATAAACTTGTTGGTATAAAATTAGGTCCAGACGTTTTCCAGACTTATAATTTCTTTCCTCTTTCGTGGTTCCATTATTGTTCATATCATTTTCCTGCTCTACTGATTTTATTTCTTTGTCCACTCAACTTTCTTCCTCCTATTTTATATTTTATCTCCCTGTTCTCACGTTTCACTTTTACTACCTCGTTTTCCTCGCCACTTTTCCACTTGATCCTCCATCAGTTTTCCCATCTCTCTCTCTCTCCTACTCTTATTCCACCTCTCTCTCCTTTCGCTCTGCTTCATCTCTCCTCCTCCTCTTCCTCCTCTTCCTCCTCCATCGAATCCGTTCCCTTTTTCGTCACCGTGCAGTTAAAACAATTTGACACTTCGTGGGTCATTCAGCCAGAAATTAGACGATCCTCATTACAGGTCAGCGTCTGTGCAGAGAGGAAAACTCCCTGAGGGTTGGTTTGACTTTGCTCAAGAAAGATGAGATTAGGTTTAATTTAAGAGTATTAAATAACATTATAAAATATTTCTGGAAGTTTCGCTTCATAAGACGGAGGATTTTAAGGAAAACGTTTTTCTCGTGGGGATATTTCATAAAAGATTCAGATTCAGATTTCAGTGTGAATGCCTCTGTGTCAAATATCGGTTTAAGTGGGAATTAAAACTCTGGAATAGGGATTTACTCTCTTTCTTCTCCCTCCATTCATCCCTCGTCTTCATCCTGTAATCGTCTCCTCCATCGACTGCTCAGAGCGTCTTGTTCCTCTCCGGCAAAGGTTTAACAGATTTAGCTCCTTATCGAGACTGTCAATCTCGTTTGCTCCTTCACGGCCCCGGCGCTCCGGTGTCTTCCTCCGCTTTCCCCCTGCACACGTGGAGGCTCTTTTAATTTCTTTCTTTGGACTTAATTAAAAAAAACTGAGACGTTAATAGCTAATTCCTCAACTATTCCCTAAAATATCCTCATATTATCCATATTGAGGGATTAACTAAGCCTAACCTCAGCAGTTCTCCTCTCGAACAGACAAAATCATTATCTGCAGATTCTATAAATACTTCCATTTATACTTTTTGTTTGCATTAGCCCCATCTAGTGGCTGTCTGCTGGAGTGCATGGAGGTAAGGGCCAGTGAGGCTAACTGCTCGGAATAGTGGTTATTTAAAAGAAAAGGAAAAACCACCACAGGATGTTGTTTTCCTCTGAATTCCCCAAAAAATACTAAGATTTACTTACAAGCATCATCTTTTGGGCTTTTACTTTCTACTTCCGGTTCAGGACTTCCTGCTTCCTGTCCAGTCCCTAGGGGGGCGGGACTTCCTGCTTCCTGTCCAGTCCCAGGGGGGCAGGACTTCCTGCTTCCTGTCCAGTCCTGTCCACCTAACATGGCCTCACCTGTCATGGCGTCTCCTCTTGTTGCTGAGGATGTTTCCTGAAGTGACCGAGCATCAAACCTCACAGTGAGTTGTTGTTGTTGTTGTTGTTGTTGTTGTTCTGAATCTCTGTCCCTGTTGTTTCTCTGTTTGAAACAGAGACGTGTTTAGATTTGTGTCTCGTGTCCTGGTCTGTGTTGAAGCTGGTGTTAGTTTAAACATGTCTCCTCTTTACCTCTAACTGTACCTGTGTGTCTGAGCAGGAGCTCCTTGTTGACTCCTTCTCTGGGTTCTTGTGGTTCTGCTCCTCACTAGTGAACAGACACACGAGGCACAGACACACGAGGCACAGACACACGAGGCACAGACACACTCCTGCTGATGCGTTGTGTTTATTGTGGTGTTTAGTTTGCATCTGGTCACTTGTGCTGCTTTCGGGCTTCATTTGATCGACACGGTGACAAAATGGCCGCCCAGCCGTGGCTGTGGTGGGTTGTTGGTTTGTTTGTGAGCAGGATGACGCAAAAACTACACAACACATAATCCCACAAAACTCGGTGGGAGATCCAGGAGATGTATTCACTTTGTTTAACGTCGTAAGATGGAGTGTTGTTTTTCTACATTGGCCCTGATTTCTCAGAGAAGAATTTATGAATCTTGATGAAAAACATCATTTTGAGTTGACTGGTATCAGAGTGTGTCACATGTGGTGATTGTCTGTTGCTCTACTGAGGGACTGTCTACTTTGTATAGGTGTTGTACAATAGATTGTGTTGTTGTTCAATCCACTGCAACTTGAATTGGTGCAGGAGGTAACACGTTATTTTTTTTTTTCCCGTCCTATATTTTCCTTTTCCTATATTTTCCTATATTATATATGGATAAATTACATTTAAATATGGGCAGACGTTTACAACACAATCGAACAACCATTGTGTGTGTGTGTGTGTGTGTGTGTGTGTGTGTGTTGCTCTGTGGCTTCTGAAGCTGACAATAACCAGTTCAAAGGTGTAGCTGAGGCTGCAAAGAGGAAGATTAAAGCAATTTACTCTCAAGCACACTTCATCTCTCTCTCTCGCTCTCTTATTCACACACACACACACACACACACACACACACACACACACACACACACACACACACACACACGCGCTGACATCAGGGATATTTGTGGTTGGGCCTGGAGCGAGAGGCTGAGACAGGAAGGCAGTGAAAGAGAAGACGAGACACAAAGGTGGTTTTCAGGAGTGAAAAGAAAACGTCACTCGCACTTTGCACATTTCCACCAGTGCAAAGATGCAGATGTGCATGAACGCACAACGAGATTCAAGTGGGTGTTTTCCTGCCCAAAGGAAAAGTAGGAAACATGAGAAACGTATACGTGAATCTACTTCATGTGTGTGTATGTGTATATATTGGCGTGTGTGTTTGTGTACATGTGTGATGATAAATCATACAGGCAGAGACGGATCTATAATGAGACGTGAGGACACAATTGGTCGGGACTAGATCTGTGTGTGTGTTACTTTCACCTTCTGTTCTGTTCGTGCTTTAACGATGAATCACTCAGGAATTTTGATAATGACTTTGCACATTAGCTTGTAAAACAGTGAAGAAGTTCAACAGAAGCTCATTAGCAACTTCCCCCGTGAGTCACATTGGCACAGAGCTGCTTGTGTTTCCTGTTGCGTGCTGGTTTGTTGTTGGTTTAATATTCACCGGTGTTTTCACCTGTTCACCGACGGTTGAGTTGTGCATTAGTTCAGGAATCGATCTCTTCTCAGTTCGGTGTTTTACTGGGGTTCAGCCCGGTTTGGTTCAATGCTTCACGAATGTTTGAGTCTGGTGTTTCATCCAGTTAAATCCATCAGTGCTCTTCATCCACGTTTGTGCTCATTTAATTTTAATTCACTCATTGAAAGTTTGAGAAACTATTACAGACGAGGTACAGACCTGTCGTACGCGCGGCCCCTCGTGTCCGTCATTCTCTCTTATCTGTCTCACTCGGCACAATAACATTACTTCTGCTACTATTTCAATAATCGTAATGTTTCCTAAGACTCTGCGCTGCTTTAAAAAAAATGACGCTGATAAAAAAAAAAAAAAGTCTCATTATAATGAAAATGATGAATGTTGCTCACTAGGAAGGAGACAAAAGGAGAAACAAACTGTTCCTACATCAGGGAAACAAATGAACTTTCTTTTCTGGAGGGTGTCTCTCGCGCCACAGCCGGATTTGTGGGGTCATTTGTATTTTTAGTTCATTTATTTTGTGTTGTTTTGTGTGTGACACAGAGAAAAGTCCATAAACACAATTTTCACCACTGAGGCTACAGTAATAAAACACCGTTACAGCCGCAGAATAACAATTAGACCGTCTCGTTTGCTGGAGGCGGCCGGCAGCCATCCAAAACATATTGGAGTGCGTTCGCCATATATTATTACCAAAAATTAAAGGAAATGAAAAGTACATTTGAGCCCAATTTGTTTTCATGACGGGCGTTTAAGTACAATGCAACACACGCTTACACACACACATTAATAGCACAAGGGGAGAGGACATTTGGTGTGTGTGTGTGTGTGTGTGTGTGTGTGTGTGTGTGTGTGTGTGTGTGTGTGTGTGTGTGTGTGTGTGTGTGTGTGTGTGTGTGTGTGTGTGTGTGTGTGTGTGTGTGTGTGTGTGTGTGTGTGTGTGTCCTTTCTGAGCAGCTCCACGGGTCATGACGAAGTGGGAGATCAAACTCCAGCTCCCAATGTTCCAGGTTTACTCGGCCGGCTTATGAGGGAATTTGCACGTTGCACACAAGACGCATTCGTCTTTACGCTGTGATGCAAGTGTTTAGAAAACAATAGTTGTTGTTGAAGTGTTTGTTTTATTGTTTTAGTTTAAATCATCGTTCTTGTGTATTAAATAATCCTCATTTAGCACCAAGTCTTTGCTCGTTTCACCATCTTTCAGCTCGTAAGCCTTTTGGACAGCGGACATTTTGTCTGAATTCTATTTAGCTTCTTCACTTTCATGTTTTTTCCTTTGCAATAACAGCAAAACTATTATTGTGAAAGTCTTTTAGTTTAACAACCCACAGCTTTGCGTCAGCCATGTATTAAGATGAAGGGTTTTTCAGCATAAAAGCCTTTGTACGCTCCCTGTCCCAACAACAACACAGGTTCGACCAATCAACGTCCATTTTATTCCAAGTCAAACAGTTTGTGATTAACATAACTTCACGTTCCATGAGAACAGTTTCAGTTTATTTACCCTGCGAATCAGCATCAGCATAAATAACTCATCAACACACGGACAGATTTTTACCAAACACAGTATTTCTTAATTAACTCTTGGAGCTGATCAGACAAAGATGAACAAAAATATCGTCTGAAAAAAAAAAAATCCCTTTAACAAAATATCTCTGGAAGTTATATAGAGACAATCCAAAGCTTATATTGATCAGAAGATGATTCTCCATATGATCAGTGACAGTCACAAAGAAGAGGAGTTGGAAAATACATTTTTAAAGATGTCAATGCAGGACTCTAACCTAAAGCTTGTATAATTTCATCATCATCATATGTTAGGAATGACGTCATTATGAAGTCACGAAATGACATCACACAGTGTAGTAATGCATTAACTCTGGCAGCCAATAAGATTAGCGACACGTGCAGTAGTGTCACATTTCCATGTTATGCATGACCGACCAGTACATAGAGCGGTAGAGCAAGAACCCAGAGTGAGGTGAAGTGAGTGAAGTGGATCAGATTTTCACCACCGCCAAAAACGCTCTTATCGTCGGTTGTGGGATGGTTGGTGGTTGAGGGGCGGGTGTAAGGGTAGGTCCAGGAAGTGAAAGGGTGGGTCCAGTTTACGGGCGTGGTTGAGGGGCGGGTGTGATTGGTGAAGACGGTTTGGGTAGAGGGAGCGGTCGGTGGTGCTGAGGTTGAACAGGTAAAGTTTGCGTCTTTGTCGACTCCGGTGGAGGGAACGTTAACAAAGCCTAGTTTGTTACTGCCGATGATGTTGCTGATCCATCCCATGTACTCGGACACGCGGGTGTAGATCCCCGGGGTGTTGGGCTTAGCGCAGCCGTCACCAAAACTCACGATTCCAACCGCGGTCCAGCCTGAACCAACCTTTCTCACCAGGGCGCCCCCTGAGTCTCCCTGTGGAAAGAAACCGACGATAGTTGTTGACACACTTTCTGTCAGTGCTGCCTCGGGGATAACTCATTAAAGTTGACCAGGTGGTGATTGAGACGCTTTGGCTTCACTTATGGGGGAACAGTCATGTCATCCATCTTTATATACAGTTAGTGCTATGAAACGTGTGTCTTACAAGCAATAGGTCAAGCTGATAGTGAATTGTAATGTGCCCCCTTCTGGACTATAAGGCAAACAACACCAAATGGTCTTTACAATTGTTTCAAGGAGAGAAAAACATGCTCACCTCCATTTTCCTCATTTATTTGCAACAAAGCTGAGATACAAAATCTGCCTCGTGACAATCTGTGTCTTACCTGGATTTCTCTCACCTCTTCGTGAGGACGTTTTTCTCTCCTGTCAGTAAACAAAGCATCACATAGCAAATACTGTGCAACAAAAAGTGGTGGTCACCTGACATGAGTCAATTCCGCCCGCCCGGACCCCAGCGCAGATCATCTTGTCTGTGATTAGAAATCTGTTGTTGCACCGACACTCTTTGTTTCCCACTATTGTCAGATTAGCCTCCTGCAGGGTGTTGGATGGGCTCCACCCTAATTGGAGAGATTTCAAACATCAGCTTCAAATTTATGTGTGAAACAAAACTAAAGCAAAAGATGTGATTTGACATATTAACAGATTGAAAAGCCGCCTGCAACGTTTCTCTTTGGTTTGTGTAATGTGTGAGCTCACCAAAAGGGCGAGTGTTGCCCCAACCAGCGACCCAGGTGATAAGCCCAGAGTGGATGGTGCTGTTTGCCCCGGCCAAACAAACAGGTTGTATGTAGGTGTTAAAGTTCACAGGTGACGACAGCTTCAGGAGACAAATGTCGTTCTCGTAGGTCCGGCTGTTGTATGATGGATGGCACTTGACCTGAGCGATCGTCCGTGACACTTCATTGGGGTTTGAACCTGACTGGTTAAAGCGGCCCAGGTAAACCGTTACGTTACTTCCTGACCTTGAAGACAAAAAGAGAATAAAATCAATTTAAATTGTCTAATGTCATGAAACTTGGTGGAAAGACACGGAGCAAGAAAGAACTCATAACAATTTTTGCGATGATGCCTCTGATCCAGGAACTGCGTCTGGACTTGTTGTGTGTGAGAGAGAGAAGGCGTCACGAGATTTGTTTCTAAATACTTACCATGACACGCAGTGTGCAGCTGTCATCACCCACTGGTTGTTAATCAGTGCCCCCCCACACCTGTGATTTCCGAAAAAGACCAAAGAAACCTGCCAGGGCCAAGATCCTGGAGACGCGGTTTGACCGCCCACGATCCTGGTGTTGGCGGGAGCCCGGCCACAGGCTGACATGAGACGAAAATTAAACATGAAATAATATGCACAGAAAATGTTCTATATCTGACTTAAAACAGCTTTTAAACTTGGAAGAGTTTGTAAAGTTGCACTTACTAAACGCTGATTGACATCCTGAAATTAAAAACAGAGAGGAGAATGCATGAAAGTGGTGTTCAGGGTGTGGCACAGGATGACTGGCACTTTTCAGCACCAACCAATAGGAGGTTTGATATTTAAACCACAGTGGTAAACCTTCAGCGTAGCTTTCTTTATTGTGGGGAGAAATCTATGCTTTAAGCTTTTAAAACTTAAAGAGTCATTTAAATGTCCCACAAACTTTCTATCTCAGACAAAATCTACAACCAAGACAAGATTCAAATTCATTCAGTAATCTGAATAATATTAAATATTGTAATTGAAATTAACTGGACTGATCTCGCCACATAAAACAGACGTTGCTTTTCTACCTGTGAAGGTCAAAAGAACGGGACACAGACAATTATTCAGTTCTGTAATTTACTGATGTTTCCCTTTTCATTCAAATCAAACACCTCTTCAAGGAAATTAAATAAATACCAAAATAAAAGCTGGCCTCGGACAATTCAGAATTGAAATTGTGCTAAATCCAGGAATCTAAATTGTTGGCTGAACATCGTACAAACAGTTGGTTTCTGTCTTTTATCAGTCACTATCGTTTTTTGATAAAATATTTGCAATTTAAATTTAAGGGACGCGATTCGGTCAATTTCACCAAATCAAGACGATTTTCAAACCTTGGAACAATTTTTGTTACAATAGAAACTTTCTTTCCGAACTTCATTATTGATACGAACCGAATAATAATAAACATCTGTCTTACCTGTGCACAGGAGAAGGATTGTCACGGTTAAGACACACACAAACTGTTGGAGAGCCATGTTTACTGTGTCTCCTTCACTCTGTCCTCAGCGTTAAGTAATTCACTCCTGATGTCCAGCTCCTCCCACAGTGTCACACCTGGCATCTCCGACCTAAAATATGCATCAGGACAAACGTGTTTGTCTTGATGCCCTCAGCCTGGGTGACTCATTAGGTGCATGGACAGCTGCCAGTCAGAGAGGAGGGAAGTGGCATTCCTCCACAAATCTTAATCTGAGTCGGTGCCTCAACGCTTCCTTCCCGTAGATTCAATCAAGCTCACAGATATGATTCCTCTAAATTCCCAGGGAAATCTGTCAGAATCCCGTAAAGTGGAACCAAATTCCAGGATCTCTGTGTTTGTCCGTATACGGGGCACCACCCTTCAAAGGAAGGGAAAAGATACTCAATTTATTGAATAAGTCTCATAAAAGTACTAACTACAAATTTGGAACTCTGATTAACAATTTAATTAATAACTATAACCAAAATTACCACATAGATAGTTAGCTAAGTTGAAGGATATAGAGTTCTTGACAGTGTAGAGGTTGGCAAAATTCACCTATGCAACATTAATGAAAAAACATTTGTGAAAGAAAAACATTTATTATGAATATCATAAAGTATAAAAAACACAAATTACTAACGGTGTACTTAATATATAAAGATGTGTATGCGAGTATGCGTGTGTGTGTCTGTGTGTCTGTGTGCTTCCAAAATGGCGGCTGGCCACTTCGAAGGTAACACCCTCCCCCCTTTGGAGTGTTTACGACATGTGGCGGGGGTCAGAGAGATTAGGTGCTGAGATATGCGTGTGTCGGTGTGTGTGCCAAATTAGAGAAAGTTACTAGATGCATGCAAGGAAAGACTGAAGAGCATAACTAACATTAACTTTCAAATAACTTGTAACCAAAATATCACAGCAACACAAATCAAACTTATAAACATCACAAGGTATCGTATAAACAGTCTTTGCTTAGCCTAGTATAATTATTAAGCCCAGTTGTGTTACCCGTCCGTGGAAAGGGGAAAAAGGTTGCTGGTTTGTTCGAAGTTCTGTGAAGTCGTCTTGCTGATTTGTGGCTCCTGCCTTCGTGGTTCTGTTGGGCTGTGCAGCTCAGTTGCTGTTTGAAGTTCTCCTGCAGGACATCGCGTCGCTGCTTAAAGGTTGGTAGAGCTTGGATTGCGAGGAGGTTTCCTTGGTGAGATGAGCTGGAAGCTGCAACTTTCCTCCATGAAGTTGATTTGAGTTGAAAGAGTGAGCTGGACCGCCGCCCTTCTCCTCTGAGAGGATTCGTGGAAGGAGCGGTGTGCTCCTCTCGAAGAGTTGGATGGAAAGAGAAGATGTGAGCTGGAGAAGCCAGGCTTCTCCCCTCGGCGATGCAGGGAAAGAGAGTGAAGAAAGGGGGAGACCTGGCCTTATATTGGCCCGGTGACCTCACAGGTCATGGGGCCCAGAGTGACCAATAGGAGTTGAAACTTGTGTCCCTGGTAGGTTTTCACACCTCTGTGTGACATTGAGGCCCCTGGGAGACTGAGTTCTGGAGGCTCTGGTTTTCTCCAGAACAAAGGGACATGCGGCTTCAGGCTTTTGACTGCACATGTAGGCTGAACTTTGGTTCCCCAAATACCAGATCCCAAAACTCCTTCAGTATTTTTACTCATTCCCTTAGGCCCAGGTCTTGTAAAACACAATCATTACTCACGTGCTCGGTCTCGAAGGATCGTAACTCCAACCACGCTCATTGGAGGCTGAGCGGGGGACTTAAAGGTGCAGGGCACCAGTCCCTCACAATTTATTATGCATTTCATCCTCGCATGGCAGTGGGGTAGAGCGGGTCGTCCACTAACCAGCGGGTCGATTTATTTATTTATTTATACTTCCAGGGAGGAGCACTTCAGCCTTTAATAAAACATTTTCCCTTCACACATATGTGTGACCCTCACATATGTGTGAAATTTTTGGTTGATTAGACGATTTTTTCCACAAATTTAAATGTCTTTAAATAAACATGAACATGAATCCAACATATTGTAGGACACAGATAAATGGAGGCAGAAGACGTTATCTTTCAGTCAGCCCTTTGCAACAACATATCTTTGCGAAAGTGTATTTTCCTCACCCACCTACCTGAAAAACAAATCCAGGTCAAGACTGCAGCCGGAGGCTGATGTGACCCTCTGCCTGACAACCTCCATCCGTTCAAGGTTAGATAAGTTGTGTGCTACTCATCAGGGTCAGACATCTCACTAATGCTGGAGTATGTGTGCCATCCACAGATGGCTTGAGGATTCACTGTCCCTTCTACATGTATGTTTAAAATAAAAACAGGAATCTGTGAATTATTTTAATAGCTCAGTGTTGTATGCAAGATGTATGTTTATGAATGGCAGTTGCACGGCCACCCTGTACCTTGCACATGTTTAATATAAAAACATGAATATATGAACGTGTGTATTATTTGAATAGCTTAGTATTGAATGCACAATAACAGGGTAGCTATGTTTATACATGGCACTAGGCCCAGTTTAATATAAAACACAATTTTATACAATATATATATAGTAGGGGGTCCCTGCTCCATCTCTCCATCAGTTTGGGGTCCTTGGCCTGAAAAACGTTGAAGACCCTGCTCTAGAGCACAAAGTGCGTTCAGCCTATTTCACAGCTGTTCTATGATCCCTAGGGGGCAGCGTTTCCTTCTAGAAATGACCAGGCGTCTTTACACTGTGATGCAAGTGTTTAGAAAAAATTAGGTGTTGAATTGTGTTTGTTTTATTGTTTTAGTTTAAATCATCGTTCTTGTGTATTAAATAATCCTCATTTAGCACCAAGTCTTTGCTCGTTTCACCATCTTTCAGCTCGTAAGCCTTTTGGACAGCGGACATTTTGTCTGAATTCTATTTAGCTTCTTCACTGTCATGTTTTTTCCTTTGCAATAACAGCAAAACTATTATTGTGAAAGTCTTTTAGTTTAACAACCCACAGCTTTGCGTCAGCCATGTATTAAGATGAAGGGTTTTTCAGCATAAAAGCTTTTGTACGCTCCCTGTCCCAACAACAACACAGGTTCGACCAATCAACGTCCATTTTATTCCAAGTCAAACAGTTTGTGATTAACATGACTTCACGTTCCATGAGAACAGTTTCAGTTTATTTACCCTGCGAATCAGCATCAGCATAAATAACTCATCAACACACGGACAGAATTTTACCAAACACAATATTTCTTAATTAACTCTTGGAGCTGATCAGACAAAGATGAACAAATATATCGTCTGAAAAAAAAAATCCCTTTAACAAAATATCTCTGCAAGTTATATAGAGACAATCCAAAGCTTATATTGATCAGAAGATGATTCTCCATATGATCAGTGACAGTCACAAAGAAGAGGAGTTGGAAAATAAATTTTCAAAGGTGGGTCTGCAGCACTCTAACCTAAAGCTTGTATAATTTCATCATCATCATATGTTAGGAATGACGTCATTATGAAGTCACGAAATGACATCACACAGTGTAGTAATGCATTAACTCCGGCAGCCAATAAGATTAGCGACACGTGCAGTAGTGTCACATTTCCATGTTATGCATGACCGACCAGTACATAGAGCGGTAGAGCAAGAACCCAGAGTGAGGTGAAGTGAGTGAAGTGGATCAGATTTTCACCACCGCCAAAAACGCTCTTATCGTCGGTTGTGGGATGGTTGGTGGTGAAAGGGTGGGTCCAGTTTACGGGCGTGGTTGAGGGGCGGGTGTGATTGGTGAAGACGGTTTGGGTAGAGGAAGTGATCGGTGGTGCTGAGGTTGAACAGGTAAAGTTTGCGTCTTTGTCGACTCCGGTGGAGGGAACGTTAACAAAGCCTAGTTTGTTACTGCCGATGATGTTGCTGATCCATCCCATGTACTCGGACACGCGGGTGTAGATCCCCGGGGTGTTGGGCTTAGCGCAGCCGTCACCAAAACTCACGATTCCAACCGCGGTCCAGCCTGAACCAACCTTTCTCACCAGGGCGCCCCCTGAGTCTCCCTGTGGAAAGAAACCGACGATAGTTGTTGAGACACTTTCTGTCAGTGCTGCCTCTGGGATAACTCATTAAAGTTGACCAGGTGGTGATTGAGACGCTTTGGCTTCACTTATGTGGGAACAGTCATGTCGTCCATCTTTATATGCAGTTAGTGCTATGAAACGTGTGTCTTACAAGCAATAGGTCAAGCTGATAGTGAATTGTAATGTGCCCCCTTCTGGACTATAAGGCAAACAACACCAAATGGTCTTTACAATTGTTTCAAGGAGAGAAAAACATGCTCACCTCCATTTTCCTCATTTATCTGCAACAAAGCTGAGATACAAAATCTGCCTCGTGACAATCTGTGTCTTACCTGGATTTCTCTCACCTCTTCGTGAGGACGTTTTTCTCTCCTGTCAGTAAACAAAGCATCACATAGCAAATACTGTGCAACAAAAAGTGGTGGTCACCTGACATGAGTCAATTCCGCCCGCCCGGACCCCAGCGCAGATCATCTTGTCTGTGATGAGAAATTTGCTTTGGCATTGACACTCTTTGTTTCCCACTATTGTCAGATTAGCCTCCTGCAGGGTGTTGGAGAAGCTCCACCCTAATTGGAGAGATTTCAAACATCAGCTTCAAATTTATGTGTGAAACAAAACTAAAGCAAAAGATGTGATTTGACATATTAACAGATTGAAAAGCCGCCTGCAAAGTTTCTCTTTGGTTTGTGTAATGTGTGAGCTCACCAAAAGGGCGAGTGTTGCCCCAACCAGCGACCCAGGTGATAAGCCCAGAGTGGATGGTGCTGTTTGCCCCGGCCAAACAAACAGGTTGTATGTAGGTGGTAAAGTTCACAGGTGACGACAGCTTCAGGAGACATATGTCGTTCTCGTTGATCAGGCTGTCGTATGATGGATGGCACTTGACCTGAGCGATCGTCCGTGACACTTCATTGGGGTTTGAACCTGACTGGTTAAAGCGGCCCAGGTAAACCGTTACGTTACTTCCTAACCTTGAAGACAAAATGAGAATAAAATCAATTTAAATTGTCTAATGTCATGAAACTTGGTGGAAAGACACGGAGCAAGAAATGACTCATTACATTTTGGCGATGATTCCACTGATCCAGGATTTATTTCCCACGTTCTTTAGTGAGAGAGAAAGTGTGTCTGGACCTTTTCACTGATTCCCCACCGAACAGTTCATGGCTCTTGTTGAAAAGAATTTTGGGGAATATGAGTGTGTGCATTTTGCAGATCCCAAAACTCTTGATGGAGAAGTTTCAGAAGGGAACAGAGGTGGGCGTTCTATTGAGTTTTAGTTGAATAGACCAAAGGAATAAACGCAATGGACAGATCCTTCTTCCTCACTTCTTCTTTTAACTTCTTAAAGCTTTTGCTCATTAACTTTAAGTGTTTGTTTTCTTTTTTGTACGTTTTTCCCACTGTGCCTGTTGTGTCACAGAGACATACCAGCGTGTCACAGATGGAATGTGGCTGGTCGAGCTGCCTGCTGTGCGCACTCTGAGTTACAAACACGTGTTGACACTGGGATAGAGTTCAACAAATACTAGAAACAGCTAGAAGGGGAAGTCCGACCATTGACACATGAGACAGAGAGACAGACAGACAGAGAGGGAGACAGAGAGAGAGACAGAGAGACACACAGAGAGAGAGAGAGAGAGACAGACAGAGAGGGAGAGAGAGAGAGAGAGAGAGAGACAGACACAGAGAGACAGACAGACACAGAGATACAGACAGAGAGACACACAGAGAGAGAGACAGAGAGGGAGAGAGAGAGAGACAGACAGAGACAGACAGATCGATAACTAGAAGTTTCCACAGTATAATTAGTCGGGAGAAGGCGGCACGAGATTTGTTTCTAAATACTTACCCTGATACGCAGTGTGCAGCTGTCATCACCCACTGGTTGTTAATCAGTGCCCCCCCACACCTGTGATTTCTGTTCGAGACCAAAGAAACCTGCCAGGGCCAAGATCCTGGAGACGCGGTTTGACCGCCCACGATCCTGGTGTTGGCGGGAGCCCGGCCGCAGGCTGACATGAGATGAAAATTAAACATGAAATAATATGCATAGAAAATGTTCTATATGTGACTTAAAACAGCTTTTAAACTTGGAAGAGTTTGTAAAGTTGCACTTACTAAACGCTGATTGACATCCTGAAATTAAAACAGAGAGGACAATGCATGAAAGTGGTGTTCAGGGTGTGGCACAGGATGACTGGCACTTTTCAGCACCAACCAATAGGAGCTTCGATATTTAAGCTACAGTGGTAAACCTTCGTTGTAGCTTTCTTTATTGTGGGGAGAAATCTATGCTTTAAGCTTTTAAAACTTAAAGAGTCATTTAAATGTCCCACAAACTTTCTATCTCAGACAAAATCTACAACCAAGACAAGATTCAAATTCATTCAGTAATCTGAATAATATTAAATATTGTAATTGAAATTAACTGGACTGATCTCGCCACATAAAACAGACGTTGCTTTTCTACCTGTGAAGGTCAAAAGAACGGGACACAGACAATTATTCAGTTCTGTAATTTACTGATGTTTCCCTTTTCATTCAAATCAAACACCTCTTCAAGGAAATTAAATAAATACCAAAATAAAAGCTGGCCTCGGACAATTCAGAATTGAAATTGTGCTAAATCCAGGAATCTAAATTGTTGGCTGAACATTGAACAAACAGTTGGTTTCTGTCTTTTATCAGTCACTATCGTTTTTTGATCAAATATTTGCAATTTAAATTTAAGGGCCTCGATTCGGTCAATTTCACCAAATCAGGACGATTTTCAAACCTTGGAACAATTTTTGTTACAATAGAAACTTTCTTTCCGAACTTCATTATTGATACGAACCGAATAATAATAAACATCTGTCTTACCTGTGCACAGGAGAAGGATTGTCACGGTTAAGACACACACAAACTGTTGGAGAGCCATGTTTACTGTGTCTCCTTCACTCTGTCCTCAGCGTTAAGTAATTCACTCCTGATGTCCAGCTCCTCCCACAGTGTCAGACCTTCCATCTAAACATCACTTGTTCTTTTATCCGACTGCTGCACGTAACAGTTTGAGACCTGTGATCTCCGACCTAGAACATGCATCAGGACAAACGTGTTTGTCCTGATGCATGGAATTCCTCCACAAGTCTGAGTCGGTGCCTCAACGCTTCCTTCTCTTAGATTCAGTCAAGCTCACAGATATGATTCCTCTAAATTCCCAGGGAAATCTGTCAGAATCCCGTAAAGTGGAACCAAATTCCAGGATCTCTGTGTTTGTCCGTATACGAGTCAAATTTCAACAGATTCCTTTTGGCCCATGTTCAACCAAGTTTCATTCAAGTTCCTTCAGTATTTTTACTCATTCCCTTAGGCCCAGGTCTTGTAAAACACAGTCATTACTTAGGTGCTCGGTCTCGAAGGATCGTACCTCCAACCACGATCATTGGAGGCTGAGCGGGGGACTTAAAGGTGCAGGGCGCCAGTCCCTCACAATTTAATATGTATTTCATCCTCGCATGGCAGTGGGGTAGAGCGGGTCGTCCACTAACCAGCGGGTCGATTTATTTATTTATTTTTACTTCCAGGGAGGAGCACTTCAGCCTTTAATAAAACATTTTCCCTTCACACATATGTGTGACCCTCAGTTTGACTCTGAGTTGAGCCAGAGGAGAGAACTGCAGCTCACACTCTAGAGCAGAGGTCTTCAACAGGGGGTCCGCGACCCCTAGCGGGTCCACGGAGAGACTGCGGGGCGGTCTCGAAATTTTTGGTTGATTAGACGATTTTTTCCACAAATTTAAATGTCTTTAAATAAACATGAACATGAATCCAACATATTGTAGGACACAGATAAATGGAGGCAGAAGACGTTATCTTTCAGTCAGCCCTTTGCAACAACATATCTTTGCGAAAGTGTATTTTCCTCACCCACCTACCTGAAAAACAAATCCAGGTCAAGACTGCAGCCGGAGGCTGATGTGACCCTCTGCCTGACAACCTCCATCTGTCCAAGGTTAGATAAGTTGTGTGCTACTCATCAGGGTCAGACATCTCACTAATGCTGGAGTATGTGTGCCATCCACAGATGGCTTGAGGATTCACTGTCCCTTCTACATGTATGTTTAAAATAAAAACAGGAATCTGTGAATTATTTTAATAGCTCAGTGTTGTATGCAAGATGTATGTTTATGAATGGCAGTTGCACGGCCACCCTGTACCTTGCACATGTTTAATATAAAAACATGAATATATGAACGTGTGTATTATTTGAATAGCTTAGTATTGAATGCACAATAACAGGGTAGCTATGTTTATACATGGCACTAGGCCCAGTTTAATATAAAACACAATTTTATACAATATATATATAGTAGGGGGTCCCTGCTCCATCTCTCCATCAGTTTGGGGTCCTTGGCCTGAAAAACGTTGAAGACCCTGCTCTAGAGCACAAAGTGGTTGCAGCCTATTTCACAGCTGTGCTATGATCCCTAGGGGGCAGCGTTTCCTTCTAGAAATGACCAGGCGTCTTTACACTGTGATGCAAGTGTTTAGAAAAAATTAGGTGTTGAATTGTGTTTGTTTTATTTTTTTAGTTTAAATGATCGTTCTTGTGTATTAAAAAATCCTCATTTAGCACCAAGTCTTTGCTCGTTTCACCATCTTTCAGCTCGTAAGCCTTTTGGACAGCGGACATTTTGTCTGAATTCTATTTAGCTTCTTCACTGTCATGTTTTTTCCTTTGCAATAACAGCAAAACTATTATTGTGAAAGTCTTTTAGTTTAACAACCCGCAGCTTTGCGTCAGCCATGTATTAAGATGAAGGGTTTTTCAGCATAAAAGCCTTTGTACGCTCCCTGTCCCAACAACAACACAGGTTCGACCAATCAACGTCCATTTTATTCCAAGTCAAACAGTTTGTGATTAACATGACTTCACGTTCCATGAGAACAGTTTCAGTTTATTTACCCTGCGAATCAGCATCAGCATAAATAACTCATCAACACACGGACAGATTTTTACCAAACACAGTATTTCTTAATTAACTCTTGGAGCTGATCAGACAAAGATGAACAAAAATATCGTCTGAAAAAAAAAAAAATCCCTTTAACAAAATATCTCTGCAAGTTATATAGAGACAATCCAAAGCTTATATTGATCAGAAGATGATTCTCCATATGATCAGTGACAGTCACAAAGAAGAGGAGTTGGAAAATACATTTTTAAAGATGTCTCTGCAGGACTCTAACCTAAAGCTTGTATAATTTCATCATCATCATATGTTAGGAATGACGTCATTATGAAGTCACGAAATGACATCACACAGTGTAGTAATGCATTAACTCTGGCAGCCAATAAGATTAGCAACACGTGCAGTAGTGTCACATTTCCATGTTATGCATGACCGACCAGTACATAGAGCGGTAGAGCAAGAACCCAGAGTGAGGTGAAGTGAGTGAAGTGGATCAGATTTTCACCACCGCCAAAAACGCTCTTATCGTCGGTTGTGGGATGGTTGGTGGTGAAAGGGTGGGTCCAGTTTACGGGCGTGGTTGAGGGGCGGGTGTAAGGGTAAGGTGGTGCAGAGGTTGAACAGGTAAAGTTTGCGTCTTTGTCGACTCCGGTGGAGGGAACGTTAACAAAGCCTAGTTTGTTACTGCCGATGATGTTGCTGATCCATCCCATGTACTCGGACACGCGGGTGTAGATCCCCGGGGTGTTGGGCTTAGCGCAGCCGTCACCAAAACTCACGATTCCAACTGCGGTCCAGCCTGAACCAACCTTTCTCACCAGGGCGCCCCCTCCGTCTCCCTGTGGAAGGAAATCAAATACAGTTGTTGAGACACTTTCTGTCAGTGCTGCCTCGGGGATAACTCATTAAAGTTGACCAGGTGGTGATTGAGACGCTTTGGCTTCACTTATGGGGGAACAGTCATGTCATCCATCTTTATATACAGTTAGTGCTATGAAACGTGTGTCTTACAAGCAATAGGTCAAGCTGATAGTGAATTGTAATGTGCCCCCTTCTGGACTATAAGGCAAACAACACCAAATGGTCTTTACAATTGTTTCAAGGAGAGAAAAACATGCTCACCTCCATTTTCCTCATTTATTTGCAACAAAGCTGAGATACAAAATCTGCCTCGTGACAATCTGTGTCTTACCTGGATTTCTCTCACCTCTTCGTGAGGACGTTTTTCTCTCCTGTCAGTAAACAAAGCATCACATAGCAAATACTGTGCAACAAAAAGTGGTGGTCACCTGACATGAGTCAATTCCGCCCGCCCGGACCCCAGCGCAGATCATCTTGTCTGTGATTAGAAATCTGTTGTTGCACCGACACTCTTTGTTTCCCACTATTGTCAGATTAGCCTCCTGCAGGGTGTTGGATGGGCTCCACCCTAATTGGAGAGATTTCAAACATCAGCTTCAAATTTATGTGTGAAACAAAACTAAAGCAAAAGATGTGATTTGACATATTAACAGATTGAAAAGCCGCCTGCAACGTTTCTCTTTGGTTTGTGTAATGTGTGAGCTCACCAAAAGGGCGAGTGTTGCCCCAACCAGCGACCCAGGTGATAAGCCCAGAGTGGATGGTGCTGTTTGCCCCGGCCAAACAAACAGGTTGTATGTAGGTGGTAAAGTTCACAGGTGACGACAGCTTCAGGAGACAAATGTCGTTCTCGTAGGTCCGGCTGTTGTATGATGGATGGCACTTGACCTGAGCGATCGTCCGTGACACTTCATTGGGGTTTGAACCTGACTGGTTAAAGCGGCCCAGGTAAACCGTTACGTTACTTCCTGACCTTGAAGACAAAAAGAGAATAAAATCAATTTAAATTGTCTAATGTCATGAAACTTGGTGGAAAGACACGGAGCAAGAAAGAACTCATAACAATTTTTGCGATGATGCCTCTGATCCAGGAACTGCGTCTGGACTTGTTGTGTGTGAGAGAGAGAAGGCGTCACGAGATTTGTTTCTAAATACTTACCATGACACGCAGTGTGCAGCTGTCATCACCCACTGGTTGTTAATCAGTGCCCCCCCACACCTGTGATTTCCGAAAAAGACCAAAGAAACCTGCCAGGGCCAAGATCCTGGAGACGCGGTTTGACCGCCCACGATCCTGGTGTTGGCGGGAGCCCGGCCGCAGGCTGACATGAGACGAAAATTAAACATGAAATAATATGCACAGAAAATGTTCTATATGTGACTTAAAACAGCTTTTAAACTTGGAAGAGTTTGTAAAGTTGCACTTACTCAACGCTGATTGACATCCTGAAATTAAAACAGAGAGGAGAATGCATGAAAGTGGTGTTCAGGGTGTGGCACAGGATGACTGGCACTTTTCAGCACCAACCAATAGGAGGTTCGATATTTAAACCACAGTGGTAAACCTTCGGCGTAGCTTTCTTTATTGTGGGGAGAAATCTATGCTTTAAGCTTTTAAAACTTAAAGAGTCATTTAAATGTCCCACAAATTTTCTATCTCAGACAAAATCTACAACCAAGACAAGATTCAAATTCATTCAGTAATCTGAATAATATTAAATATTGTAATTGAAATTAACTGGACTGATCTCGCCACATAAAACAGACGTTGCTTTTCTACCTGTGAAGGTCAAAAGAACGGGACACAGACAATTATTCAGTTCTGTAATTTACTGATGTTTCCCTTTTCATTCAAATCAAACACCTCTTCAAGGAAATTAAATAAATACCAAAATAAAAGCTGGCCTCGGACAATTCAGAATTGAAATTGTGCTAAATCCAGGAATCTAAATTGTTGGCTGAACATCGTACAAACAGTTGGTTTCTGTCTTTTATCAGTCACTATCGTTTTTTGATAAAATATTTGCAATTTAAATTTAAGGGCCGCGATTCGGTCAATTTCACCAAATCAAGACGATTTTCAAACCTTGGAACAATTTTTGTTACAATAGAAACTTTCTTTCCGAACTTCATTATTGATACGAACCGAATAATAATAAACATCTGTCTTACCTGTGCACAGGAGAAGGATTGTCACGGTTAAGACACACACAAACTGTTGGAGAGCCATGTTTACTGTGTCTCCTTCACTCTGTCCTCAGCGTTAAGTAATTCACGCCTGATGTCCAGCTCCTCCCACAGTGTCACACCTGGCATCTCCGACCTAAAATATGCATCAGGACAAACGTGTTTGTCTTGATGCCCTCAGCCTGGGTGACTCATTAGGTGCATGGACAGCTGCCAGTCAGAGAGGAGGGAAGTGGCATTCCTCCACAAATCTTAATCTGAGTCGGTGCCTCAACGCTTCCTTCCCGTAGATTCAATCAAGCTCACAGATATGATTCCTCTAAATTCCCAGGGAAATCTGTCAGAATCCCGTAAAGTGGAACCAAATTCCAGGATCTCTGTGTTTGTCCGTATACGGGGCACCACCCTTCAAAGGAAGGGAAAAGATACTCAATTTATTGAATAAGTCTCATAAAAGTACTAACTACAAATTTGGAACTCTGATTAACAATTTAATTAATAACTATAACCAAAATTACCACATAGATAGTTAGCTAAGTTGAAGGATATAGAGTTCTTGACAGTGTAGAGGTTGGCAAAATTCACCTATGCAACATTAATGAAAAAACATTTGTGAAAGAAAAACATTTATTATGAATATCATAAAGTATAAAAAACACAAATTACTAACGGTGTACTTAATATATAAAGATGTGTATGCGAGTATGCGTGTGTGTGTCTGTGTGTCTGTGTGCTTCCAAAATGGCGGCTGGCCACTTCGAAGGTAACACCCTCCCCCCTTTGGAGTGTTTACGACATGTGGCGGGGGTCAGAGAGATTAGGTGCTGAGATATGCGTGTGTCGGTGTGTGTGCCAAATTAGAGAAAGTTACTAGATGCATGCAAGGAAAGACTGAAGAGCATAACTAACATTAACTTTCAAATAACTTGTAACCAAAATATCACAGCAACACAAATCAAACTTATAAACATCACAAGGTATCGTATAAACAGTCTTTGCTTAGCCTAGTATAATTATTAAGCCCAGTTGTGTTACCCGTCCGTGGAAAGGGGAAAAAGGTTGCTGGTTTGTTCGAAGTTCTGTGAAGTCGTCTTGCTGATTTGTGGCTCCTGCCTTCGTGGTTCTGTTGGGCTGTGCAGCTCAGTTGCTGTTTGAAGTTCTCCTGCAGGACATCGCGTCGCTGCTTAAAGGTTGGTAGAGCTTGGATTGCGAGGAGGTTTCCTTGGTGAGATGAGCTGGAAGCTGCAACTTTCCTCCATGAAGTTGATTTGAGTTGAAAGAGTGAGCTGGACCGCCGCCCTTCTCCTCTGAGAGGATTCGTGGAAGGAGCGGTGTGCTCCTCTCGAAGAGTTGGATGGAAAGAGAAGATGTGAGCTGGAGAAGCCAGGCTTCTCCCCTCGGCGATGCAGGGAAAGAGAGTGAAGAAAGGGGGAGACCTGGCCTTATATTGGCCCGGTGACCTCACAGGTCATGGGGCCCAGAGTGACCAATAGGAGTTGAAACTTGTGTCCCTGGTAGGTTTTCACACCTCTGTGTGACATTGAGGCCCCTGGGAGACTGAGTTCTGGAGGCTCTGGTTTTCTCCAGAACAAAGGGACATGCGGCTTCAGGCTTTTGACTGCACATGTAGGCTGAACTTTGGTTCCCCAAATACCAGATCCCAAAACTCCTTCAGTATTTTTACTCATTCCCTTAGGCCCAGGTCTTGTAAAACACAATCATTACTCACGTGCTCGGTCTCGAAGGATCGTAACTCCAACCACGCTCATTGGAGGCTGAGCGGGGGACTTAAAGGTGCAGGGCACCAGTCCCTCACAATTTATTATGCATTTCATCCTCGCATGGCAGTGGGGTAGAGCGGGTCGTCCACTAACCAGCGGGTCGATTTATTTATTTATTTATACTTCCAGGGAGGAGCACTTCAGCCTTTAATAAAACATTTTCCCTTCACACATATGTGTGACCCTCACTTTGACTCTGAGTTGAGCCAGAGGAGAGAACTGCAGCTCACACTCTAGAGCAGAGGTCTTCAACAGGGGGTCCGCGACCCCTAGCGGGTCCACGGAGAGACCGCGGGGCGGTCTCGAAATTTTTGGTTGATTAGACGATTTTTTCCACAAATTTAAATGTCTTTAAATAAACATGAACATGAATCCAACATATTGTAGGACACAGATAAATGGAGGCAGAAGACGTTATCTTTCAGTCAGCCCTTTGCAACAACATATCTTTGCGAAAGTGTATTTTCCTCACCCACCTACCTGAAAAACAAATCCAGGTCAAGACTGCAGCCGGAGGCTGATGTGACCCTCTGCCTGACAACCTCCATCCGTTCAAGGTTAGATAAGTTGTGTGCTACTCATCAGGGTCAGACATCTCACTAATGCTGGAGTATGTGTGCCATCCACAGATGGCTTGAGGATTCACTGTCCCTTCTACATGTATGTTTAAAATAAAAACAGGAATCTGTGAATTATTTTAATAGCTCAGTGTTGTATGCAAGATGTATGTTTATGAATGGCAGTTGCACGGCCACCCTGTACCTTGCACATGTTTAATATAAAAACATGAATATATGAACGTGTGTATTATTTGAATAGCTTAGTATTGAATGCACAATAACAGGGTAGCTATGTTTATACATGGCACTAGGCCCAGTTTAATATAAAACACAATTTTATACAATATATATATAGTAGGGGGTCCCTGCTCCATCTCTCCATCAGTTTGGGGTCCTTGGCCTGAAAAACGTTGAAGACCCTGCTCTAGAGCACAAAGTGCGTTCAGCCTATTTCACAGCTGTGCTATGATCCCTAGGGGGCAGCGTTTCCTTCTAGAAATGACCAGGCGTCTTTACACTGTGATGCAAGTGTTTAGAAAAAATTAGGTGTTGAATTGTGTTTGTTTTATTGTTTTAGTTTAAATCATCGTTCTTGTGTATTAAATAATCCTCATTTAGCACCAAGTCTTTGCTCGTTTCACCATCTTTCAGCTCGTAAGCCTATTGGACAGCGGACATTTTGTCTGAATTCTATTTAGCTTCTTCACTGTCATGTTTTTTCCTTTGCAATAACAGCAAAACTATTATTGTGAAAGTCTTTTAGTTTAACAACCCACAGCTTTGCGTCAGCCATGTATTAAGATGAAGGGTTTTTCAGCATAAAAGCCTTTGTACGCTCCCTGTCCCAACAACAACACAGGTTCGACCAATCAACGTCCATTTTATTCCAAGTCAAACAGTTTGTGATTAACATGACTTCACGTTCCATGAGAACAGTTTCAGTTTATTTACCCTGCGAATCAGCATCAGCATAAATAACTCATCAACACACGGACAGAATTTTACCAAACACAATATTTCTTAATTAACTCTTGGAGCTGATCAGACAAAGATGAACAAATATATCGTCTGAAAAAAAAAATCCCTTTAACAAAATATCTCTGCAAGTTATATAGAGACAATCCAAAGCTTATATTGATCAGAAGATGATTCTCCATATGATCAGTGACAGTCACAAAGAAGAGGAGTTGGAAAATAAATTTTCAAAGGTGGGTCTGCAGCACTCTAACCTAAAGCTTGTATAATTTCATCACCATCATATGTTAGGAATGACGTCATTATGAAGTCACGAAATGACATCACACAGTGTAGTAATGCATTAACTCCGGCAGCCAATAAGATTAGCGACACGTGCAGTAGTGTCACATTTCCATGTTATGCATGACCGACCAGTACATAGAGCGGTAGAGCAAGAACCCAGAGTGAGGTGAAGTGAGTGAAGTGGATCAGATTTTCACCACCGCCAAAAACGCTCTTATCGTCGGTTGTGGGATGGTTGGTGGTGAAAGGGTGGGTCCAGTTTACGGGCGTGGTTGAGGGGCGGGTGTGATTGGTGAAGACGGTTTGGGTAGAGGAAGTGATCGGTGGTGCTGAGGTTGAACAGGTAAAGTTTGCGTCTTTGTCGACTCCGGTGGAGGGAACGTTAACAAAGCCTAGTTTGTTACTGCCGATGATGTTGCTGATCCATCCCATGTACTCGGACACGCGGGTGTAGATCCCCGGGGTGTTGGGCTTAGCGCAGCCGTCACCAAAACTCACGATTCCAACCGCGGTCCAGCCTGAACCAACCTTTCTCACCAGGGCGCCCCCTGAGTCTCCCTGTGGAAAGAAACCGACGATAGTTGTTGAGACACTTTCTGTCAGTGCTGCCTCTGGGATAACTCATTAAAGTTGACCAGGTGGTGATTGAGACGCTTTGGCTTCACTTATGTGGGAACAGTCATGTCGTCCATCTTTATATGCAGTTAGTGCTATGAAACGTGTGTCTTACAAGCAATAGGTCAAGCTGATAGTGAATTGTAATGTGCCCCCTTCTGGACTATAAGGCAAACAACACCAAATGGTCTTTACAATTGTTTCAAGGAGAGAAAAACATGCTCACCTCCATTTTCCTCATTTATCTGCAACAAAGCTGAGATACAAAATCTGCCTCGTGACAATCTGTGTCTTACCTGGATTTCTCTCACCTCTTCGTGAGGACGTTTTTCTCTCCTGTCAGTAAACAAAGCATCACATAGCAAATACTGTGCAACAAAAAGTGGTGGTCACCTGACATGAGTCAATTCCGCCCGCCCGGACCCCAGCGCAGATCATCTTGTCTGTGATGAGAAATTTGCTTTGGCATTGACACTCTTTGTTTCCCACTATTGTCAGATTAGCCTCCTGCAGGGTGTTGGAGAAGCTCCACCCTAATTGGAGAGATTTCAAACATCAGCTTCAAATTTATGTGTGAAACAAAACTAAAGCAAAAGATGTGATTTGACATATTAACAGATTGAAAAGCTGCCTGCAAAGTTTCTCTTTGGTTTGTGTAATGTGTGAGCTCACCAAAAGGGCGAGTGTTGCCCCAACCAGCGACCCAGGTGATAAGCCCAGAGTGGATGGTGCTGTTTGCCCCGGCCAAACAAACAGGTTGTATGTAGGTGGTAAAGTTCACAGGTGACGACAGCTTCAGGAGACATATGTCGTTCTCGTTGATCAGGCTGTCGTATGATGGATGGCACTTGACCTGAGCGATCGTCCGTGACACTTCATTGGGGTTTGAACCTGACTGGTTAAAGCGGCCCAGGTAAACCGTTACGTTACTTCCTGACCTTGAAGACAAAATGAGAATAAAATCAATTTAAATTGTCTAATGTCATGAAACTTGGTGGAAAGACACGGAGCAAGAAATGACTCATTACATTTTGGCGATGATTCCACTGATCCAGGATTTATTTCCCACGTTCTTTAGTGAGAGAGAAAGTGTGTCTGGACCTTTTCACTGATTCCCCACCGAACAGTTCATGGCTCTTGTTGAAAAGAATTTTGGGGAATATGAGTGTGTGCATTTTGCAGATCCCAAAACTCTTGATGGAGAAGTTTCAGAAGGGAACAGAGGTGGGCGTTCTATTGAGTTTTAGTTGAATAGACCAAAGGAATAAACGCAATGGACAGATCCTTCTTCCTCACTTCTTCTTTTAACTTCTTAAAGCTTTTGCTCATTAACTTTAAGTGTTTGTTTTCTTTTTTGTACGTTTTTCCCACTGTGCCTGTTGTGTCACAGAGACATACCAGCGTGTCACAGATGGAATGTGGCTGGTCGAGCTGCCTGCTGTGCGCACTCTGAGTTACAAACACGTGTTGACACTGGGATAGAGTTCAACAAATACTAGAAACAGCTAGAAGGGGAAGTCCGACCATTGACACATGAGACAGAGAGACAGACAGACAGAGAGAGAGAGACAGACAGACAGAGAGAGAGACAGAGAGACACACACAGAGAGAGAGAGAGAGAGAGAGACAGACAGAGAGGGAGAGAGAGAGAGAGAGAGAGACAGACACAGAGAGACAGACAGAGAGACACACAGAGAGAGAGACAGAGAGGGAGAGAGAGAGAGACAGACAGAGACAGACAGATCGATAACTAGAAGTTTCCACAGTAGAATTAGTCGGGAGAAGGCGGCACGAGATTTGTTTCTAAATACTTACCCTGATACGCAGTGTGCAGCTGTCATCACCCACTGGTTGTTAATCAGTGCCCCCCCACACCTGTGATTTCTGTTCGAGACCAAAGAAACCTGCCAGGGCCAAGATCCTGGAGACGCGGTTTGACCGCCCACGATCCTGGTGTTGGCGGGAGCCCGGCCGCAGGCTGACATGAGATGAAAATTAAACATGAAATAATATGCATAGAAAATGTTCTATATGTGACTTAAAACAGCTTTTAAACTTGGAAGAGTTTGTAAAGTTGCACTTACTAAACGCTGATTGACATCCTGAAATTAAAACAGAGAGGAGAATGCATGAAAGTGGTGTTCAGGGTGTGGCACAGGATGACTGGCACTTTTCAGCACCAACCGATAGGAGGTTCGATATTTAAACCACAGTGGTAAACCTTCGGCGTAGCTTTCTTTATTGTGGGGAGAAATCTATGCTTTAAGCTTTTAAAACTTAAAGAGTCATTTAAATGTCCCACAAACTTTCTATCTCAGACAAAATCTACAACCAAGACAAGATCCAAATTCATTCAGTAATCTGAATAATATTAAATATTGTAATTGAAATTAACTGGACTGATCTCGCCACATAAAACAGACGTTGCTTTTCTACCTGTGAAGGTCAAAAGAACGGGACACAGACAATTATTCAGTTCTGTAATTTACTGATGTTTCCCTTTTCATTCAAATCAAACACCTCTTCAAGGAAATTAAATAAATACCAAAATAAAAGCTGGCCTCGGACAATTCAGAATTGAAATTGTGCTAAATCCAGGAATCTAAATTGTTGGCTGAACATCGAACAAACAGTTGGTTTCTGTCTTTTATCAGTCACTATCGTTTTTGATCAAATATTTGCAATTTAAATTTAAGGGCCTCGATTCGGTCAATTTCACCAAATCAGGACGATTTTCAAACCTTGGAACAATTTTTGTTACAATAGAAACTTTCTTTCCGAACTTCATTATTGATACGAACCGAATAATAATAAACATCTGTCTTACCTGTGCACAGGAGAAGGATTGTCACGGTTAAGACACACACAAACTGTTGGAGAGCCATGTTTACTGTGTCTCCTTCACTCTGTCCTCAGCGTTAAGTAATTCACTCCTGATGTCCAGCTCCTCCCACAGTGTCAGACCTTCCATCTAAACATCACTTGTTCTTTTATCCGACTGCTGCACGTAACAGTTTGAGACCTGTGATCTCCGACCTAGAACATGCATCAGGACAAACGTGTTTGTCCTGATGCATGGAATTCCTCCACAAGTCTGAGTCGGTGCCTCAACGCTTCCTTCTCTTAGATTCAGTCAAGCTCACAGATATGATTCCTCTAAATTCCCAGGGAAATCTGTCAGAATCCCGTAAAGTGGAACCAAATTCCAGGATCTCTGTGTTTGTCCGTATTCGAGTCAAATTTCAACAGATTCCTTTTGGCCCATGTTCAACCAAGTTTCATTCAAGTTCCTTCAGTATTTTTACTCATTCCCTTAGGCCCAGGTCTTGTAAAACACAGTCATTACTTAGGTGCTCGGTCTCGAAGGATCGTACCTCCAACCACGATCATTGGAGGCTGAGCGGGGGACTTAAAGGTGCAGGGCGCCAGTCCCTCACAATTTAATATGTATTTCATCCTCGCATGGCAGTGGGGTAGAGCGGGTCGTCCACTAACCAGCGGGTCGATTTATTTATTTATTTTTACTTCCAGGGAGGAGCACTTCAGCCTTTAATAAAACATTTTTCCTTCACACATATGTGTGACCCTCAGTTTGACTCTGAGTTGAGCCAGAGGAGAGAACTGCAGCTCACACTCTAGAGCAGAGGTCTTCAACAGGGGGTCCGCGACCCCTAGCGGGTCCACGGAGAGACTGCGGGGCGGTCTCGAAATTTTTGGTTGATTAGACGATTTTTTCCACAAATTTAAATGTCTTTAAATAAACATGAACATGAATCCAACATATTGTAGGACACAGATAAATGGAGGCAGAAGACGTTATCTTTCAGTCAGCCCTTTGCAACAACATATCTTTGCGAAAGTGTATTTTCCTCACCCACCTACCTGAAAAACAAATCCAGGTCAAGACTGCAGCCGGAGGCTGATGTGACCCTCTGCCTGACAACCTCCATCTGTCCAAGGTTAGATAAGTTGTGTGCTACTCATCAGGGTCAGACATCTCACTAATGCTGGAGTATGTGTGCCATCCACAGATGGCTTGAGGATTCACTGTCCCTTCTACATGTATGTTTAAAATAAAAACAGGAATCTGTGAATTATTTTAATAGCTCAGTGTTGTATGCAAGATGTATGTTTATGAATGGCAGTTGCACGGCCACCCTGTACCTTGCACATGTTTAATATAAAAACATGAATATATGAACGTGTGTATTATTTGAATAGCTTAGTATTGAATGCACAATAACAGGGTAGCTATGTTTATACATGGCACTAGGCCCAGTTTAATATAAAACACAATTTTATACAATATATATATAGTAGGGGGTCCCTGCTCCATCTCTCCATCAGTTTGGGGTCCTTGGCCTGAAAAACGTTGAAGACCCTGCTCTAGAGCACAAAGTGGGTGCAGCCTATTTCACAGCTGTGCTATGATCCCTAGGGGGCAGCGTTTCCTTCTAGAAATGACCAGGCGTCTTTACACTGTGATGCAAGTGTTTAGAAAAAATTAGGTGTTGAATTGTGTTTGTTTTATTTTTTTAGTTTAAATCATCGTTCTTGTGTATTAAAAAATCCTCATTTAGCACCAAGTCTTTGCTCGTTTCACCATCTTTCAGCTCGTAAGCCTTTTGGACAGCGGACATTTTGTCTGAATTCTATTTAGCTTCTTCACTGTCATGTTTTTTCCTTTGCAATAACAGCAAAACTATTATTGTGAAAGTCTTTTAGTTTAACAACCCGCAGCTTTGCGTCAGCCATGTATTAAGATGAAGGGTTTTTCAGCATAAAAGCCTTTGTACGCTCCCTGTCCCAACAACAACACAGGTTCGACCAATCAACGTCCATTTTATTCCAAGTCAAACAGTTTGTGATTAACATGACTTCACGTTCCATGAGAACAGTTTCAGTTTATTTACCCTGCGAATCAGCATCAGCATAAATAACTCATCAACACACGGACAGATTTTTACCAAACACAGTATTTCTTAATTAACTCTTGGAGCTGATCAGACAAAGATGAACAAAAATATCGTCTGAAAAAAAAAAAATCCCTTTAACAAAATATCTCTGCAAGTTATATAGAGACAATCCAAAGCTTATATTGATCAGAAGATGATTCTCCATATGATCAGTGACAGTCACAAAGAAGAGGAGTTGGAAAATACATTTTTAAAGATGTCTCTACAGGACTCTAACCTAAAGCTTGTATAATTTCATCATCATCATATGTTAGGAATGACGTCATTATGAAGTCACGAAATGACATCACACAGTGTAGTAATGCATTAACTCTGGCAGCCAATAAGATTAGCGACACGTGCAGTAGTGTCACATTTCCATGTTATGCATGACCGACCAGTACATAGAGCGGTAGAGCAAGAACCCAGAGTGAGGTGAAGTGAGTGAAGTGGATCAGATTTTCACCACCGCCAAAAACGCTCTTATCGTCGGTTGTGGGATAGTTGGTGGTTGAGGGGCGGGTGTAAGGGTAAGGTGGTGCTGAGGTTGAACAGGTAAAGTTTGCGTCTTTGTCGACTCCGGTGGAGGGAACGTTAACAAAGCCTGGTTCGTTACTGCCGGTGATGTTGCTGATCCATCCCATGTACTCGGACACGCGGGTGTAGATCCCCGGGGTGTTGGGCTTAGCGCAGCCGTTACCAAAACTCACGATTCCAACCGCGGTCCAGCCTGAACCAACCTTTCTCACCAGGGCGCCCCCTCCGTCTCCCTGTGGAAGGAAATCAAATACAGTTGTTGAGACACTTTCTGTCAGTGCTGCCTCGGGGATAACTCATTAAAGTTGACCAGGTGGTGATTGAGACGCTTTGGCTTCACTTATGGGGGAACAGTCATGTCGTCCATCTTTATATACAGTTAGTGCTATGAAACGTGTGTCTTACAAGCAATAGGTCAAGCTGATAGTGAATTGTAATGTGCCCCCTTCTGGACTATAAGGCAAACAACACCAAATGGTCTTTACAATTGTTTCAAGGAGAGAAAAACATGCTCACCTCCATTTTCCTCATTTATTTGCAACAAAGCTGAGATACAAAATCTGCCTCGTGACAATCTGTGTCTTACCTGGATTTCTCTCACCTCTTCGTGAGGACGTTTTTCTCTCCTGTCAGTAAACAAAGCATCACATAGCAAATACTGTGCAACAAAAAGTGGTGGTCACCTGACATGAGTCAATTCCGCCCGCCCGGACCCCAGCGCAGATCATCTTGTCTGTGATTAGAAATCTGTTGTTGCACCGACACTCTTTGTTTCCCACTATTGTCAGATTAGCCTCCTGCAGGGTGTTGGATGGGCTCCACCCTAATTGGAGAGATTTCAAACAACAGCTTCAAATTTATGTGTGAAACAAAACTAAAGCAAAAGATGTGATTTGACATATTAACAGATTGAAAAGCTGCCTGCTAAGTTTCTCTTTGGTTTGTGTAATGTGTGAGCTCACCAAAAGGGCGAGTGTTGCCCCAACCAGCGACCCAGGTGATAAGCCCAGAGTGGATGGTGCTGTTTGCCCCGGCCAAACAAACAGGTTGTATGTAGGTGGTAAAGTTCACAGGTGACGACAGCTTCAGGAGACATATGTCGTTCTCGTAGGTCCGGCTGTTGTATGATGGATGGCACTTGACCTGAGCGATCGTCCTTGACACTTCATTGGGGTTTGAACCTGACTGGTTAAAGCGGCCCAGGTAAACCGTTACGTTACTTCCTAACCTTGAAGACAAAAAGAGATAAAATCAATTTAAATTGTCTAATGTCATGAAACTTGGTGGAAAGACACGGAGCAAGAAAGAACTCATAACAATTTTTGCGATGATTCCACTGATCCAGGAAGTGCGTCTGGACTTGTTTAGAGAGAGAGAGAGAGAGAGAGAGAGAGAGAGAGAGAGAGAGAGAGAGAGAGAGAGAGAGAGAGAGAGAGAGAGAGACGTTTCCACAGTATAATTAGTCGGGAGAAGGCGTCACGAGATTTGTTTCTAAATACTTACCCTGATACGCAGTGTGCAGCTGTCATCACCCACTGGTTGTTAATCAGTGCCCCCCCACACATGTGATTTCTGAAAAAGACCAAAGAAACCTGCCAGGGCCAAGATCCTGGAGACGCGGTTTGACCGCCCACGATCCTGGTGTTGGCAGGAGCCCGGCCGCAGGCTGACATGAGACGAAAATTAAACATGAAATAATATGCACAGAAAATGTTCTATATGTGACTTAAAACAGCTTTTAAACTTGGAAGAGTTTGTAAAGTTGCACTTACTAAACGCTGATTGACATCCTGAAATTAAAACAGAGAGGAGAATGCATGAAAGTGGTGTTCAGGGTGTGGCACAGGATGACTGGCACTTTTCAGCACCAACCAATAGGAGGTTCAATATTTAAGCTACAGTGGTAAACCTTCGGCGTAGCTTTCTTTATTGTGGGGAGAAATCTATGCTTTAAGCTTTTAAAACTTAAAGAGTCATTTAAATGTCCCACAAACTTTCTATCTCAGACAAAATCTACAACCAAGACAAGATTCAAATTCATTCAGTAATCTGAATAATATTAAATATTGTAATTGAAATTAACTGGACTGATCTCGCCACATAAAACAGACGTTGCTTTTCTACCTGTGAAGGTCAAAAGAACGGGACACAGACAATTATTCAGTTCTGTAATTTACTGATGTTTCCCTTTTCATTCAAATCAAACACCTCTTCAAGGAAATTAAATAAATACCAAAATAAAAGCTGGCCTCGGACAATTCAGAATTGAAATTGTGCTAAATCCAGGAATCTAAATTGTTGGCTGAACATCGTACAAACAGTTGGTTTCTGTCTTTTATCAGTCACTATCGTTTTTTGATAAAATATTTGCAATTTAAATTTAAGGGCCGCGATTCGGTCAATTTCACCAAATCAAGACGATTTTCAAACCTTGGAACAATTTTTGTTACAATAGAAACTTTCTTTCCGAACTTCATTATTGATACGAACCGAATAATAATAAACATCTGTCTTACCTGTGCACAGGAGAAGGATTGTCACGGTTAAGACACACACAAACTGTTGGAGAGCCATGTTTACTGTGTCTCCTTCACTCTGTCCTCAGCGTTAAGTAATTCACTCCTGATGTCCAGCTCCTCCCACAGTGTCACACCTGGCATCTCCGACCTAAAATATGCATCAGGACAAACGTGTTTGTCTTGATGCCCTCAGCCTGGGTGACTCATTAGGTGCATGGACAGCTGCCAGTCAGAGAGGAGGGAAGTGGCATTCCTCCACAAATCTTAATCTGAGTCGGTGCCTCAACGCTTCCTTCCCTTAGATTCAGTCAAGCTCACAGATATGATTCCTCTAAATTCCCAGGGAAATCTGTCAGAATCCCGTAAAGTGGAACCAAATTCCAGGATCTCTGTGTTTGTCCGTATACGAGTCAAATTTGAACAGATTCCTTTTGGCCCATGTTCAACCAAGTTTCATTCAAACTCCTGTTGTGCAATAATGCATTAAACGTGATACCATAAAATGGTGTGCCTTTTGGCATTCAATACATTTGGTTATCAAAATAAAATATTGAATATTAATATAATAAATATTAATATTAAATCATAACTTTAATTGATTAAAGTTACCTCGGGGCACCACCCTTCAAAGGAAGGGAAAAGATAATCAATTTATTGATTAAGTCTCATAAAAGTACTAACTACAAATTTGGAACTCTGATTAACAATTAAATTAATAACTATAACCCAAATTACCACATAGATAGTTAGCTAAGTTGAAGGATATAGAGTTCTTGACAGTGTAGAGGTTGGCAAAATTCACTTATGCAACATTAATGAAAAAACATTTGTGAAAGAAAAACATTTATTATGAATATCATAAAGTATAAAAAACACAAATTACTAACGGTGTACTTAATATATAAAGATGTGTATGCGTGTGTGTGTGTCTGTGTGTCTGTGTGCTTCCAAAATGGCAGCTGGCCACATCGAAGATAACACCCTCCCCCCTTTGGAGTGTTTACGACATGTGGCGGGGGTCAGAGAGATTAGGTGCTGAGATATGCGTGTGTCGGTGTGTTGGTGCCAAATTAGAGAAAGTTACTAGATGCATGCAAGGAAAGACTGAAGAGCATAACTAACATTAACTTTCAAATAACTTGTAACCAAAATATCACAGCAACACAAATCAAACTTATAAACATCACAAGGTATCGTATAAACAGTCTTTGCTTAGCCTAGTATAATTATTAAGCCCAGTTGTGTTACCCGTCCGTGGAAAGGGGAAAAAGGTTGCTGGTTTGTTCGAAGTTCTGTGAAGTCGTCTTGCTGATTTGTGGCTCCTGCCTTCGTGGTTCTGTTGGGCTGTGCAGCTCAGTTGCTGTTTGAAGTTCTCCTGCAGGACATCGCGTCGCTGCTTAAAGGTTGGTAGAGCTTGGATTGCGAGGAGGTTTCCTTGGTGAGATGAGCTGGAAGCTGCAACTTTCCTCCATGAAGTTGATTTGAGTTGAAAGAGTGAGCTGGACCGCCGCCCTTCTCCTCTGAGAGGATTCGTGGAAGGAGCGGTGTGCTCCTCTCGAAGAGTTGGATGGAAAGAGAAGATGTGAGCTGGAGAAGCCAGGCTTCTCCCCTCGGCGATGCAGGGAAAGAGAGTGAAGAAAGGGGGAGACCTGGCCTTATATTGGCCCGGTGACCTCACAGGTCATGGGGCCCAGAGTGACCAATAGGAGTTGAAACTTGTGTCCCTGGTAGGTTTTCACAACACTGTGTGACATTGAGGCATCCTGGGAGACTGAGTTCTGGAGGCTCTGGTTTTCTCCAGAACAAAGGGACATGCGGCTTCAGGCTTTTGACTGCACATGTAGGCTGAACTTTGGTTCCCCAAATACCAGATCCCAAAACTCCTTCAGTATTTTTACTCATTCTTTTAGGCCCAGGTCTTGTAAAACACAATCATTACTCACGTGCTCGGTCTCGAAGGATCGTAACTCCAACCACGCTCATTGGAGGCTGAGCGGGGGACTTAAAGGTGCAGGGCACCAGTCCCTCACAATTTATTATGCATTTCATCCTCGCATGGCAGTGGGGTAGAGCGGGTCGTCCACTAACCAGCGGGTCGATTTATTTATTTATTTTTACTTCCAGGGAGGAGCACTTCAGCCTTTAATAAAACATTTTCCCTTCACACATATGTGTGACCCTCACTTTGACTCTGAGTTGAGCCAGAGGAGAGAACTGCAGCTCACACTCTAGAGCAGAGGTCTTCAACAGGGGGTCCGCGACCCCTAGCGGGTCCACGGAGAGACCGCGGGGCGGTCTCGAAATTTTTGGTTGATTAGACGATTTTTTCCACAAATTTAAATGTCTTTAAATAAACATGAACATGAATCCAACATATTGTAGGACACAGATAAATGGAGGCAGAAGACGTTATCTTTCAGTCAGCCCTTTGCAACAACATATCTTTGCGAAAGTGTATTTTCCTCACCCACCTACCTGAAAAACAAATCCAGGTCAAGACTGCAGCCGGAGGCTGATGTGACCCTCTGCCTGACAACCTCCATCCGTCCAAGGTTAGATAAGTTGTGTGCTACTCATCAGGGTCAGACATCTCACTAATGCTGGAGTATGTGTGCCATCCACAGATGGCTTGAGGATTCACTGTCCCTTCTACATGTATGTTTAAAATAAAAACAGGAATCTGTGAATTATTTTAATAGCTCAGTGTTGTATGCAAGATGTATGTTTATGAATGGCAGTTGCACGGCCACCCTGTACCTTGCACATGTTTAATATAAAAACATGAATATCTGAACGTGTGTATTATTTGAATAGCTTAGTATTGAATGCACAATAACAGGGTAGCTATGTTTATACATGGCACTAGGCCCAGTTTAATATAAAACACAATTTTATACAATATATATATAGTAGGGGGTCCCTGCTCCATCTCTCCATCAGTTTGGGGTCCTTGGCCTGAAAAACGTTGAAGACCCTGCTCTAGAGCACAAAGTGGGTGCAGCCTATTTCACAGCTGTGCTATGATCCCTAGGGGGCAGCGTTTCCTTCTAGAAATGACCAGGCGTCTTTACACTGTGATGCAAGTGTTTAGAAAAAATTAGGTGTTGAATTGTGTTTGTTTTATTTTTTTAGTTTAAATGATCGTTCTTGTGTATTAAAAAATCCTCATTTAGCACCAAGTCTTTGCTCGTTTCACCATCTTTCAGCTCGTAAGCCTTTTGGACAGCGGACATTTTGTCTGAATTCTATTTAGCTTCTTCACTGTCATGTTTTTTCCTTTGCAATAACAGCAAAACTATTATTGTGAAAGTCTTTTAGTTTAACAACCCGCAGCTTTGCGTCAGCCATGTATTAAGATGAAGGGTTTTTCAGCATAAAAGCCTTTGTACGCTCCCTGTCCCAACAACAACACAGGTTCGACCAATCAACGTCCATTTTATTCCAAGTCAAACAGTTTGTGATTAACATGACTTCACGTTCCATGAGAACAGTTTCAGTTTATTTACCCTGCGAATCAGCATCAGCATAAATAACTCATCAACACACGGACAGATTTTTACCAAACACAATATTTCTTAATTAACTCTTGGAGCTGATCAGACAAAGATGAACAAATATATCGTATGAAAAAAAAAAAAATCCCTTTAACAAAATATCTCTGCAAGTTATATAGAGACAATCCAAAGCTTATATTGATCAGAAGATGATTCTCCATATGATCAGTGACAGTCACAAAGAAGAGGAGTTGGAAAATACATTTTTAAAGATGTCTCTACAGGACTCTAACCTAAAGCTTGTATAATTTCATCATCATCATATGTTAGGAATGACGTCATTATGAAGTCACGAAATGACATCACACAGTGTAGTAATGCATTAACTCTGGCAGCCAATAAGATTAGCAACACGTGCAGTAGTGTCACATTTCCATGTTATGCATGACCGACCAGTACATAGAGCGGTAGAGCAAGAACCCAGAGTGAGGTGAAGTGAGTGAAGTGGATCAGATTTTCACCACCGCCAAAAACGCTCTTATCGTCGGTTGTGGGATAGTTGGTGGTTGAGGGGCGGGTGTAAGGGTAAGGTGGTGCTGAGGTTGAACAGGTAAAGTTTGCGTCTTTGTCGACTCCGGTGGAGGGAACGTTAACAAAGCCTGGTTCGTTACTGCCGGTGATGTTGCTGATCCATCCCATGTACTCGGACACGCGGGTGTAGATCCCCGGGGTGTTGGGCTTAGCGCAGCCGTTACCAAAACTCACGATTCCAACCGCGGTCCAGCCTGAACCAACCTTTCTCACCAGGGCGCCCCCTCCGTCTCCCTGTGGAAGGAAATCAAATACAGTTGTTGAGACACTTTCTGTCAGTGCTGCCTCGGGGATAACTCATTAAAGTTGACCAGGTGGTGATTGAGACGCTTTGGCTTCACTTATGGGGGAACAGTCATGTCGTCCATCTTTATATACAGTTAGTGCTATGAAACGTGTGTCTTACAAGCAATAGGTCAAGCTGATAGTGAATTGTAATGTGCCCCCTTCTGGACTATAAGGCAAACAACACCAAATGGTCTTTACAATTGTTTCAAGGAGAGAAAAACATGCTCACCTCCATTTTCCTCATTTATTTGCAACAAAGCTGAGATACAAAATCTGCCTCGTGACAATCTGTGTCTTACCTGGATTTCTCTCACCTCTTCGTGAGGACGTTTTTCTCTCCTGTCAGTAAACAAAGCATCACATAGCAAATACTGTGCAACAAAAAGTGGTGGTCACCTGACATGAGTCAATTCCGCCCGCCCGGACCCCAGCGCAGATCATCTTGTCTGTGATGAGAAATCTGTTGTTGCACCGACACTCTTTGTTTCCCACTATTGTCAGATTAGCCTCCTGCAGGGTGTTGGATGGGCTCCACCCTAATTGGAGAGATTTCAAACAACAGCTTCAAATTTATGTGTGAAACAAAACTAAAGCAAAAGATGTGATTTGACATATTAACAGATTGAAAAGCCGCCTGCTAAGTTTCTCTTTGGTTTGTGTAATGTGTGAGCTCACAAGGGCGAGTGTTGCCCCAACCAGCGACCCAGGTGATAAGCCCAGAGTGGATGGTGCTGTTTGCCCCGGCCAAACAAACAGGTTGTATGTAGGTGGTAAAGTTCACAGGTGACGACAGCTTCAGGAGACAAATGTCGTTCTCGTTGATCAGGCTGTTGTATGATGGATGGCACTTGACCTGAGCGATCGTCCGTGACACTTCATTGGGGTTTGAACCTGACTGGTTAAAGCGGCCCAGGTAAACCGTTACGTTACTTCCTGACCTTGAAGACAAAAAGAGAATAAAATCAATTTAAATTGTCTAATGTCATGAAACTTGGTGGAAAGACACGGAGCAAGAAAGAACTCATAACAATTTTTGCGATGATGCCTCTGATCCAGGAAGTGCGTCTGGGCTTGTTGTGTGTGAGAGAGAGAAGGCGTCACGAGATTTGTTTCTAAATACTTACCATGACACGCAGTGTGCAGCTGTCATCACCCACTGGTTGTTAATCAGTGCCCCCCCACACCTGTGATTTCTGTTCGAGACCAAAGAAACCTGCCAGGGCCAAGATCCTGGAGACGCGGTTTGACCGCCCACGATCCTGGTGTTGGCGGGAGCCCAGCCGCAGGCTGACATGAGATGAAAATTAAACATGAAATAATATGCACAGAAAATGTTCTATATGTGACTTAAAACAGCTTTTAAACTTGGAAGAGTTTGTAAAGTTGCACTTACTCAACGCTGATTGACATCCTGAAATTAAAACAGAGAGGAGAATGCATGAAAGTGGTGTTCAGGGTGTGGCACAGGATGACTGGCACTTTTCAGCACCAACCAATAGGAGGTTCGATATTTAAGCTACAGTGGTAAACCTTCAGCGTAGCTTTCTTTATTGTGGGGAGAAATCTATGCTTTAAGCTTTTAAAACTTAAAGAGTCATTTAAATGTCCCACAAACTTTCTATCTCAGACAAAATCTACAACCAAGACAAGATTCAAATTCATTCAGTAATCTGAATAATATTAAATATTGTAATTGAAATTAACTGGACTGATCTCGCCACATAAAACAGACGTTGCTTTTCTACCTGTGAAGGTCAAAAGAACGGGACACAGACAATTATTCAGTTCTGTAATTTACTGATGTTTCCCTTTTCATTCAAATCAAACACCTCTTCAAGGAAATTAAATAAATACCAAAATAAAAGCTGGCCTCGGACAATTCAGAATTGAAATTGTGCTAAATCCAGGAATCTAAATTGTTGGCTGAACATTGAACAAACAGTTGGTTTCTGTCTTTTATCAGTCACTATCGTTTTTTGATAAAATATTTGCAATTTAAATTTAAGGGCCTCGATTCGGTCAATTTCACCAAATCAAGACAATTTTCAAACCTTGGAACAATTTTTGTTACAATAGAAACTTTCTTTCCGAACTTCATTATTGATACGAACCGAATAATAATAAACATCTGTCTTACCTGTGCACAGGAGAAGGATTGTCACGGTTAAGACACACACAAACTGTTGGAGAGCCATGTTTACTGTGTCTCCTTCACTCTGTCCTCAGCGTTAAGTAATTCACTCCTGATGTCCAGCTCCTCCCACAGTGTCACACCTGGCATCTCCGACCTAAAATATGCATCAGGACAAACGTGTTTGTCTTGATGCCCTCAGCCTGGGTGACTCATTAGGTGCATGGACAGCTGCCAGTCAGAGAGGAGGGAAGTGGCATTCCTCCACAAATCTTAATCTGAGTCGGTGCCTCAACGCTTCCTTCCCGTAGATTCAGTCAAGCTCACAGATATGATTCCTCTAAATTCCCAGGGAAATCTGTCAGAATCCCGTAAAGTGGAACCAAATTCCAGGATCTCTGTGTTTGTCCGTATACGAGTCAAATTTGAACAGATTCCTTTTGGCCCATGTTCAACCAAGTTTCATTCAAACTCCTGTTGTGCAATAATGCATTAAACGTGATACCATAAAATGGTGTGCCTTTTGGCATTCAATACATTTGGTTATCAAAATAAAATATTGAATATTAATATAATAAATATTAATATTAAATCATAACTTTAATTGATTAAAGTTACCTCGGGGCACCACCCTTCAAAGGAAGGGAAAAGATAATCAATTTATTGATTAAGTCTCATAAAAGTACTAACTACAAATTTGGAACTCTGATTAACAATTAAATTAATAACTATAACCCAAATTACCACATAGATAGTTAGCTAAGTTGAAGGATATAGAGTTCTTGACAGTGTAGAGGTTGGCAAAATTCACTTATGCAACATTAATGAAAAAACATTTGTGAAAGAAAAACATTTATTATGAATATCATAAAGTATAAAAAACACAAATTACTAACGGTGTACTTAATATATAAAGATGTGTATGCGTGTGTGTGTGTCTGTGTGTCTGTGTGCTTCCAAAATGGCAGCTGGCCACATCGAAGATAACACCCTCCCCCCTTTGGAGTGTTTACGACATGTGGCGGGGGTCAGAGAGATTAGGTGCTGAGATATGCGTGTGTCGGTGTGTTGGTGCCAAATTAGAGAAAGTTACTAGATGCATGCAAGGAAAGACTGAAGAGCATAACTAACATTAACTTTCAAATAACTTGTAACCAAAATATCACAGCAACACAAATCAAACTTATAAACATCACAAGGTATCGTATAAACAGTCTTTGCTTAGCCTAGTATAATTATTAAGCCCAGTTGTGTTACCCGTCCGTGGAAAGGGGAAAAAGGTTGCTGGTTTGTTCGAAGTTCTGTGAAGTCGTCTTGCTGATTTGTGGCTCCTGCCTTCGTGGTTCTGTTGGGCTGTGCAGCTCAGTTGCTGTTTGAAGTTCTCCTGCAGGACATCGCGTCGCTGCTTAAAGGTTGGTAGAGCTTGGATTGCGAGGAGGTTTCCTTGGTGAGATGAGCTGGAAGCTGCAACTTTCCTCCATGAAGTTGATTTGAGTTGAAAGAGTGAGCTGGACCGCCGCCCTTCTCCTCTGAGAGGATTCGTGGAAGGAGCGGTGTGCTCCTCTCGAAGAGTTGGATGGAAAGAGAAGATGTGAGCTGGAGAAGCCAGGCTTCTCCCCTCGGCGATGCAGGGAAAGAGAGTGAAGAAAGGGGGAGACCTGGCCTTATATTGGCCCGGTGACCTCACAGGTCATGGGGCCCAGAGTGACCAATAGGAGTTGAAACTTGTGTCCCTGGTAGGTTTTCACAACACTGTGTGACATTGAGGCATCCTGGGAGACTGAGTTCTGGAGGCTCTGGTTTTCTCCAGAACAAAGGGACATGCGGCTTCAGGCTTTTGACTGCACATGTAGGCTGAACTTTGGTTCCCCAAATACCAGATCCCAAAACTCCTTCAGTATTTTTACTCATTCTTTTAGGCCCAGGTCTTGTAAAACACAATCATTACTCACGTGCTCGGTCTCGAAGGATCGTAACTCCAACCACGCTCATTGGAGGCTGAGCGGGGGACTTAAAGGTGCAGGGCACCAGTCCCTCACAATTTATTATGCATTTCATCCTCGCATGGCAGTGGGGTAGAGCGGGTCGTCCACTAACCAGCGGGTCGATTTATTTATTTATTTTTACTTCCAGGGAGGAGCACTTCAGCCTTTAATAAAACATTTTCCCTTCACACATATGTGTGACCCTCACTTTGACTCTGAGTTGAGCCAGAGGAGAGAACTGCAGCTCACACTCTAGAGCAGAGGTCTTCAACAGGGGGTCCGCGACCCCTAGCGGGTCCACGGAGAGACCGCGGGGCGGTCTCGAAATTTTTGGTTGATTAGACAATTTTTTCCACAAATTTAAATGTCTTTAAATAAACATGAACATGAATCCAACATATTGTAGGACACAGATAAATGGAGGCAGAAGACGTTATCTTTCAGTCAGCCCTTTGCAACAACATATCTTTGCGAAAGTGTATTTTCCTCACCCACCTACCTGAAAAACAAATCCAGGTCAAGACTGCAGCCGGAGGCTGATGTGACCCTCTGCCTGACAACCTCCATCCGTCCAAGGTTAGATAAGTTGTGTGCTACTCATCAGGGTCAGACATCTCACTAATGCTGGAGTATGTGTGCCATCCACAGATGGCTTGAGGATTCACTGTCCCTTCTACATGTATGTTTAAAATAAAAACAGGAATCTGTGAATTATTTTAATAGCTCAGTGTTGTATGCAAGATGTATGTTTATGAATGGCAGTTGCACGGCCACCCTGTACCTTGCACATGTTTAATATAAAAACATGAATATCTGAACGTGTGTATTATTTGAATAGCTTAGTATTGAATGCACAATAACAGGGTAGCTATGTTTATACATGGCACTAGGCCCAGTTTAATATAAAACACAATTTTATACAATATATATATAGTAGGGGGTCCCTGCTCCATCTCTCCATCAGTTTGGGGTCCTTGGCCTGAAAAACGTTGAAGACCCTGCTCTAGAGCACAAAGTGGGTGCAGCCTATTTTGCAGCTGTGCTATGATCCCTAGGGGGCAGCGTTTCCTTCTAGAAATGACCAGGCGTCTTTACACTGTGATGCAAGTGTTTAGAAAAGATTAGGTGTTGAATTGTGTTTGTTTTATTGTTTTAGTTTAAATGATCGTTCTTGTGTATTAAAAAATCCTCATTTAGCACCAAGTCTTTGCTCGTTTCACCATCTTTCAGCTCATAAGCCTTTTGGACAGCGGACATTTTGTCTGAATTCTATTTAGCTTCTTCACTGTCATGTTTTTTCCTTTGCAATAACAGCAAAACTATTATTGTGAAAGTCTTTTAGTTTAACAACCCGCAGCTTTGCGTCAGCCATGTATTAAGATGAAGGGTTTTTCAGCATAAAAGCCTTTGTACGCTCCCTGTCCCAACAACAACACAGGTTCGACCAATCAACGTCCATTTTATTCCAAGTCAAACAGTTTGTGATTAACATGACTTCACGTTCCATGAGAACAGTTTCAGTTTATTTACCCTGCGAATCAGCATCAGCATAAATAACTCATCAACACACGGACAGATTTTTACCAAACACAATATTTCTTAATTAACACTTGGAGCTGATCAGACAAAGATGAACAAAAATATCGTCTGAAAAAAAAAAAATCCCTTTAACAAAATATCTCTGGAAGTTATATAGAGACAATCCAAAGCTTATATTGATCAGAAGATGATTCTCCATATGATCAGTGACAGTCACAAAGAAGAGGAGTTGGAAAATAAATTTTCAAAGGTGGGTCTGCAGCACTCTAACCTAAAGCTTGTATAATTTCATCATCATCATATGTTAGGAATGACGTCATTATGAAGTCACGAAATGACATCACACAGTGTAGTAATGCATTAACTCTGGCAGCCAATAAGATTAGCGACACGTGCAGTAGTGTCACATTTCCATGTTATGCATGACCGACCAGTACATAGAGCGGTAGAGCAAGAACCCAGAGTGAGGTGAAGTGAGTGAAGTGGATCAGATTTTCACCACCGCCAAAAACGCTCTTATCGTCGGTTGTGGGATGGTTGGTGGTGAAAGGGTGGGTCCAGTTTACGGGCATGGTTGAGGGGCGGGTGTAAGGGTAAGGTGGTGCTGAGGTTGAACAGGTAAAGTTTGCGTCTTTGTCGACTCCGGTGGAGGGAACGTTAACAAAGCCTGGTTCGTCACTGCCGGTGATGTTGCTGATCCATCCCATGTACTCGGACACGCGGGTGTAGATCCCCGGGGTGTTGGGCTTAGCGCAGCCGTCACCAAAACTCACGATTCCAACCGCGGTCCAGCCTGAACCAACCTTTCTCACCAGGGCGCCCCCTGAGTCTCCCTGTGGAAAGAAATCAAATACAGTTGTTGAGACAGTTTCTGTCAGTGCTGCCTCGGGGATAACTCATTAAAGTTGACCAGGTGGTGATTGAGACGCTTTGGCTTCACTTATGGGGGAACAGTAATGTCGTCCATCTTTATATACAGTTAGTGCTAGGAAACCTATGTCTTACAAGCAATAGGTCAAGCTGATAGTGAATTGTAATGTGCCCCCTTCTGGACTATAAGGCAAACAACACCAAATGGTCTTTACAATTGTTTCAAGGAGAGAAAAACATGCTCACCTCCATTTTCCTCATTTATTTGCAACAAAGCTGAGATACAAAATCTGCCTCGTGACAATCTGTGTCTTACCTGGATTTCTCTCACCTCTTTGTGAGGACGTTTTTCTCTCCTGTCAGTAAACAAAGCATCACATAGCAAATACTGTGCAACAAAAAGTGGTGGTCACCTGACATGAGTCAATTCCGCCCGCCCGGACCCCAGCGCAGATCATCTTGTCTGTGATTAGAAATCTGTTGTTGCACCGACACTCTTTGTTTCCCACTATTGTCAGATTAGCCTCCTGCAGGGTGTTGGATGGGCTCCACCCTAATTGGAGAGATTTCAAACAACAGCTTCAAATTTATGTGTGAAACAAAACTAAAGCAAAAGATGTAATTTGACATATTAACAGATTGAAAAGCTGCCTGCTAAGTTTCTCTTTGGTTTGTGTAATGTGTGAGCTCACAAGGGCGAGTGTTGCCCCAACCAGCGACCCAGGTGATAAGCCCAGAGTGGATGGTGCTGTTTGCCCCGGCCAAACAAACAGGTTGTATGTAGGTGGTAAAGTTCACAGGTGACGACAGCTTCAGGAGACAAATGTCGTTCTCGTAGGTCCGGCTGTTGTATGATGGATGGCACTTGACCTGAGCGATCGTCCGTGACACTTCATTGGGGTTTGAACCTGACTGGTTAAAGCGGCCCAGGTAAACCGTTACGTTACTTCCTGACCTTGAAGACAAAATGAGAATAAAATCAATTTAAATTGTCTAATGTCATGAAACTTGGTGGAAAGACACGGAGCAAGAAAGAACTCATAACAATTTTTGCGATGATGCCACTGATCCAGGAACTGCGTCTGGACTTGTTGTGTGTGAGAGAGAGAAGGCGTCACGAGATTTGTTTCTAAATACTTACCATGACACGCAGTGTGCAGCTGTCATCACCCACTGGTTGTTAATCAGTGCCCCCCCACACCTGTGATTTCCGAAAAAGACCAAAGAAACCTGCCAGGGCCAAGATCCTGGAGACGCGGTTTGACCGCCCACGATCCTGGTGTTGGCGGGAGCCCGGCCGCAGGCTGACATGAGACGAAAATTAAACATGAAATAATATGCACAGAAAATGTTCTATATGTGACTTAAAACAGCTTTTAAACTTGGAAGAGTTTGTAAAGTTGCACTTACTAAACGCTGATTGACATCCTGAAATTAAAACAGAGAGGAGAATGCATGAAAGTGGTGTTCAGGGTGTGGCACAAGATGACTGGCACTTTTCAGCACCAACCAATAGGAGGTTCAATATTTAAGCTACAGTGGTAAACCTTCGGCGTAGCTTTCTTTATTGTGGGGAGAAATCTATGCTTTAAGCTTTTAAAACTTAAAGAGTCATTTAAATGTCCCACAAACTTTCTATCTCAGACAAAATCTACAACCAAGACAAGATTCAAATTCATTCAGTAATCTGAATAATATTAAATATTGTAATTGAAATTAACTGGACTGATCTCGCCACATAAAACAGACGTTGCTTTTCTACCTGTGAAGGTCAAAAGAACGGAACACAGACAATTATTCAGTTCTGTAATTTACTGATGTTTCCCTTTTCATTCAAATCAAACACCTCTTCAAGGAAATTAAATAAATACCAAAATAAAAGCTGGCCTCGGACAATTCAGAATTGAAATTGTGCTAAATCCAGGAATCTAAATTGTTGGCTGAACATCAAACAAACAGTTGGTTTCTGTCTTTTATCAGTCACTATCGTTTTTGATAAAATATTTGCAATTTAAATTTAAGGGCCTCGATTTGGTCAATTTCACCAAATCAGGACGATTTTCAAACCTTGGAACAATTTTTGTTACAATAGAAACTTTCTTTCCGAACTTCATTATTGATACGAACCGAATAATAATAAACATCTGTCTTACCTGTGCACAGGAGAAGGATTGTCACAGTTAAGACACACACAAACTGTTGGAGAGCCATGTTTACTGTGTCTCCTTCACTCTGTCCTCAGCGTTAAGTAATTCACTCCTGATGTCCAGCTCCTCCCACAGTGTCAGACCTTCCATCAAAACATCACTTGTTCTTTTATCTGACCGCTGCATCAGGACAAACACGTTTGTCCTGATGCATGTAATTCCTCCACAAATCTTAATCTGAGTCGGTGCCTCAACGCTTCCTTCCCGTAGATTCAATCAAGCTCACAGATATGATTCCTCTAAATTCCCAGGGAAATCTGTCAGAATCCCGTAAAAGTGGAACCAAATTCCAGGATCTCTGTGTTTGTCCGTATACGGGGGACCACCCTTCAAAGGAAGGGAAAAGATTCTCAATGTATTGAATAAGTCTCATAAAAGTACTAACTACAAATTTGGAACTCTGATTAACAATTAAATTAATAACTATAACCAAAATTACCACATAGATAGTTAGCTAAGTTGAAGGATATAGAGTTCTTGACAGTGTAGAGGTTGGCAAAATTCACTTATGCAACATTAATGAAAAAACATTTGTGAAAGAAAAACATTTATTATGAATATCATAAAGTATAAAAAACACAAATTACTAACGGTGTACCTAATATATAAAGATGTGTATGCGAGTATGCGTGTGTGTGTCTGTGTGTCTGTGTGCTTCCAAAATGGCGGCTGGCCACTTCGAAGATAACACCCTCCCCCCTTTGGAGTGTTTACGACATGTGGCGGGGGTCAGAGAGATTAGGTGCTGAGATATGCGTGTGTCGGTGTTGGTGCCAAATTAGAGAAAGTTACTAGATGCATGCAAGGAAAGACTGAAGAGCATAACTAACATTAACTTTCAAATAACTTGTAACCAAAATATCACAGCAACACAAATCAAACTTATAAACATCACAAGGTATCGTATAAACAGTCTTTGCTTAGCCTAGTATAATTATTAAGCCCAGTTGTGTTACCCGTCCGTGGAAAGGGGAAAAAGGTTGCTGGTTTGTTCGAAGTTCTGTGAAATCGTCTTGCTGGTTTGTGGCTCCTGCCTTCGTGGTTCTGTTGGGCTGTGCAGCTCAGTTGCTGTTTGAAGTTCTCCGGCAGGATATCGCGTCGCTGCTTAAAGGTTGGTAGAGCTTGGATTGCGAGGAGGTTTCCTTGGTGAGATGAGCTGGAAGCTGCAACTTTCCTCGATGAAGTTGATTTGAGTTGAAAGAGTGAGCTGGACCGCCGCCCTTCTCCTCTGAGAGGATTCGTGGAAGGAGCGGTGTGCTCCTCTCGAAGAGTTGGATGGAAAGAGAAGATGTGAGCTGGAGAAGCCAGGCTTCTCCCCTCGGCGATGCAGGGAAAGAGAGTGAAGAAAGGGGGAGACCTGGCCTTATATTGGCCCGGTGACCTCACAGGTCATGGGGCCCAGAGTGACCAATAGGAGTTGAAACTTGTGTCCCTGGTAGGTTTTCACACCTCTGTGTGACATTGAGGCCCCTGGGAGACTGAGTTCTGGAGGCTCTGGTTTTCTCCAGAACAAAGGGACATGCGGCTTCAGGCTTTTGACTGCACATGTATGCTGAACTTTGGTTCCCCAAATACCAGATCCCAAAACTCCTTCAGTATTTTTACTCATTCTTTTAGGCCCAGGTCTTGTAAAACACAGTCATTACTCATGTGCTCGGTCTCGAAGGATCGTACCTCCAACCACGCTCATTGGAGGCTGAGCGGGGGACTTAAAGGTGCAGGGCACCAGTCCCTCACAATTTATTATGCATTTCATCCTTGCATGGCAGTGGGGTAGAGCGGGTTGTCCACTAACCAGCGGGTCGATTTATTTATTTATTTTTACTTCCAGGGAGGAGCACTTCAGCCTTTAATAAAACATTTTCCCTTCACACATATGTGTGACCCTCACAGTGTCAGACCTGGCATCTCCGACCTAAAATATGCATCAGGACAAACGTGTTTGTCTTGATGCCCTCAGCCTGGGTGACTCATTAGGTGCATGGACAGCTGCCAGTCAGAGAGGAGGGAAGTGGCATTCCTCCACAAGTCTTAATCTGAGTCGGTGGGTCAACGCTTCCTTCCCGTAGATTCAATCAAGCTCACAGATATGATTCCTCTAAATTCCCAGGGAAATCTGTCAGAATCCCGTAAAGTGGAACCAAATTCCAGGATCTCTGTGTTTGACCGTATACGAGTCAAATTTGAACAGATTCCCTTTGGCTTTTCAAAGTGACGCTGAACCTGTCAAAACTACATGATCTAATATTGAGTTTCCCTGTTATCTGCAGTTTCCTAGAGAAACGTCCACCCCCACGCAAAGTGTTTTCCTCATTTTGGCTGAACGGGAGCTTTTCCCCGGACTGTGGTCGTCCTGAAATCACCACTAATTGATGATGGAGTTCATTTCCAATCCTCCATTACATTTGATTGTCTGAATCCTCATTCTGAAGTTTAGTGCCTTTTAAACTTGTGTGTGTCTGTGTGAGTGTGTACTTGTGCTGCCCATGTTTTGGGGACATACGACCTGGTGAGACGAGGGGTAGTTATTTTCTTCAAGTGATGTAAACATGACATGACGGCCTCTCAAAAGTGAAGCCAAATTGTCTTGATCGCCCCCTGGAGGCTGGCTGCAGTACTTGTCATGAACCCCACCTGCTCCATGAACTAAAAACTAAAAAGTATCTCAAATTAATTCCTTGTTTCTTTCTACCTTTTAACAAACATATTTCACATCTACCCATTAAAAGCTTAAATTCTTGCCTGCCACTCAATCATGCAATATGAGAGGTCGAACCAATGCAGCCCTATTGTTCATGTTGTTACTGCTCTGGAGAACAAACCGAGTTTACAGTGTTCTTTACATTTATATTTTCTTCGAAAGGCTTTAAAATTATGTCTGATACATGATACAAAGTACAATATACATCGATATATACTTGTGACATGTGGCTGCAGAGGGCGCTGTTGCTGGGTAGAAGTTAATGTTGCTTTAATTTGTCCGTGCAAATTAATTTGTTCGTAGCTTCTAACTCTTAGTCTCTTGCTATCAGCTGTGGGACTTTATATTACACCGAGACATTACCTAATATCTCAAAAGTGTCTGAACCAGTTTGAAGTTTCCCAGGTAGGCTGAAGTGCAGATCCGCCCATTTCTGTGACTATAATAATGTGTTGACAGTTATGGAAGGTACCTTGTCTGCTGGTATGTGACTAGGAACTGTGGGGGAATGTGTGATCAACCCCATCATACATTCCGTGACACTTTCTTTTGTGCAGCATGAAGGCCACACCTTAAATGTTCTGATAACTTTAGCTGGAATGACATGCTCTGTAAAACTACACGGGCACATTACATGCATGTGAGCGCACAGATGTGGTGTTTTAATCCAGTCGGGCCTGTGCTAGATCAGATTTCTCATGGTTCTACACAGTATATTAGTTTATTAATTTAAGGAACCCTTGTTCACAGTTAACACGGGTAAGAAGACGACATAGAGATTGTTATGGAGTCCAAACTCTATAGATTCTGCATGAGGCTATTTCCCTATTTGACTGGTGGAGTCTGACAAACGTCTGACCACAGACTCCCAGTGGGTGACGTCACAGTTGTTCAAGAGGTTTTAGGTGCAACTTATTCTCACGTAGTTTGGTCTAAATTAGGAATATAAAACCACATTCTATACAATCGCGTGACTTTTTAAAATCAAGATTAAAGACTTAAGGATTTATCTAGATGTTGCGTACGTGTATGGTCGGTGTGTGGTTGAAGAAAGGAAGGAGGCGATGGAAAGAGACGGGTGTGAAAGGCTGGAGGAGAAGGTGGAGAGCAGATGGACAGATGAAGGCTGTGACGAGTGAGGGGACATTGATTGTGACACGATATTCAGCAGAGATTGGATGTAATGATGCTGATTCGCTGATGTAATGATATGAAACCTTTTCAACACCCCCCCCCAATCAGATGCACACGGACAGAGGGAGAATATTGGTGTGTGTGTGTGTGTGTGTGTGTTGCTCAAGAACCGAATCTTCTTCTTAGCACCAAGTTATTTCCGTCGTCCTGATTAGAGCAGCTGTTGATGGACGAGCGTCTCCGTGTCGCAAGACGTCAGGTGAGCTCCATTGTTCAGAGATTCCCGAGAAGCCCTGTAATGCTCTCGTCTAACAAGTTGAGCTGATCACTGAGACGGCGACAAATAAGTTTCAACGTTAAAAAGAAAAGAAATCTGGATGGTAGATCAAAATGGATGAAAAGTCGAGCAACAAGAGTTGTCAGATTCTTCAAACGAAGAAACCGTGACGTGGTCATGTGACACATCAAACCTGACTCTACTCTATGATGCCAGAGTCATTATAATGGACGATGCACTGCTGCAGCTATTGGCTCATTTATCTCTTGCTTGTACATTTTAATTTTTGCTCAATTTATTGACGCCCGTGCAGCCAGCAGCCCTGCCGCTGATCCCCGGGCTAACGCTCGTATTCACGGTGCGCTGTCGACTCTGTAGTCTGTGTGCGAGTCTGCGAATGAGAGGAAGAAAGAAGATAGGTGTGTGTGTGTGTGTGTGTGTGTGTGTGTGTGTGTGTGTGTGTGTGTGTGTGTGTGTGTGTGTGTGTGTGTGTGTGTGTGTGTGTGTGTGTGTGTTTCATCTCTTGGCTTCTGATTGCCTTTTTTTTTTTTGTGGGAATGAAAAACCGATGCATCAGGAGGCAGCAGTCAGACTCTGCTGTGTGTGTCTCTGCGTGTATTTGTGTGTCAAATAGAAGGAAAGGCAGCTTGAATTCATGTGTATTTTCACACAGGTGCTCTAATCCAAACCGAATGTAGACGAGTCTTCCTCCTGAATCTGGGGCAAGGAAACCGAGCCTCAGATACAAGAAGCAGGATCACAGAGTGTGATATGTTGGTTTGGGCCCAGCGCTCCTTGTACACGTGGGTTCGAACGATGTCTAGTGGAACAACCACCGGACTTTTAGAGTTTCACAGACCTGAAGGATCTACACTAAGAAGCATATAATTTGTCGTGGATGCACAAAAAGTGAAGTTCTTATTAGGAGAGAGAAGGTGGAGTAAGACGGCCCCTGAATACATCATCATTTCCTGATGAATTGAACAGTTTTCTCTGTCAATAACAATCATAACGGTTGAGTGGAAATGACTAATGCAAAACTTGAATGAATCTCCTCCAGGGGATGTTTTGTTTTTCATTTGTTAGCATGTGCACAGCAAATCAATGCAGCCTGTGTGTGTGTGTGTGTGTGTGTGTGTGTGTGTGTCTGCTGCAGAAGAACACACAATATCATCTATATATAATGTTTAATTATGATTCGTCTCTCTTTGTGGACGCTTCAGGTGCCTGAAACGCCCGGGAACAGAAAAGCCGGTTGAAGATATTTCTGGATCCATTAGTTTTGGCCTTTTGAGGCAAAATGCAATCAGATTAGCGGCGAACAAGCTATTTCATGCTGATTAAAGCAACAAGCAGGAAACATTCGCCTCCGTGCTGCTTGTACAGACTCAGGCTTTTGCTGAATGCATTTACATAAATAGTAGAATAATGGGAGTGAGTGTGTGGTGTTGCAGGAGGCGTCGGTGAAGGTGGACGTTGAAATCACAGAAACTTCGACGACTTCTTCTTCGACAACAACAATAATAATAATAATAAACCTTGTTTCCAAAGCACCTTTTCAAAACCACAGTTACGAAGATGCTTCACAGAATAAAATACGTAAGCGCAAAGAACTATAAAAGAACAAGCATAAAATATGAAAGTTTATATCATTGTAACAATAAAATAGAAATATAGAAAACAAAAACTATAAGAAAAATCTAAGCTATAAAAAGGCCAGTCTATAGAGGTAACAGCCGTGGGGGGGGGCAATGAGTACATATAGTGTGAGCAGTCAACTCATAGCTTTATGATCAGAATGTACAGAATCTGTCTCTGTCTTTTCATCACGGATGATTGACAGATGGAGATGATCCGACACAATGAGAGCAGGAACATATCAACATTCCTGAAATCGTGTGTGTGTGTGTGTGTGTGTGTGTGTGTGTGTGTGTGTGTGTGTGTGTGTGTGTGTGTGTGTGTGTGTGTGTGTGTGTGTGTGTGTGTGTGTGTGTGTGTGTGTGAGAGAGAGAACTTGACGACCCATGAGAAGCTTCAGCTCTGTTCAAACTTTAAAAATCAGGGCACGCAAAGATTGAATGTTTGTTTTACGTCTTTGTACCGATTTTTGAATTGCTCTCTCATGCGCACACACACACACGGAAAAGCACAATTTCATTCCTATGAGCGAGCCGTGACGATCGCCACCAATTATGATGCCTTTTATTATTTGTATTCTCTCTGTGAAGTTGTTTTGCCTTTTTCACACCTTTCAGAATAATCTTTTTTAAGACTGTTCTTTCTGCTCGTTGCAAACGACAACAAACCCCTCGACACACACACAGACACACACAGACACACACAGACTCACTGGGGAGGCAGTGATACATGATTGATAGTTTGCGTTCATCTCTCTCTCTCCTCCTCGGGCCTAAAGTGTGAACGTGCTCTTCACACATTTATAATTTAGAGAAAGGACACTTTCAGATTCACGGCTCCACCAGAAATTATAGAAATTTTGTTTTTTATAGCTCTTGTGTTTTAATTCAGTGTGTTTATAACAACTTTTAATTAACTTTAGAAACCAAATAAGTTGTGTAATGGAAGCCTGAACACAAGATGGTCGACGGCTGTGAGGCAGCGAAGCCGACGACTCCGTCACCAGTGACCGTTCGTTGTAAATGTCACCGCAGCCCGACACACCACCTGAATCGCGACGAAATAACAACCGTTTCAAACTTGTTGTCGACGACAGAAACAAACGGAGCAGGCGACACGTTGAGTGGAGGAGTTAACAGGCTGTTATCTCAACGTGTGCAGTGGCAGCGGAGTTAAGTTCCAGACCTGGTTGGTGCTTCCCCGACGGTGGAAGAGCATCTTTAAGACTCGGGCTCTGTCCTCTAACAAGCATCACGAGCACAAACCGAGAAGCTCTGATGCACCTCTTTGTTTTCCTCGACTCATTCAGCACTTCGCACTGAAGCTTTACTCGTGTGCCTCTTTGGATAAAAGCATCTGCATAATGAATCGTAACGTGAGGAAATCTGAGAACCGCTCATCCGATCCTCTTCGGGCTTGGCAGGTGTGAACGCGCGGTTGTGAATTCAGAGCAATTTGGACACGTGCGTCTGGAATAAACAGGCGAACAGAGACTCGTCGGTGCAAAGCGACGTCAAATGGTTGTGCCCGGTCCAAAACAGTATGTAATGGGCGGCTGTGGGAGGGTTTTATCCCTTCACGGTCAGAATTGGATGGATTGAATTGGAGAGAGAGATGTAGACTTGTACTAGCATCTTGAGGCAGACCTTGTTACACAACATTAACCATCACACACACACACACACACAACCAGCAGGCGATCCAACACAGAAGCAAGCTGCAAGTGTCTGTCTCTCTATATCTCGCATTCTCTATCCCTCTATCATTCCTTACCTCTCTCTATCAGTCTATCAGTCTATCAGTCTATCACTCTCTCTCTCTCTCTCTCTCTCTCTCTCTAAATCGAACTCTCTCTCTCTCTCTCTCTCTCTCTCTCTCTAAATCGAACTCTCTAAATCGAACTCTCTCTCTCTCTCTCTCTCTCTCTCTCTCTCTCTCTCTCTCTCTAAATCGAACTCTCTAAATCGAACTCTCTCTCTCTCTCTCTCTCTCTCTCTAAATCGAACTCTCTAAATCGAACTCACTCTCTCTCTCTCTCTCTCTCTCTCTCTCTAAATCGAACTCTCTAAATCTAACTCACTCTCTCTCTCTCTCTCTCTCTCTCTCTCTAAATCGAACTCTCTAAATCGAACTCACTCTCTCTCTCTCTCTCTCTGTTTGTTTGTGTCTCTATCTCAATCTCTCAATAGCTCGACTTTATTTCTTTCTCTCTCCCTCTATCTCCATCTCTCTCTCGCTCTCTATTGATTTCTACCTCTCTCCATCAATCTATCGCAATCTCTCTCTGTATCCCCCCCAATCTGTCTCTCTATCAAGCTCTGAATCCATCCATCTCTGTGTATATCAATCTCTCTCTCTCTCTCTCTCTCCATATCTCGGTCTGTCTCGCTCGACCTCGATTCCTCACCACAAAGACGAAACGAATGAACACAGATAATGAATAAAAAACAAACTTTTATTTTCGTGGATGAGACAAAACGAATGAACGTGTGAATCACTGAGCGTCTGAAGCTTTGATTGATGCAGAAGGTCGTCTTCATCACAGCAGGAAAACTAAAGACACAAATGGAACTATTCTCCTTTTACAGTGATAATGAATCAAACAGTCGAGGCTATTCCGTTGTTGGAGAGTGAAAAGTGGAACGTTTCACCTTCTCCTTCTTGAAGTTGAAACGTGCGAAGCGAAGACTCAGAGACGCAGAATCACGAACTCTGCAGCTGATTTACATTCCGCTCCGCGTCGCGCTGATCGTTAAATGTAAATCCGCGGTTTCTTCACGTTAATGAATGTCAGAGGTAACGAGACGGAACAGAAAACTCAAACGACGGGAGCCGCTAACAGGAAGAAGTGTCGAGCTGTGCTCATGTTTGTTCTGACGACGTAGGAAGACGGCTAAAAGTTGAGTTGTGTCAAAAGTTTGAGGTGTTTCGACCTTTTTATTTGAGTTTGAAACTTCAAATTCAAACAGCAGTATTACATATATACAGATATTTATATATATAGATACAACATGAGCATAGGGTTTGTATCACCCTGATGTTTGGGTCCAAAAGTTGTGTGTGTGTGTAATTGAATGGTTGTTTATTTCACACACACACACACACACACACACACACACACACACACACGGTGAAGCAGCATGAAATGGTAAATTGACAGCTGAGGAATCACGAGTGGATGTCACAGTGAACGAGCTCGGAGCAAAGTGAATGGATTTGTTGGTGTGTGTGCACACAGCGGGAGATTGGCTGTCATATTTTATTCTGGCATTCATCGGTGTCACCCATCTGTTACACAGTGATGCCAGGTGGGCAGAGTGTGTGTGTGTGTGTGTGTGTGTGTGTGTGTGTGTGTGTGTGTGTGTGTGTGTGTGTGTGTGTGTGTGTGTGTGTGTGTGTGTGTGTGAATATCAGACGTGCGTTGAATTACTGTAGTTCTTTTGAATTTAGTTTTTACATGGTTTCCTGGACCCACATTCCAGACACACTACAAAGCAGTGAATAATATTTAATAACAAACAGGTTGAGAGTCTAATTTGTCAAGTTCACAGGGAAGAAGAAACTCAAGACGTGAATTCCTAAATAATCCACGGCCCATTCAGTCCAGTGTCTCCGTCAAAACGTCCCTTGATTCCACCAGAGGAGACGACGCTTATGACAAAACACAACCTCGTTGAATAATTGTGCGTTTGTTGTGTTTGCGTCCCCTGTTGCATTTAATTCCCAGACGTGTAAATGAGCCTCAACCTTCCCCCGTGACTTCCTCTGTCTGCATCGCTCTGCTCTGACCCATCAGGACGTCCTGGTGACTCTGAAGTGACGGATCAGGAAGCGACAGCCTGTTGTTTGAAACCTCCACTGAAACGGCACAAGTAGAAAAACAGAGCAGAGCTGACGGGGGAATGAAATGGATCCGTGTCCGGGGTTAAGACCCTGTATCGACAACAATCAGAGAGGATCATGGGTCGGAGACAAGGCGGCTTTGAGAAACGTTACCTACGTTGGAAAGGCAGCGGGATCGACGTGGGAGGTTTTTGTGTGTGTGTGTGTGTGTGTGTGTGTTTGTGTGTGTTCACCCGGAGAAGTCGACATGAAGGGAGGTTTTGTAGTTCGCCTCTCAGAGCTCCACTCGGATGAGTCACGCTGTCGATCGCTCCGTGCACAGAGAGTCGGGCCCGTGGTTAATATTCTTCCTCTGGCCTGCGGACGCTCAGCAGCAGGGTTCCTCGTCTTCCTCAGCGGAGACATGTGGAGAGAGTGCAAGTGGTGTTTGAGAGCGAGAACATTTAGTCCAGTCCTCACTTCTTTAAAAAGCTGTTTGAGGGTTAGGACTTGGATTTGAGGTTAATGCTAAGGTAAGGGTCGGGTTGAGTGGTGCGGGTGTGATGGATAATGCATCTGTGAGTGAAGAACATGTGCGCGTAAGAAAAGATAAATAATACATCGTCTTGTGGGACGTCTGTAGAAAGTATAGTCTCTCCTTCGGCAGCAGAAACAGTCCGACATCACATGACCCTTTTTATCACGTGTTCATAATCGCTTGTTCATCATTAGACAGAAAATGGAGACAAAAACGGCACAAATGGGCTTTTTAAAATGTATTTATCCTGTCGACTAAATTACTGCCACGAGCCCATTATGCGTTTTAAGCTTTCAGAATAATTCCGCAGATCCAGGAGTATGAGACTTAGAATTCAAAATGAGAGCAGCACCTTGTTATTATCATTTAAATGAGACCTCATAAGTGACGACTGGTTCAGGATCCGACTCCCAGACCCTCATCAATCATCGGCTTCCCAGACAAGTTTGGCTTCACCAGCACGAAAAACGCGTGAGCACGTGTTTGTACTTCTAAGTGTTATTTGTTCATATTTAGCACCTTTAATAAAATCTCCACCTCGTGCAGCCGTTAAGTCTCTAAACTTTAAAAACAATATTTCTGCTCCCGGGGTGGTCGTAACAAAACCTCTTTATTTTTTTTCCTCTGAGCTTTTCTAATGTTCTCTGCTCCGTCCGTCGTCTCCAGGGGAATAACAGTGAGAAGGGAGGGGGGGGGGGGGTGACTCATCTGATTTTAAAGACGCGTCGTAAAAGAGCCTCGCTGTCTTCTCCAACTCCTCCTTTGTCTCAATTGGTCCCTGAAGTCTCGGTCTTCCCCTCTCAGCTCTCTGCACTTTAGTCTAAAGATGCCCCCAGGAGGTCGGGGCGGAGGTGGGGGGGGTATTTTTAGCCACACGACCTGCGTACAAAGACTTTCTCTCCAAAATGAGGTGTCCGCTCTTTGAAGTGGGTTCCACCTGCTGCACCTGGGTGATTGCCGTCATAAAAGTGGGGCCCATTCTCGGACACTGTCACCTTCGCTATTATTCTGTTTTTTGAAGCGTGAATCACCTGTAATTTAGAAAAACGGGCGAATCTGAGGAAGGAAAAATAGATGAAGTATCATCATCTGGGACAGAGCTGCTCTGTCTCCTCCTCAGGTCACACATTCAGCCCAAAAAATGTGATTTCACTTTTTTATTTAGTCCGTTCTGTGTCTGAACCGCAGACCGTAAATAAAGATGGACGACACGGGAAAGACGTCTGTGCAGCGATCAGAGGGTGAGCCTCGGTCTCATTTTGTCACTGCTCAGGGAAAATGTGAGTTGCATTTCTCATGTGTTTAATTGAAACCTGTTTATCCCCCATTTACCACACTCATCTACGGAGGATTATAGATGAAGACGAGGAGGATGAGGAAGAGTTGTAGAAGAGAGGGAGATAAGAAGCTCAGAGGGAGGAGGTGGAGAGAGGAAAATAGGATTAAATACAGGAAGATCAAGTTATTATTATCGTTAATACTCAACAGTTGTAATCTTCCTGCAGCACATTTCCCAGAAATCATCAACCAATCAGCGCTGGTTGTTGCTCATGGTTTAGTGTGGGTGGAGCCCTTCTCTTTTTCTGCCTGCAGACGGCCACCAGGGGGCGACCCAGATGTTTTGGCTTCACGTTTGTGGAGCTCTCATGTCGTCCATCTGTACACAGTCTGTGGTTTATTTGCGTGTTAAACCTTTTAGAGCTTCATTCAGTCTGATTCGTGAGGGTTTAGAAATCTGAGTCGAGACGGATTATTTATTGTTAAAAAGACGAAATTCCACTGGAAGCTTTTCACAATGTGGAATATGTTTTCCCGTCTCTTACTGACGTCTGCAGCTGTGACGGTGACGGACAGATGGTTCGTCCAATCACCTGTCAATCTGTCACCTGCCCTCCTTTCAAAAAGTTTCCAATGAACTCTCCACAGATGTTTCTGGGTAACAAACATCTGGCTCCTCGGGTCAACTCGATGGATGGAGAAAGCTGTCGCTGGATTAACATCACGAAAGAAAACGTATTGAGACTTTTATTTTACTGATTGTCAAACAAAGATCAGAGGAAACATCTTCACTCTAAGACCTCGAAGTGGAAATCTGTGCATCGTGTGTGTGTGTCAGAGAAGCAGTGCAGCTTTTCATGCAGATTGCGGCTCACGCCTCATGTGTTCACGGTGACGAGGAGGAAGACATTGATGTCTGATTGGCCAGATGCTCCTCTGGCTGCAGAGGAGCATGAATCTAATGAGCCCAGAGATCTGAGAAAGTCTCGCGCTCGGTGAATAATTACTGACATTTTCCCCTGATGAGTGTCTCACACAGGAGATTTCAGGAGGATGAACATGTATCTGCAGCTTCTCTGATCCAGTCGTGTTATTTTCTTCCCTGCAGGAGGTCTCTATCTTCTCATTGTGTGTGTGTTTTGTACGAATCGCCTCCTTTATTGGAAAATTATCTTCTCCCTTTGGAAAGAGACAATTCAATCTTCAGGTCTCACATTTTCATTTTGCAGGATGCTTATCTCACTGTGGTTTATTAAACCAGTGACCTCTGACCTCCGCAGTGTCTGCAATGTGCAAACGCCACATTCACGCTTTTCTTCTGGAGAAATATGAATTACGGTTTGTCACAGACTAGATGATGTCTCCTCATGTGCTGCTTTGACACATCTGAGACTTCAACTACAATCATGTGCACCAGCGAGTTAATGGTGAGAATATTTCGTCGCCGCTCATCTCCAGACGATTCACTTTGAGAGCTCTGATACTTTCAGGGCCAGGACCTGAGTCTGCAGAGTTTCACGCTCAGCGCTGATTGGCTTTCGTGAAGCGAGCGCCGCGCCTGTGAAGATAATTAGAGTGCACTCTGATATCGATCCTCTTTGTGTGCACGTGCTAAACTCACTGTGACAAGACTAATGTGTGTCGGTTTTGATCTCGGATCGATAATGATGGACAAGAAAAACTTTTGGTGCGAGTTGCATCATTTTCATCAGCACTTCTTCCCCAAAGGCATCAATCCACCAGTCAAGTGTTCGACTTGTCTCCGGTGTGAGTTTCTTTAGAACTGTTGGATGCAAACAAACTGTGACATTCTCACTGATGACCGTGTGTGTGTGTGTGTCTGTGTGTGTCTGTGTGTGTGTCTGTGTGCAGACTGCGCCCTTTCAATCCATTACAGCAAATGAAAACAACACAGCCGTAATGTCAAATCCTCTTCCCATCATCATTCATTCTCCCTGTGGATCCTCACCCAGACACACATGCTCAACACAAACTCCATTTATCCATCATCACGCTTTTCCTAATCTATTCGACCCTTTTTCAGAAACAAATCTATGTGACCAGACGGTGGCGGCTCGTAATCGATGGATTTTTACAAAAGCACTGTCTCTCGCCGAGCTTTTCTCCCGCGTCTGTGATTAAGGTCATTTTTCTACAGTCGCTGTGAAGTGACTTGACCTTGGAGAAGGTCACCGCCTCAGCCACTCGCTTCTCGAAACATTTTCTATGTGTTTTTAATGAAAGAATAATTTGTTGTCCTCATTTGACCCGTATGGTGTAAGCTTAGCGTTGCTGTAAAAATAATGCGTTGGTGAAGTTCGTCTCTCTTAAGTGTCGGGGTTTGTCAGTTCAGATATCACATTGCATTTAAAATATTTAAAGGTTTTGTATCTAAGTGCTTCTCATCCGCCAGAAGAAAACAGCAACATGACTAATATTCCACAGAGATGTTGTTATATGTGATTTTTTAAAAAGCAGGAAACACTGGATCATTAAAAATCTACAAGGTTTTATTATTACGAGAGAGTAAATTACTCCCATGTCCCATCTGCCAACACGGAGGAGGTCCAGATGTTTTGGCATGACTCTTGGGAGCTGCCTTTATAAACAGGATCAGTTGTATTGTATTTAATGATTATACATAATGAGCTTGTAAAGATCATTTATTTAGAGTTTTAAAGTTCCCTGTAAACCGACCTGTGTTTGAAATGCAGATATCGATATAATGATATCTGACACAGGAACACAGAAGCCTCCCATTAAGAACACGCTGGTCCCATGAGCTGAGCTGCTCCCAGTCTTCCCCCCCCCGAAGTGGAGATGGAAATTACAGCCCTGCTCGACGGAGCTGAACAAAACAGTTCACAGTTGAGTGAGTGAGTGAGTGAGTGAGTGAGTGAGTGAGTGAGAGAGAGAGACAGTATTTAAGAGCTCTGAGCCTGGATCATTGTGTATTTCCCTGACTGTAACTTTTCTCCTCCTCGACACTGTTGTTGTTTCAGGTTTTGACACTTTGACAAGACGACGGTCCAAACAGAGGCTTAAG